>NC_049253.1:13379490-13715115 GCF_011100685.1 Canis lupus familiaris | reverse complement strand
TAGGGACACCTGGGTGGCTCAGCCATTAAAGTGCCTGCCTTTGGCCCAGGGTGTGATCCTGGAGACCCAGAATCGAGTCCTGCATTGGGCATCCTGCATGGAGCCTGCTTCTCCCTCTGCCTGTGTCTCTGCCTCTCTCTCATGAATAAATAAATAAAATCTTAAATAAATAAAATCTGAAGGAGGGAAGGAAGGAAGGAAGGAAGGAAGGAAGGAAGGAAGGAAGGAAGGAAGGAAGGAAGGAAGGAAGGAAGGAAGGAAGGAAGGAAAAGAAAGAGAGAAAGAGATGTGTTAAAGGAGTCTTATATGGGGAGGCAAATCAGAGTAGCAGTTCATAAAAGCATGGGCATGGTTAACTGCCAGGCCCGGGTTCAGATGAGGGCTTCATCAATGACAAGCCT
This sequence comes from Canis lupus familiaris, assembly GCF_011100685.1. Taxonomy (NCBI): domain Eukaryota; kingdom Metazoa; phylum Chordata; class Mammalia; order Carnivora; family Canidae; genus Canis; species Canis lupus. Next base: position 13,714,714 of record NC_049253.1, on the reverse strand, counting down.
GTTATTTACTGGCAACCTAGTCAACTCCTTTATGTTTAAGTTTCTTTATCAAGAGAGAATGATGCCTACACATCAGGAAACCTGTCAAGAGAGTTAATTAAGTAAGATCATTCATGAATTCCAGTTCTCAGCATAATATCTGTTACTATGTACTCAATAAATGGTGGCTATTGAAGGCTATTATTCTATAAATCTGAAATTTCACCTCACATTAATTTAAAAATAAAATGTTTCTAAAGTTTCAAAAGGTAACAAAGTTCAACTACAACTTCATTCAACAACATGGATGGATCTCACAAAATGTTGAGCCAAAAAAAGACTAAACACAAAAGAGTACAGATTATATTATTTAATCTATGGGAAGTTCAAAAAGAGGCAAAACCAATCCATTGGGGTTAGGAAAATCAGGGTAGTGGTTACCCTTCAGAGAGAAGATAGGGTTGGTAGTGGGTATTGAATAGTGGAGGGCATATTGTTTCTGTGTCTGGGAGCTGGTTACCCAAATGTGTTCATGTGAAAACCCATTGACCTATATACTTAACATAGGTGCCCTTTTCTGTATATGGTGTTACACTTCATTATAAAGTTCACTAAACAAGGTTTTGAAAAGATAAAGTCCTCATTTTCCTCTCATTTACTATAGAAACCTGGCTCCTCCCACTCATTCATTCATCCCACAAATATTGAACACCTGCTAAATGCCAGGCACCATTCTAGATGCATAGGATACATCAGTAAATGAGACAGAGATCTTGCTTTCATCTACTAAAGAATGGTCCATATTCAGGGAGGATGGGGAGGGGGGCAGCTAGGTAGAGTAGGAAGAAAAATCCTGGCTAAAACTCCTATTAACGTTTAGCTTCTTCATGAGGCAAATGGGCATGATAAATGTCTTGCCTACTTTTCAGGGAATATTTATGTATTTTACAATATATCTGGAAAAAGAAAAACTTCTCCCCTGGGATCTCATAAAGAACACACACTAGTCATGTGAGTAATGGCCTCAATCATGTCCTCATAGCAGAGGTCAGAAAAGCTTTCTTTCCCCTCCAAACATGACTCTGCATATCCTCTTTATATTGCCTTCTCATAGAAGTTTCCAGTTATACTCATGGTTTCCAAATCCAGAAATTTGGAATAATGCCTGATTAATGTTAGTAGGTTCCCCTTTCTCTACATCCTTGCCCATTTCTGTTGTTTCCTAAATTGTTAATTTTAGCCATTCTGACCAGTGTGAGGTCGTATTTCATGGAGGGTTTGATTTGTATTTTCCTGATGCTGAGTGATATTGAGCATTTTTTTCATGTGTCTGTTGGCCATTTGTTTTGTTTTGTTTTAAAAATATTTATTTATTCTTGAGAGACACAGAGAGAAAGGCAGAGACATAGGCAGAGGGAGAAGCAGGCTCCCTGCAGGGAGCCCAATGTGGGACTTGATCCTGGATCCTGGGATCAGGCCCTGATACGAAGGCAGATGCTCAACCGCTAAGCCACCCAGGTGTCCCTCTGTTGGTCATTTGTATGTCTTCTTTGGAGAAATGTCTGTTCACATCTTCTGCCCATTTCTTGACTGGATGTTTTGTTTTTTGGATGTTGAGTTTGATAAGTTCTTTATAGATTTTGGATACTAGCCCTCTATCTGATAAGACATTTGCAAAATCTTCTCCCATCTCATAGGTTGCCTTTTAGTTTTATTGGTGTTTCCTTTGCTGTGCAAAAGATTTTATCTTGATGAAGTCCCAATAGTTCACTTTTGCTTTTGTTTCTTTTGCCTTTGGATAGGTGTCTAGCAAGATGTTGCTGCAGCCAAGATCACAGAGGTTGCTGCCTGTGTTCTCCTGAAGGATTTTGATGGATTCCTGTTCCACATTTAGGTCTTTCATTCATTTTACTTTTATTTACAAAATTTGTTACAACAGCCCAAACTGAGACAAATGGAAATGTGAGATAGATTAATAATAATAATAATAATAATAATAATCATCATCATCAGACACAAAAGAAGAAATTCTGATGCATTTTATAACATAAATAAGCTTTAAGGCATTGTGCTAAAAGAAATAAGGCAGACACAAAGGACAAATACTACATGATTTCACTTGAGGTGCCCAATGTAGTCAGCTTCATAGAAATAGAAAACTGAGTACTTGTTGCCAGAGTTGGGAGTACAAGGGAATATGGAGCTAGTGTTTAATGGGGACAGAATTTCAGTTTGTAAAATTGAAAATTTTCTGGAGATGGAAGCTAGACAGCTCTACAATGATGTGAGTATGCTTAACACCACAAGACCATAGACCTAAAAAATGGTTAAAATAGTAAATTTCATTTTTTATGCATATTTTATCACCAAAAAAATAGTTAAAAAAATAAAACCTAAGTTGAAAATGTGGTAGCTCTGCAAGCATAGACTTTAAGAAAAGTCAGTACCTTTGCGCTCCCTTCTAAGCACATTAACTCGCAAACCCTTCCAATGTTTTTCATTTAGTGATACCTTCAGCAAATATTCATCGACCATGAGACAAGCCCTGTTCTAGAGACTGGAAATAGCACAGTTAAAAAAAAATCTCTGTATTCTTTGGAACACTTACATCATAATACACCAGAATCCCAGAGTTAGCAGTACCTGCAACTGGCCTCTTCTCTGCCACAGAGCAGTCCTCTCTACACAAGCAAAAGTAGCATTTTCATGGTAAAGGCTCATGAGAATGGTTCACAATGCCAATTCAACTGAGCATCTACAACATACCAGTCTTTGTGGAAGAACCACAGAAAGGGCTGGAAATAATAAATCTGACTTGGTCCCATCCCTTAACACACTTCCTTTTAACATAACTGCAGGCAGAGAGCATCAGACTCATTGAGTAGCAGGTACTTATGGATCAGGAGGATTGTGACAGCCCGCCATGGTACTTTTAGGCTGGGCACAGAACCTTCCAAAGACTATACTTTCATCTCCCAGGTAGGCTATGATATTACTTCTACGTTTGTAGCTTAAGAAGTTCCCAAACTAGAGGCTTAATAAGGATAATGAGAATTACTAACATTTAGAGAATTATACTATGGGCCAAACATTGATCCAAGTACCTTACGTAGATTAACTCTCTCAATCCTCATTAACCACCATTTAAGAGAAGTAATGTTATTATCTGCATGTTAGAGTTGACAAAACTGAGATGTAGAATTTAAGTAATTTTTTCAGGGTAATAGAGCTACTTATTAAGTGGCTCTGGAGCCTGGCAGCAAGTAAGGCAGCTGTGAGAAATTCTGTTTTATCAGGGCAGCAGATCTTTGGCTGACCAATCAGAACAGTCAGAGGCCCAGTAGGATGGCCTCGGCTATCTCAGTTAAGTCCAGCTCTCCAATTTTTCCAGAATTCCCAGATGATCATATATATACGTTAACCTCATTTGGGACTATAGGACTGTCCCTGCAGTCCTGTGGATTGTGTCTGGGCCCCATTAATGAACTGGCTAAGACACACTGTCCACTATTTCTTTGTTCCCTGTAAAAGGGATCTGGATCAGTGGGAAGGGGTGAGTGAAAAGGACAAAAAAAAGTGGCTTCAGATCCAACGACACAGCTTAGGATGGTGAGTCTGCATCACCTACACATTACAAACCCATCCCTCACCCCGCACCCCCATTCCAGCTGGGTCATGTACCTGACTCTCTGAAAATGTCAATGGAAAACATTATACAGTGATGTTACAATACTGGGATCCTGCCCTATTCAGCACTTCCAGCTCTAAATGACAAAAGCAAAGCAGTGTGGGTGTGGGTGGGCATGTGTCTGGTTCCAAGGACACGCCAGCAGCTGATGTCACAGCATCTCGCCTACCCCTTGATATATTAAATAGTGGTGAGTCACTCACTCTCATGATAACCACTCATAACCAGAATGTTTGAAGAGGGAAAACCCCGAAGGCTGTAAAAAATGACAACGGAAGGACAGAAAGACACCCAGAAGCCACTGCCTGCATCTAACTATGAGATCTTTCAGAGAAAAGAAGGCTGTTCAGCTTTCCAGAGTCACTATTAATGTGAGCCATTCGGAAACAGAAAGAATGACTCAAGAGAGCACTACCTGTCCTGGAAATGGGGTCACAGAGTAGAGGGTGGAGCAAGGGCTGAGGGGGAGTTTGAAGGAGGGAGAAGACAGACAAGAAAAGCACATTTCCTCACAGTTGATGCTCTTCTTAAATATTTAATGATGACACAGTATTTTCAAAAGGCCAGACACTCAAAAGTGGCAGATTGCCATCTACCTCAGAGCTGCAGAGACACAGAGAGATGGCCCAGAAAGGAAAGAATTTGCGTGCAGCATCTGCATCTGAATACCAGAGAGAGGAAAATCAACTGAGCAAAGAAAAATCTGCCCCCTATTTTCTTTCCAATCCATATACATGGACTCAGTGTACCAATGTGGCTACCAGGATTAGTGAGGGAGGGAGAAACAGTCTCCTTCCCCCACTAGAAAACCAAGAAGTTAAACACTTCCTATTGGGGAAAGGGAGTTATTCCTAATTCCTCCTTCTCTCTTATACTTGCTATCCTCTCCGCAAAATCTCATGCTTGTTAATCTGTTAGAAAATGGTACTGGGGCACCTGGGTGGCTCAGGGGTTGAGTGTCTGCCTTCGGCTCAGGATGTGATCTCAGGGTCCTGGGATCAAGTCCTACATCAGGCTCCCCACAGAGGAACCTACTTCTCCCTCTGCCCATGTCTCCGCCTCTCTCTCTCTCTCTCTGTCTCTCATGAATAAACAAAATCTTTTTTAAAAAGTGGTTCCATGTCTGATTTGGCAGATGAAAGTTGGAGATATCACCTCTTTTGGCACTGATCAGAATCCATGGGAAATGTGTCACTTACAGTCTTCTCAAGACCTGGGGAGAGACAAGTCTGCTGCATGAGGGACAAGAACCTAGTATCCAAAGAAAGACCATAGCATTTCAGCCACAGACATGGATTCAAATCCTGATTTTGCCATGTCTGAACTTGAGCATGTTAATTTTTCTGAGCCTTACTGTCCTCAGTCCAAAAAATAAGAATAATGATGGCTATCTCGCAGATTGGTTAGCGAATTAAACAAGATGATGTGAAGTTCACTACATAGTAAAAATTGTTCTTATTTTAGAAGTTTCTTTTCCAAAGCCAAACGAAGCCTCCTTCATATTCTTTCCCAGGACCTGCATTCCACCCAACCAAAGAAAAATCAGAACCAAATAAAAAGCCTAGCCTAGACTGAACACATTCACATTTTTATGTGTGTGTTTCTGCTTTGTTTATATTTTCCCCACTAGGAAAAATAAAAAGGGGAAAAGAGACATGCGAATATGAAGAATGCAGATATCTTCCATTGTGTAAGTTCAATTTTCCTGGGGTGTTGTGCATCCGGCTCTGATGGTGCCAGGAGTTCTCTTCTCAGACCTGACCAAGGAAAGGACGTTCACTTTCAGTTTAGAGTAACCCCTTCCCACTTTAACTAGACTTTTCCCCAGATGGGCCTGGGCATGTTTATGCTCACCCTCAGTTGAGGGAGAACATACTCCTGTGTTCTCTGAAAAAGGTAGGATGGAGTCAAGGGCCTGGAATGCACAAAGCCGTAAACCCAGCAATCTGATTCATTTTCTGATTAGTTGATTACATCCAGGGCCAGCTTCATGGTCATACAACCAGTGTAGTCACATAGGACCCCATGAGCACAAGGCCCCACACTTTGAGTATAATGCTCCTTCTGTCACTTTCTTGATAGTCTTTAAAAAGTTTCTTTTCTGTAAATGAAGTCTGGTGGGACCATGGAAAATGCGCTGGGAACTGGGAGCCTGGCTCATGCCACCTCCCAAGGATGGTTCTGGTGTTATAAAGTATGCAGCACAATCAATCCAGTACATTTCAGCTCCATAAGTTTCTTAATTCAGTAGGAAAAAACATTTTTAACCTCAGGTCTGTACTTCACCAAAATCTGGCTGCATTATTACAATCTGTTCAAAGTTTAACTTCTCTTTAAAGTAAATTTGCAAAAAAAAAACAAAAAAAACAAATAAAAAAAAAAAAAGTAAATTTGCAATAACAGTCCCAGTGACAAACTTCCAAAAGGCTTACTTTGGTTCCATGGATGAGATTTTTTTTAGGAAAAGGGCCATTATTGGAAATAATTGAAAGAATCTGATTCTTGATAGATTGAAGAATCTGATTATATTGATAACCAGCATCACTGAGAATTTCTCTTCTGCTAATGGAGCCAATGGTTGTCCTTCAACTTTCACAGGTGCACTAGGAGGAGACTTGGGATTGAAGAGGAATGGAGCAATCATTTGATCTGTTGAAAAGTCATGTTCATGAAGTGATAAGAAAACACATCTGTGTCTGTACATATTAAGTTGTGGTAGTCATACACAGCTTTCTTATAAATACTAAATTTTGTAACAGATTGGTTTTCAGTGATTTCTGTCTTCTGCTTTGCATCTGGTAAGTGATGCCATTTTGTTTAATCATTTTGTTGATCAATTAACATCAACTTTCTCAAGAAACAATAACTCTGCCCCTAATTTTTCACTGAACAGGTGCTTTTGATTTTTTTCAATTCATAGCTGATGAAAGCTTTTAGTACCATATAAAAGGCCATTAAATAATAAAACCAAGAAAATAGTTTGGATGTATGCCATACAATAAACGACAAAACTGTAGTGGGACTTCTCCCTTTATACCCTACAAAAAGACTGCCCAATTTCTGTTTTCTGTTCATTGTTTCATGTACGTTTAACCTTTACTGTCCTTCATTTTCTGCTGCCCATTATAGTGTCCTGTATCTCACAGGTTGGCACAACTGGCTGTTACAGAAGTAGGAAAGCAGTTTTATATACTACTCCCACCACCAAGAGCTAAAGGACTTAGATCTAGTTATCCACTGGCTCTTTTATCATGAGTGTTTTGCATGCTGTCCTTGAAAGACAGGTGCCTTTTAGACTTAACCACATGTTAGAATGAGAATTCTGTTCACTGACATACATTTCAAATACTAGAAGAGCCCATGGAAGAAGCTAGAAGTATAAAATGGAGTTCCTAATTTGCTATAAAAAAAAAATGAGGGACGCCTGGGTGGCTCAGCAGTTAAAGCATCTGCTTTTGGCTCAGGGTTTGATCCTGGAGTCCTGGGATCGAGTCCCACATCGGGCTCCCTCCGTGGAGCCTGCTTCTCTCTCTGCCTATGTCTCTGCCTGCCTGTCTGTCTGTCTGTCTGTCTCTATCTCTCATGAATAAATAGTCTTTTTAAAAATAAATAAAAAATAATAAAATAATAATAATAATAAAATAAAAAAATGAAAAATCTAAGACAAATGCTAAAATACACAGGACACTCCAACAGGCAGACCATACTGTTTGGTTATCCAACTTACAATCTTTCCCAGTAAAGCCAGAGTGATGTTTCTGAAATGCAAATTTCACCTTGTCTCTCTCCTAATGTCCTTCTCTTTGATGACTCCTTACAGGATAATGCTCAAACCCCTTGGAATAACCCACAGTGTCCTTCAGGATATGCATCTCCCTCATCACTCACCATCCCTATCTCACATAGAGTCCACCTGTTTAGAACAAGAAGAAAGAAAGAGGGATAGGGAACATGAACTCCATTTATTAGTTCAATAAAGGACCCTGCTCTGATTTCCTTGCAGGAGCCAAGATTTCGCACCAGTGCACCTCTCTGACTTTTCCCCTCCATCAGGTCACAGCCTAAATGTCACTTCCACAGGGAAGACTTTCTGCATCCTGTTAGAACCATCTATTTCCTTCTTTGATTTCCCTCTTGAACTACAATGACCAAGAAGATAGAATGAGAAACAAGACATATGCCTAGCTCTAACATCAGAGATAATACATGTAGTTAGCCTTCAAAAATATTATTTAAATACATAAACACGATAAAAGACAGTATATAATCAGGGCCAAATTAGCAGCACACAGTAACAATAATTGCCTAGAGTACAAAGGAGTGAGAGTGCTTTTCAGATACATCACACATCACTAAAGATATACTTGCTCTAGGTCTCAAAGAGCTCCAACAGGAAGAGTCAAGGTCAGGATTACAGTCAAGGTTGGGGTTAGATTAACAACAGAATGGGGCTCAGGAAATATACAATGGTTGGAGCAGTTTGTCTTCAGGGTTTATAAAAAGGACTGAAATAGAATTGAAAAGACGAAGGAGACCACATTACAAAGGTCTTCACTTCTAGTGTAGGGCATATTTAACTATCCTGTAGGCATCAGGAAGCCATTAAAAAGTTGTGAGCCGGAGTATATGATAATACAGCTAAGCAAATAAATTTTGCTAGAGAACAAACATTGGGAATCCTAAAACTCAACATTTCCAACTTCCTTAATTTAGACTCCAAACCGGACCTGCCTTCCAAAACCACAATCACAAACCCACAGAATAAAAATAAAACAGACAACAAATTTCTGGGGCTATCCCAGAGATTCATTCAGAATCAAAGCATACCATCTAGGTCTCAAAAAATAAAATACACCCAGTGTTAGCATTTCAGTAATTGGGAAGGGAATTACAGCCCTTCCAGTAATGAAGTTTAATCCACCTCATTTTTTCAGTGTCATTCAGGCTAATTTTTCAAATATGAATTGAAAACTCTTGTTCTAATTCTTATTAGGGGCGCCTGGCTAGTTCAGTCAGTTAAGCATCCTACTCTTGATTTCAGCTCAGGTCATGATCTCAGGGTCATGGGATCAAGCCTTGCTTCAGATTTCCCACTCAGCAGGGAGTCTGCTTCTCTCTCTCCCTCTGCCCCTCCTCCACTTGTACTCACTCTCTCTAAATAAATTTTTTAAAAATTAAGTCTTATTATATAACTTGTTATATGGGTGTACACAAGGAATTCTCATCTATTTGTTCCTCACTCTTTTTTAAGATTTTATTTAATTATTCATGAGAGAGGTAGAAACACAGGCAGAGGGAGAAGCAGGCTCCCTGCAAGGATCCTAGTGTGGGACTCAATCCCAGGACCCTGGCATCACGATCTAAGCTGAAGGCAGACACTCAACCACTGAGCCACCCAGGTGCCCCTATTTGCTCCTTACTCTTAAAGTAACTTTCCCTCTATCAGAAATATCCTCTCTCCAGCTGAATGGAAGCCAGTGTAGAGATATAGTCAGTCTCCGTCTTCACCTCCCCATCTCCCCTCCTTGCCTTTCTTCCTGTCTCTCTCTTTCTTCACCCCACCCCCTGCACACACACACACCCAGAACCAACTGTGACTCAGAAAAGAATTATTGACTTAGTACAAACCTGTCACCAGCCATGTTATTAAATATAGTGCTTTCGTAATGACAGCCCCACTCCCTGTGCCTCCGTCCCTCCTCCCACTGACCTAGCTGCCTTTCATTTTGAATTGAAGTACCCATTAAAGGAATCCAGAATGTCTCTTTCTCCATTCATATAGGCAACATTTTATCATATACTATCTGGTTGGTTACCCACACATATCTATCTTTCCAGCCATAACACAAAGGCACATGTGGCACATCTGTCCTTGCTAAGGACCAACGCACATGACGATTTGGGTGGAGTTCACTTCGTCAATTCAAATGCCAAAGAGGATAAAAATGGTAAATTTCACAGTTCAGCAGTAAAATAATAGTAACCTGTTATTTAACTGACACGGCCAACAATTCTGTCTTGAAAATATGCATCTGACAATTTTCTCTTACTCCCCAGAACTTTCACCTTCCAGAGACGCAACCAATAATTTTTGCTCATCCTGGGACATAGCTGACAATTTTTTTTCTTCCACAGTGTAGATTGACAATTTGTTCTTGAGAAAACAAAGGTCATAGAATTGTACCCATCAGTCACCACTGAAACTCAACACAGCTAAGATAATGTAGCTTAAATATTTTTCTACTTTAAAGATAGCAGCCTTTCCCCCAAATGTTATTTTTTGCTATCTTTCAATAAAAGAAAAATGAGTCTAGAAAGGATTGCTTTTGACAACTGAGACAAATAATTCCTCATAGCTGACTTGTGCATACCACCTGTTTTCCTCAGCTGTTCTCTATTCCCACTGTTCAGAACTTGGACAGTGGTTTATTTTAATGCGAAAGATGTGTTGATTGCATTACAGGAATGATTCCTATGCAGAATCACTAAGGAAGCCTAACCTATTTCTTCTGAGTAGGATAAAAATATTCAGGACTTAGTCATTGAGGCTATCTCTTTCATCACGAAAATTCAAAATCTAAAAGATTAGCTATAACTGGAAAATTTTAATAAAAATCCAGTAATAGATACTATTAGATTTTTCCTGTAAAATTCCCAAAGGTACAGACCTACCAGTCCAGTATAATTTAGGAGACTGAACCTCTCAGGAGCCCATCTTTGACTCTGAGTCTCCTACTATCCCCATCCAAGACCAACTCCTTGACATTATTGTTCTCTTCTTGCATGTATCATTCCATACTAAGGGAGACGATTGGAGAAACCAGAGAAAACTAAATCTTTTCTTGATAGAATAACATGGTTCCCTTTTATCATATACTCCTGGTACTTCTACTTTATTCTCTATATATGGAGCCCCTACATGTGAAGGCCCCCCAAAAAACTATCAAAATAAGTCAATACATGGTAGGTAAGACATGTTAGAAACTGCCCAAACAAGTCTGATATGTTTTTCCTTTTTGGCAGATGGCTTCAAATCTAACAGCCATAGTGCCTACATCCTAAATTGTCTTTAAGTAACTTATTTGATCCAAAGCACTTTATTAACCATTTTTAATTGTAGCATGCTCAAGGAAAGCAGATGACCTTAAGAATATAGCTTTCATAAGGGCTTCTGACAAACTCCTCTTTTACACTCCTCCAATCTCTCTGGCTCACTCTTCTACCCATGTCTTCTTGCTCTCCTCCTTACTAGGAGTTTTATTTTCAATAAACAAGTCTGCTTATTATCAACACAGGAAATTAGGGTTTCTAGCCCTTGCTTTTCTTTCTCAGACAAGGACAGCTGCTCAGCATCTGTGGGAAATGGTTTTATTAAAGGGATGGGGGAGTATTGGTTTGGTGTAGTGGACAGGAGAAGTCAAAATTAGAGTCATATTAGTTCTCTTGCTGCCCCAGACTGGAAAAGAATCATGAGGCTCCTCACTCAAAGGCCGCATGAAGGCAATGAAAAAAACCACAATTACTTCCCTGAGGATCCTCTTGCCAGGGCTATAATTGGGCACCCCATGGTACTCAGTTTTAACCACAATGATGAACAAGCCTCTGCCATTGCATGTACAAAATGCATCCTGGAGCTAAAGTTGTAGGTGACTTTTGAATTGATTTCTCATAATGTAATCAATAAAATGCTTCATTGTGACTCAACAAATCCTGCAGACATTACTAGAAGATATGAATGATGCTTTACATTAGGCTCTCAGATCTTTACAAAAAGCAAATGGAATTCTATGCTTTCACCACTGATGAAAATCTGTGGACAAGAAAAAATCCAGGCTACCCCCAATGTTCCCACTATAGCCCAATTTTATTTAATCACTCAAATTTTATTTTTGGAGAACGTTGTGCCATGTAAAATATGTATTTCTTTAAAAACCTACCCTGATTTTGTTTTAAATTTAGGCCATGTGAAAAAAGTCAGGAACATAGAGAAAATTGTACTCGATTTTAACTATTGCCATTTACAGCTTGAAACAAGCCCCACATTTCCCAGGATTTTCATTTTTTCTCATCTTTCCTGATGAGATCTCAAATCCTAATTCTAAACTTCTCAAGTGCTCCTTAAGAAAACCTGAATGCCAGACCAAAACACCACTGAGACATGCTCAATGTGTTGAAAAGTGATTTATTTGTTCTTCAAAACCATGAGCCAGAAAATAATTTAGATCACAGAACCAAGCACATGGACTTGCTCTAAAAACAGGAAACCATATTCCCTTACTGAAGAAAGGAGCTTTCATCACTCTTTCCTTCCTCTTCAGCCATAGCTGAGTTGACCAACAGTGGGTACTTTTCAAAAGGAAACTGAGATACAAGAGCACAATGAACCAGATTATCTCTCAGAATTTGAGCTATGAACAGACATATCTTGCTCAACCAATTTGCCCTAGGGGGTGCCTCTTCAAAGCAGTTCCCATCCCATCATACTCAGCAGAACCAGCTCTTACCACAAAGCTGGCACACAGAGGGCTAGCCCTGTTCACTACCATGCCTGCAGTAATCATGGCCCAGCTACAACAGGAGAGTTCATACAACCCACACAGGGGACATCCATGGAGTGCCTAGTGCTGGTGACTAAGTGGGGATTGGGCTTTTCTACATGAAGTGACTTCTTCTATCTAAGGCCACTCCTACAAGACCAGGAAACATAGCCAATCTACTTAATTCACAGAAACACAGAGAATCTGGTAAGTGAAAAGACATAGGAATATGTTCCAAACCAAAGAATAAGACAAAATATAAGAAAAAAAAAACTAAATGAAATGGAGATAAGCAATCTATCTGTCCAAAGTAATTTTTACAAAGATTCCCACCAAACTTGGGAGAAGAATGGATAAATACAGTGAATATTTCACCAAAGAGATATAAAAAAAAAAAGCACTTAGAGTAGAAGAATTCAATAATTGAAATAAAAAATACACTAGAAGGAATCAACAGCAGATTAGATGATGCAAAAGAATGGATCAACAACAATCTGAAGGGGTAGTGGAAATCATCCAAGCTGAAGAGCAAAAAGAAAAAATGATTTTTAAAAAATGAGGACAGTTTACAGGCACTCTATATACCTCTGTGTGTGTGTGTGTGTGTATATATATATATATTTTTTTTCATACCAACCATTTTTTCTGACCAACCATACCAGTATTCACATTGTAGGGGGTCCCAGAAGGAGGAGAGAGAAAGAAAGTGGTAAAAAAAAAAAAAAAAAAAACCACTTATTTGGAGAAATAATAGCAATAAAATTCCCTAACCTGGGAAAGGAAACAGACATCAGGTCCAGGATATATAGAGAGCCCCAAACAACATGAACCCAAAGAAGTCCATACCAAGACATGTAATAACTAAAATGACAAAATGTAAAGGTAATGAGAGAACCTTAAAAGCAGCAAGAGAAAAGCAACTAGTTGTTTATAAGGAAATACCCATAAGACTACCAGCAAAACCTTTGCAGGCCAAAAGGGAGTAGCACAGTATAGTCAACGTGTTGAAAGGAAACAAGCAAGAATACTCTACCAAACAAGGGTATCATTCAGAATGAACAAGAGGGGAGCCCGGGTGGCTCAGCGATTTAGCGCCGCCTTCAGCCCAGGGAGTGATCCTGGAGACCTCTGATTGAGTCCCGCGTCAGACTCCCTGCATGGAGCCTGCTTCATCCTCTGCCTGTGTCTCTGCCCCTTCCCCTTGTGTGTGTGTGTGTGTGTGTGTGTGTGTGTGTGTGTGTGTGTTTCTCATGAATAAATAAAATCTTAAAAAAAAAAAGAATTGAAGAAGAGATGAAGTCCTGTAGTACTACAGGCCTACCTCAAAAAGAAAGAGAGAAAGAAAGATCTCGAACAATCTAACATTATACTTAAAGGAACTAAAATAAGGATTAACAAAACCCAAAATTAGTAAAGAAGAAAATAGTAAGAATCCTGTGGCGGTAAAAACTAAAAAAATAGAAGCCATTAATAAAACCAAAAGCTGTTTTTTTTTTTTAAGATATGCAAAATTGATGTACCTTTAACTAGATTCATCAAGGAGAGAAACCAAACAAATAAAATAAAAAGTGAGAACATATAATGTTTGTCCTTCTCCGATTGACTTACTTCACTCCGCATAATACCCTCCAGTTCCATCCACGTTGAAGCAAATGATGGGTATTTGTCGTTTCTAATGGCTGAGGAATATTCCATTGTATACATAAACCACATCTTCTTTATCCATTCATCTTTCGACGGACACCGAGGCTCCTTCCACAGTTTGGCTATTGTGGCCATTGCTGCTAGAAACATCGGGGTGCAGGTGTCCCTGCGTTTCATTGCATCTGTATCTTTGGGGTAAATCCCCAACCGTGCAATTGCTGGGTTGTAGGGCAGGTCTATTTTTAACTCTTGGAGGAACCTCCACACAGTTTTCCAGAGTGGCTGCACCAGTTCACATTCCCACCAACAGTGTAAGAGGGTTCCCTTTTCCCCGCATCCTCTCCAACATTTGTGGTTTCCTGCCTTGTTAATTTTCCCCATTCTCACTGGTGTGAGGTGGGATCTCATTGTGGTTTTGATTTGTATCTCCCTGATGGCAAGTGATGCGAAGCATTTTCTCATGTGCGTGTTGGCCATGTCTATGTCTTCCTCTGTGAGATTCCTCTTCATGTCTTTTGCCCATTTCATGATTGGATTGTTTGTTTCTTTCCTGTTGAGTTTAATAAGTTCTTTATAGATCTTGGAAACTAGCCCCTTATCTGATACGTCATTTGCAAATATCTTCTCCCATTCTGTAGGTTGTCTTTTAGTTTTGTTGACTGTATCCTTTGCTGTGCAAAAGCTTCTTATCTTGATAAGGGAAGGGAGAATAAATGTGTGGGAAATATCAGAAAGGGAGACAGAAGATAAAGACTCCTAACTCTGGGAAACGAACTAGGGGTGGTGGAAGGGGAGGAGGGCGGGGGGTGGGGGTGAATGGGTGATGGGCACTGAGGGGGGCACTTGACGGGATGAGCACTGGGTAGTATGTTGGTAAACTGAACACCAATAAAAAATAAATTTATTTAAAAAATAAATTAAAAAAATAAAAAGTGAAAGAGAAGTCACAATTGACATCACAAAAATACAAAGGCTTATAAGAAATTACTATAAATAACTGTATGCCAACAAATGGCATAACCTAAAAGAAATGGCTAATTTCCTAGAAACATACAATCTTCTAAGACTAAATCAGGAATAAATAGGAAATCTGAATAGACGGATTATAGGGCATGAAATAGATTCTGTAATTTAAAAAATTCCCAACAAACAAAAGTCCAGGACCAGATGGCTTCACTAAATTCTACTGTATATTTTAAAAAGGATTAATACCTATCTTTTTCAACTATTTCAAAACAATTGAAGGGGAAGAAATGCTTCCAATTTCTTTTTATGAAGCCAGCATCATCCTGAACCAAAGTCAAAGACACTACAAAAATAAAATTACAGCTCAATATCTGTGATGAGCACAGATACAAAACTCCTCAACAAAATATTAACAACAACAAAAAATATTAATAACAAAATTAAAAAACACATTAAAAGGATCATACACCATGATCAAGTGAGATTAATTCAGAGATGCAGGAACAGTTCAACATTTACTAATCAATAATTTGACATTCTGAATTAACAAAATCAAGAATAAAAATCATGATCATCCCAGTACATGCAGAAAAAACATTTGACAAAATACAGCATCCATATTGTGAAAATTTTCAACAAACTAGGTGAATAAAAGTGAGTATAAAGTGAACAAAAGTGAATATAAAGTGAACATACCTCAATATAATAAAGGCCATAAGTGACAAACCCACAGCTAACATTATATTCAATGGCAAAAGGCTTTCAGCCTTTCCTCTAAGACCAAGGACAAGACAAGGATGTCACTTTTGCCACTTTCATTCAACATAATACTGGAAGTCCTGGCCACAGCAATCAGACAAGAAAAATAAATAAAAAGTATTCAAATTGGTAAAAAAAAAAAAAGAAAAAAGAAGTAAAACTGTCACTGTTTGTAGATGACATGATACTATATAGAAAAAACCCTAAAGACTCCCCCAAAAAACTATTAAAGCTATTACATGAATTCAGCAAAGTTGCAGAATACAAAATTAATATATAGATATCAATTGCATTTCTATATATTAATAAACTATCTGAAAGAGAAATGAACAGTCCCATTTACAATTGTATTAAAAAATACCTAGAAATATATTTAACCAAGGAAGTGAAAGAGCTCTCTACTCTAAAAACTCTAAGAAACTGATGAAAGAAATTGAGGATAGCAAAAATAAATGGAAAGATATATTGTGCTCATGAATTGGAAGAAATAATATTGTTAAAAATGGCCATCTTGGGGATCCCTGGGTGGCTCAGAGGTTTAGCGCCTGCCTTCAGCCCAGAGCATGATCCTGGAGTCCCGGGATCGAGTCCCACTTTGGGCTCTCTGCATGGAGCCTGCTTCTCCCTCTGCCCGTGTCTCTGTCTCTCCCTGCCCCCCCCCCCTCTCTCTTATGAATAAATAAAGTCTTTTTTAAAAAATTGCCATCTTAAAGCAATATACAGATTCAATGCCATCTCTATCAAAATATCAACAGCATTTTTCACAGAACTAGAACATATAATCCTAAAATTTGTATGGAACCACAAAAGACCTCAAATAGCCTATAACCTTGGGAAAGAACAAAGCTGAAGGTATCATTCTCTCAGATTTCTAACTATACTACTAATCTATAGTAATCAAAACAGCATGGCATTGTGATGAAAACAGACCCAGACCCATAGATTAATATAACAGAATACAGAGCCCAGAAACAAACCTATGTTTGTTTGGTCAATTAATCTACAAGGAAGCAATTAATCGAGGGTAGGCAAGAATGGAGAAAATACATTCTCTTCAATAAATAGTGTCAGGAAAACTGGACAAGGTGCAAAAGAATGAAAATGGACCACTTTCTTACACTATACACAAAAAGAAACTCAAAATCGGTTTAAGACCTAAATGTAAGACATGAAGTTATAAAACTTCTAAAGGAAAACATAGGCAGTAATCTTTTGGATATCAGTCCTAGAAATATTTTTATGGATCTATCTCCTCAGGCAAGGGAAATAAAAACAAAACCAAACAGCTGGGACTACACCAAATTAAAAAGTTTTTGCACAGTGAAGAAAACAATCAACAAAATGAAAAAGCAAACTACTACATGGGAAAAGATATTTGCAAATGAAACATCCAATAAGGGGTTAACATCCAAAATAATAAGGAAATTTTACAAAACCAAAACAAAATAAACAATAAACAAAGAACAATCCAATTTTTTTAAGTGGGTCGAGGATCTGAATAGCCATTTTTTTTTCAAAAGAAGATACACAGATGGCATAACACATACATGAAAAGATGCCCAACATCACTAATCAGGGAAATGCAAATCACAACCTCAAAATAAGGTTTTATGATATCACAATGAGATACCACCTCACAGAATAGCTAAAATCAAAATGATAAGAAATAACAAGCGTTGGTGAGGATTTAAGAAAAGGGAACCTTCATGCACTGTTGATGGGAATATAAATTGGTGCAGTCACTATAGAAAACACTATAGATGCTCTTCAAAAATTTTTTTTTTTTTTTTTTTTTTTTTTTTTTTTTTTTTTTTTTTCTTCAAAAATTTAAATGTAGAAATTCCATGGAATTCAGAAATTCTACTACTGGGTATTTATCCAAGGAAAACAAAACACTAGTTTGATTAGATATGTGCACTTTTATGTTCATTGCAGAACTATCTTTAAGAACTATCTGCCAAGATACAGAAGCAACCTAAGTGTCCATCAACAGATAAATGGGTAAACAAATGTAGTATATACACAATGGAATATTACATAGTTATGAAAAGGAATGGAATCTTTTTAAAAAAATTTTTAATTCAATTAGCCAACATATGGTACATCATTAGTTTCCCATGGAGTTCAGTTATTAATCAGTTGCATATAACACCCAGTGCTCATCACATCACATGCCTTCCTTAATGCCCATTACCCAGTTATCCCATCCCCCACACCCACCTCCCCTCCAGTCACCCTCAGTTCATTTCCTATAGTTAAAAGTCTCTCATGGTTTGTCTTCCTCTCTGATTTCTTCCCTTTTAGTTTTTCTCTCCTTCCCCCTATGATCCTCTGCATTGTTTCTTACATGCCACATATGAGTGAAACCATATGATAATTGTCTTTCTCTGACTGACTTATTTCGCTCAGCATAATACCCCCTACTTCCATCCACATCATTGTAAATGGTAAGATTTCATCCTGTTTGATGGCTGAGTAATATTCCATTGCATATATAAACCACATCTTCTTTTTTTTTTTTTTTTTCTGTGTCCCAGTTTTTATGGTTTTGCAGCAGAATACATCTTCTTTATCTATTCATCTGTCAATGGACATCTGTGCTCTTTTCACAGTTTGGCTGCTGCTATAACATTGGGGTGCAGGTGCCCCCTTTGAATCACTACATTTTTATATCTTTGGGGTAAATAGTAGTGCAAATGCTAGGTCACTGTGTAGCATTATTTTTAACTTCTTGAGAAACCTCCATACAGTGTTCCAGAGTGGCTGTACCTGCTTACAAAAAGGAATGAAATCCTGTTTTTTGTGACAACGTGGATGAACCTAGAGGTATTATACTAAGTAAAATGAGTCAGACAGAGAAAGACAAAGACTGTATGATTTCACTTGTATGTGGAATCTAAAAAAAAAAATGAACAAAACAAAACAGAAACAGGCTCATAAATAAAGACAAACTAGTGGTAAGAGGGTAGGTGGATGGGTGAAATAGGTGAAAGGGATTAAGAGGTACAAACTTCTAGCTACAAAATAAGTAAGTCACAAGGATGTAAAGTACAGCATAGGGAATGTAGTCAATATTTTAATAATTTTATATGCTGACAGATGGTAACTAGACTTTTTCTGGTAAGCATTTCATAATGTAAATAAAGGTCAAATTACTGTGTTGTACACCTGCAGCTAATATAATATTGTAGGCCAACTATACTTGAATAAAAAAATTAACTTGAGCTAGGAAACATGAGTAATGCATCAATAATATGATCATGGATACAAGAATTATAAGAATAATCATGTAGAATTGGGCCAGGGAAGCCACATTGAGCCAGATGTTGATGAAGGCAAAACTGTGGCCCTTTTCCCCTAAACATTTACATTGGGCTATGAAACTGTGGGCCAATCCTAAGTTTTTCACGATGTGTCAGTACTTTGAGCAAATGGCAGGAACATAAACCAGCCATGCTATTAAAACTACTGTCTTTATACTAACATCTGTCCGGGTGGATGTTTTCTCATGGTGTAAAACAAAAAGCGCAACAAATCAGGTTTGCCACTCCTTACTGTTTTTTTCCAATGTGCATTGAATGAAAGATTTAAAACAGAATTCCAGAAAAAACAGGTGGCATGGGAGCCAGAATTGATGTTAGCCAAATACTCTGTGGCACAGATTCATCCTTTAACCGATTGTCCATCCCATGAAAGCTCTTTACTATCTATCTATCTATCTATCTATCTATCTATCTATCTATCTATCTATCAAGATTTTATTTCTTTATTCATGAGGGACACACAGAGAGAGAAAGGTAGAGACACAGGCAGAGGGAAAAGCAAGCTCCATGCAGGGAGCCAGATGCAGGACTTGATCCCAGGACTCCCAGGATCACACCCTGGAGCTGAAGGCAGCTGCTCAACCGCTGAGCCATGAAGGCATCCCAAATAAAATTAAAAAAAAAAAAAAAAAAAAAGACAGAGGAAGTGCATGACTTGTTGAATTTCCAGTTCTAGTTTCTGCATGGCCTTGCTCTACTTGGTTTTCTATTCTTAAATGTTTATGTCTACTCTAACTTAAGTGGGTATTTAGTCTTATAAACAGTAAACTTTTAAAAAAAAAATAGGGTTTCTTAAGTGGCCCAGTTTACCAATTCACATGCAAAGTCAAATTGTGTACTGTTTGGGAATGAAAATACTATACAACAGAAAGGTCAAGAAAAAGCATTCCTGAGCATCATGGGTGCTTTCCTTTTTACTGCATCTAGGAACAAACAAAGCCTTCAGCAGTATTTCCATCCTCTCCCTGTCACCACTTCTGGTGTTGTGTAGCTTCTAGATCATAGAAATCATGTCTCCAAGGTTCTTTGGTTAACACCATCATATTTAATTTTACTATTTGGAGCTATTTGGTCTACTCCAGTGACACCAACAAATCTTTTGAGAAAGAGAAGAGTGTTTCTTTTCCTTTTTTAAACATTATTCAGATTATTTTCTCAACCCTTTGAGAGTCCCACAAAGATAGCCTGATTTTTCAAAAATTTACCAACTCCTACTCTGATCGCCCACGTAAAAAACAGATGACATCAGAGGAAATTTGGGGTACCATCAGACAGTCTGAATAAATGACATAAAACATTAGCAAGCTTCAGGAAGCACTGGTTTTACATTTCTCTCTTCTTTTCCCACCTACTAATACATACACCTAAGTTAATTCCCTTTCAACACACCTCGCTTTGCTGCTGAACCACTCCTACTTGAATGAACCCAGCACTGCCTTGTGGCTTGGCATATCCTCTCTTACTTTTTCTCATCATGAGGCCCAGCTTGTTTTACTCTTTTTGCCCTGTATACCTTTTACATTTTTCCCCTTGGTGTTTCCCCCAACATATCTCACCTACATCCTCACTTGGTCAAAATCCCCCATAACACGAGATGTTCAGGAAAAAGAACCAGACCAAAAAACAGAAGACAACAGCTAACAGTCCCAGCTCTGCCATCAACAAGTTATGCAATCTATTCCTTTGTTTTCTAATCTATATAAGGATAAAGAGTTCAAACAAGTGATCATCAAGCAACTTCCTAGTTCTAATATTCTGTAACTTTATTTTTTCAAATGAAAAAGTTTTTAAAAGGGATTTTTCTCATTACTAGTCTTTGTATCCTTAGTACTTAACACAATATCCAGTACTTACAGTTTGCCTAATAAATACTTGTTTGGTGAATGAGAGTATCTGGTTTGTGACAGAAGTGTCAGCAACATTACACTTTTATGTCATCATTGTGATAAAATAGAAATATGAAATATAATGTAATAGAAAAGTGTATTTTCCATAATTCCAGGTGTCAGAGGCAGGTGAAATAAACTGAAGAGAATATTCTCCATTAAAGGAGGAATCAAACTGATGGGAATCAATTAGAATTTTTAGAGGTCTATAGATCATAAGAAAGGTCTTTTGTCAGAGCCATGGGCCTTTAGAAGGAAGCAGAGCCTGACAAGTGAGGCAAAGTAATTGATCAGATTGTGTGATGTGATCTCTCCTAACAGCCCTTCAAGTTTTCAATAATGCTATTTAATCCACAAAATCATAACTGATTGGATTTTTTCATGGAAAATAAAAAGAAATGATGAAGGTCTTTATATTGACTGGTATAGGCTAAATTATAATGATATAAACATGCTAGGATTGATATATAGGAGTGGCCATGAGAAATAAGTATGGGAAGGGGTACCTGGGTGGCACAGTCAGTCTCTTGGTTTTGACTCAGGTTGTGATCTCAGGGTCATGAGATGGGGCCTGGTGTTGGCCTCCACCTCAACGTTGAGTCTGTTTGAGAATCTCTCTCCCTTTCCTTCCACCCCTCTCACCACCTATATGCTCTCTCCCTCTGAAATACATAGATCTTGAGAAGGACAGGAGGAAGGGAGGAAGGGAGGAAGGGAGGAAGGGAGGAAAGGGGGAAGGGGGGAAGGGGGGAAGGGAAAGGGAAAGGGAAAGGGAAAGGGAAAGGGAAAATAGATAACAGAAATTTTGTGGAGAATTCTGTATACAGAGTAACTGAGATATTGAGGGTTTGAACCGAATTTACCTAAATCTTCCAAAAACACCAACTGATATCTGGGTTATACATTCATTTCATTTTTAATAAATGGACACAAATGCATCCCTGGTCTACTATTAAAAATGTAATTATAAGGAACTAGTATATCAAAATTACGTATATATATACACACACACCTTTATACCTGTGATACATATAAACATGTATACCTTCAATGTACAACTGTAGGTAGATATAGGTCTACAATGGAATATTACTCAGCCATCAAAAGAGTGAAATCTTGCCATTTGCAACAACATGGATATAGAATGTACATCTAGAATGTATTATGCTAAGTGAAATAAGTCAGAGAAAGAAATACCACATGGTTTCATTCATCTGTGGAATTTAAGAAACAAAACAGATGAACATAGGAGAAGGGAAGGAAAAATAGGATAAAAAGAACAGAGAGGCAAACCATAAGAGACTCTTAACAAGAGAACATATCGAGGGTTGCTGAAGGGGAGGTGGGTGGGGGATGGGCTAAATGGAGGATGGGCATTAAAGAGGGCACTTTTGAGGAGCACTGGTTATTATATGTAAGTGGTGAATCACCAAATCCTACTCCTAAAACCACTACTACAGTATACATTAACTAAGTTGAACTTAAATAAAAATGTGGAAACAAAGATTAACAGAAAAAGGGAAATTACCTTATCTTAATAAGTGAGACTATATTTGCTTTTACGTCTATCCAAAAATCCTAACTAAAATTTTAAAAATTAACTCTAGATCTCTGCCTCTTAAACTTTTATCATACCAATAACAACTGAACCAAAGCAGTCAATGAGAGGAAATCATAAAAGAACCACTTGAATAGGTCAGCATTATTTTGAGGAGCAGATTGAAGCAAAAGATGTTCACTCATCTAATTACTAGGCAGTTTTCAAACTGCTCCAGTTCACATTCAAAAGGAGATCTAACATAATTCCATGTGGTATTAGCCCTGCTTCATACTTCTAACCACTCTTATCAGGAGCCACTTATCATAACATCTACGATTGTCCATCTCAGGATGCACTTGACTTATCAGTGAAATCATTACTTGAAAGGGTAAAATCATATAAGTGGCTGGGAGATGACAAGCCAGAAATTTTTTTTAATGGTGTTATGCTGAGGTTAGCTTTTGAAACTTTTTTCCCCCCCCGGAACAAAAAAGATAACATGTTTACTATAGAAAGTTAAGCAATATAGAAGAGTTTCAATAAGAATAAGGTTAAATGTCAATCCAAATCCACCAGAGATGACCACTGTGAATGTCACTGGTGAACATCCTTTTTCACATCTCTTTACGCAAAGATGTAATTGTAAAAGCATATATAAATAACTTCATAATTCGTGTGAACTACTTTCTCCCCTTGATTTATCTGCTTAGGCTGCTACAATGAAATATCACAGACTGAGTACCTTAACAAAGGAAATTTATTTTCCCACAAATATAGAGGCCAGTAGAAGTCCAAGATCAAGGAGACAAAAAGGTCAGCTTCTGATGGGATCTCTCCTTCTGGCTTGTAGATTCCTAACTTCTCACTGTGCCTTCACATGGCTTTTCCTTCATGCATGCAAAGAGAGAGCTCTGGCGTCTCTTCCTCTTCTCATAAGGATACTAGTTCTATCAGATGAGGGACCAGCCCTAGTTACATCATTTAATTTTAGTGCCCCCCTAAAGGCCATGTCTCCAAATGCAGTCATATTGGGGGTTAAGATTTCAACATTTGAATTTTGGGAAGACACAATTCAGTCCATAACATCACCCATAAAAAGTTTAAAGATATTTAAATTCATATCAGTAACTATAGATCTACATGATCATTTCAAGGGTTTCCTAATATTCCCTTGTATAGATGCACTATTGTTTAAACAATTACACAGTTGTATTTTTTTCTTGATACCATAAAAAATGCTGCAAGGAAAATACATATATTGTATGTGTATGTATGCTTGTGCTCTTTCCAACAATTTTCTTATGATAGATTCCAGGTAAAATTCTCTTTGTGGGAAATGAGTCTTTAGGAAATTGGTACCAAAGATGCTGTTGTTCTGGCTCTGGTCATTGATGTGAGTAATACAGTCTTCTTTTTCTGACTCAGGCATTCATGAACTGAGACAGCCTAAACTGTTGGTTTTGCCAGTAATGTAGAATCTCAGATGTTTCCCTGCTCTTGACATTTTTTTTTCTTGACACATTTTTACCAGAATTTATGATGCCATCCATTATCCTTGGCAATATAGGGCATTCTCTACCTCAAGCCTCATATGGTTAATAGTTTTAAAACAGTAGAATCTTGTTTTATTTGTAATTTGTACAGGTTTATTGGGTATTTCTATCTTTAAGTATTAATTTTTCTATTATGTCTCATGATTGTTGTATAAAATTGGAAGAGTTCTTTGTACGTGAGGAATATTGGCATTTTGTCATATAGGTTGAAAGAAACCAGTTTATAAGTATTCAAATGTGTGTTTTATTTTTTAATCAAATCTAAACATCTTTTGCCGTGGTTTTCACCTCTGTGTCATGTCCTCTCCTCTTCAAAATACATGAACACTGACTTATACCTCTCTAGAAATTCAAGTGGGTCATGGATTAGCAGGAAGAGTGCACAACAAACACACAGACACACACACACTTCTTGATTTATTCATCCACTTCGGTGAAAGTGAGGTCACTGCACAAATGAAAAGCAAATGCTTCATATCTCAGTATAGCTTCCTTGGCCCACACCCCAATACACTAATGACAGGGAGCCCAGTGACAATATTTTGTCCATGCTAAGCCACAATCCTTTTATAGTTGGAACTTATATCCCTATTCAGGAACACTTACATGAACAATTCCTGAACTTAATTACTCTTACAGAGACCCAGATCTCATGTACCAAAACTCAGCTTAATCCTTTTAATCCCCTGTCAGAGCATTAAGCTATTCTCATACTTTCACTTGTCCAGAAAATTTTAAGATTCATTTTTGAAACTTCTCCATTTCAGTCCCCATCCCTAGGAATTTAATTATAATTGCATTAAGTACACTATTTTAAGAAAAAATGATATCTGAACATATTGTATATAACTATACATTTTTTCCCCCAAGAATACTTTCATGTCCCTTACATCTTATAATTTTCTCCTTATTATCCTATACATGTCTTGGTAACTTTGATCTTTATTTTTTTATTGTTGACTGCTAATTTAAGTGGTCTGGACCAAGATTGTGACATAGAGGGCTCCTGAGCCTACCTCCTCCCATGAACATACCAAATCTACAGCTACATATAGAACAAATCACTCTGAAAGAAATCCAGAAACTAAATGAAAGACTACTACACATTAGTGAAGCAAGCAAAGCACCTACATCAAAACAGAGAGAGGAGAGGCTGAGACACAATTTCTCCATAAACCTCACCTCTAATGCAGCAACACACAACCAGAAGTGAAACTCCTAACTTCCAGCTTCTCCTTGAGGAGTAAGTTACACTTACATCTGGTACTCCAACATTTCAGACTTCACTTTGAGAGAAGGACCCCCAAAATATCTAGCTTTGAAAATCAGTGGGGCTTGAGTCCATGAGGTCCACAAGGCTATGGCAGACTGTGAAATAGTCCTTAACAGGCTCCCATGGACTTACTGAGTTTATCTCCCTGGGGCACAGTGCAGAAGCAGCAGACTAAAATGGGCCCAGTCATTCTGTAAAAGGGGCCCATTTTCTTATATTATAAGCTTTGGTCTGAAGGGCAGGCTTCCAATTTAGCACACATCTAGGGGCCAGAGATTAGGGTCTCTTAATCTCCAGAGACCACAGAGGTTAGCAGTTGCCATTTTCATGCTCTCACTCCGCCTCATTTCAAGTGCCAGTATCTCCCAAAAATGATTTTGTGCACATGACTCACACCCCGACTTTTATGGCTGCTAAGGGAATGCATCCCTTGATTATGTGGATCTGATGGCCAATGGGGCTTAAGTTCGAAATTTTAACAGGACAGTAGCAAACAAACAAATCAAGCAAACTACAGTCTTTAACTATCCTCCCCACCAGGCTCAGTGCAGAAGGAACAGACAGAAACACTCATCTCCCAGTCTCCCCAGAATAAAAGGTATATTTGCATATTTTGAAAGTGCTGCCTGGGAACTCTAGCTTCCAATCAGCATGAATCTGGGCACTGACTGAGATTCTCAACCTTAGAACACTGAGTGGTCTTGGCACACCCTCACCTACTGGGAGCCACTACAAATAAAGAAACTTGCTTGGACAATCAAGATTCAAGAAACAACTAAGAGTTAGGGTAGAGTTAAACAGCAAGTTTCATCTCCTGCACAAAACAACTTATTCAAGACTAGGAGAAGTCACTGTTTTATGAAATGCATAGAAACCAACACAGAGTCAAGGAAAATGAAGAAACAAAGGAATGTGTTCCAAATAAAAGAACAAGATAACCAAAGAAAAATACCTTTAATTAAATGGAGATGAATGATTTATCTGAAAAAGAGTTCAAAACAATGTTCATAATGATGTTCACGGAAGTCAGGAGAACAGTGTGTGAACAAAGTGAGAATCTCAACAGAGAGAAAACATAAGAAATACCCCCCCCCCAAAAAAAAAACAGATCTAAGGAAAACTAAATTTAAAATTTTAATAGAGGGGTTCAAAAACAGACTAGATAAAGTGAAAGAAAAGATGGGTGAAATCAAAGACTAGGCAGTGGAATTTATTCAATCAGAGAAGCAAAAAGGAAAATAATGGAAAAAAAAAATGAGGAAGAGGTAGAAAAGTCATTTGATGGAAAAATAGAAAAAAACTACCCCCCTCCAAAAAACAAAACAGAACAAAAAAAAAAAAAAAACTTCCCTAACCTGCAGA
Organism: Canis lupus familiaris; assembly: GCF_011100685.1. Taxonomy (NCBI): domain Eukaryota; kingdom Metazoa; phylum Chordata; class Mammalia; order Carnivora; family Canidae; genus Canis; species Canis lupus. The sequence goes on along the minus strand of NC_049253.1, from coordinate 13,688,204 downwards.
AGGCAGAGACTTCAGATCCAAGAAATCCAGAGTTCCAAATAAGGTGAACCTAATGAGATCCACACCAAGACACATAATTAAATTGTCAAAAGTTAAAGAGAATAAGAGAATCTTAAAAGTGGCAAGAGAAAAACAACTAGTTGTATATAAGGAAACCCTCACAAACCTACCAGATATTTTCAGCAGAAACAAAGAACTGAGAGAAAATCACTGCCAACCAAGAATACTCCATCTGGAAAACTGTTCTTTAAAATTGGATAAAGAGTTTTCCAGACAAATAAGAGCTGAGGGAATTCATCACCATTGTACCAGTCTTATCAGAATTATTAAAGGGATTTCCACAAGCTGAAACAATAGGATGCCAATTAGTAACAGGAAAATACATGAAAGTATAAATATTAACAATAAAATACTCTAATGTTGTAATACTAGTGAATTAACTGCTTATAAATTTAGTATGAAGGTTAAAAGACAAAAGTAGTAGGAAAAACATTTTTTAATGGATATGCAAGATGAAAAGAGGTGATGGCAACAATCAAAAACATAAAAGGTAGAAGAGAGTAAAAATGTAGAACTTTGGGGATCCCTGGGTGGCGCAGCAGTTTAGCGCCTGCCTTTGGCCCAGGGCGCGATCCTGGATATCCGGGATCGAGTCCCACGTCAGGCTCCCGGTGCATGGAGCCTGCTTCTCCCTCTGCCTGTGTCTCTGCCTCTCTCTCTCTCTCACTGTGTGCCTATCATAAAAAAAAAAAAATGTAGAACTTTAGAATGTGTTCAAACTTAAGCTCTTATTAACTAAAAATAGACATATAAATATGTTTTATGTAAGCTTCATGGTAACCACAAAGCAAAAACTTATAGTAGATACACAAAAGATAATGAGTAAGGAATCTAAGCAAACCACTAGAGAAAATCATCAAATCACAAAGGAAGAGAACAATAGAAAAAAAAAGTTACAAAACTAGAAAACAATAAACTGCCAATACTTACATATTTATTAATAACTACATTAAATGTAAGTAGACTAAATTCTTCAATCAAAACAGAGTGGATGAGTGTATTAAAAAAGCAAGACCCAACTATATATGTTGCCTACAAGAGACACTTTAGTTCTAAGGACACAGACTAGAAGTGAAAGGATGCAAAAATATATTACATTGCAAATGGAATCTGAAAGAAAGCAGGCAGAGGTAGTTACTCTTATATCAGACAAAATAGACCTTAAGCACCGTAATAAGAGACAAAGTCATTATATAATGATAAAGAAGTCAATCTGGGGAGAAAATATAACAATTGTAAATATGTATTCACCCATCATAGGAGTATATATATATATATATATATATATATATATATATATATATATATATAAAGCAAATATTAACAGACCTAAAAGAAGAAATAACCAGGAATACAATTTACACAGGGGACTTTAACACACTACTTTCATCAATGGATAGATTATCCAGTCTGAAAATCAATAAGGAAACATTGGACTTAAATACAACATTAGACAGATGGACTTAACAGACATTTCCAGAACATTCTACCCAAAAGCAGAAGAATACACATTCGTATATGGAACATTCTCCAAGATAGATCATATATCGTGCTCAAAACAAGTCTCAATAAATATAAGACCAAAACCATACCAACCATCTTTTCTAACCATAAAATGGTATGAAACTAGAAATCAATTACAAGGAGAAAATGGAAAACTCACAAATATATGGACAATACAAAGCCTCCTCCTGAGCAACTAATGGGTTGAAGAAACCAAAAGAGAAATAGAAAATACCTTGAGATACTTGAAGATGAAAATAAAACATACCAAAATGTATATGATTCAACAAAGGCAATTCTAAGAAGAATGTTCATAATAAACACCTACATTTGGAGAAAAGAAAGATCTCAAATGAACAATCTGACTTTATACTACAAGAAAGAAAGAAAAGAAAGAAAAGAAAGAAAAGAAAGAAAAGAAAGAAAAGAAAAGAAAGAAAGACCTAAATTAATAGAAGGAAGGACATATCAAATATCAGAGTGGAAATGATTGAATTAGAGATAAAAAAAAGACAACAGAAAAGTTAAACTAAACTAGTTTTTGAAAAGACAAATGAATAAAGGTGCTCCTTTAGTTAGACTAAGAAAAAAAAAAAGAGGGGACTCAGATATATTCAGAAATGAAGAAGACATTACAACTGATACCACAATATGAGGGATTGTTAGAGACTACTATTAATAAATTTATGCCAAAAATTGGACAACCTAGAAGTAAATTTCTAGAAACACACACCTACAAAAACTGAATCATGAAGAAATAGAAAATCTGAACAGATCAATTACTAGTAAAGAGATTGAATCAGTAATGGAAAAGCTCTCAACAAATTGAAGTCCAGAACAGGTGAACCTTACCAAACATTTGAAGAATTAACACCAACTGTTCTCAAAATCTTTCAAAAAATATAGAAACTCATTTTACAAGGCCATTATTATTTTGATTCCAAAACCAGACAAGGACACTACAAGAAAAGAAAATTGCAGGCCAAAATATTTGATGAACACAGATGCAAAAAACCCTCAATAAAGTATTAGCAAACTGAATTCAACAATATATTTAAACGATCATACACCATGACCATGGTGAGATGTCTTCTAGGGATGCAAATTAATCAGGGTGTAGCACAATGTGTATTAACAAATGATAGATGGTCTCTTCAACAAATGGTGCTGGGAAAACTGGAAAGCTACATGCAAAAGAATAAAACTGGTGCATTTTCTTACACCATATACCAAAATAAAGTCAAAATGGATTAAGGATCTAAATGTGAGACCTGAAATCATAAAACTCCTAGAAGAAAACATAGACAGTAATTTGACATTAGCTATAGAAACATTTTTCTAGAGGTTTCCTCAAGCAAGGTAAACAAAAGCAAAATTAAACTACTGGGACTACACCAAAATGAAAAGCTTTTGCATAGTGAAGGAATTCATCAACCAAATAGAAAGGCAACCCACTGAATAGAAGATATTTGCAAAGGATATATCTAATAAGGGCTTAATATCCAAAGTGCATGAGGAACTTGTACAACTCAACACCACAAAAAATAAGTAAATAAAATAATACAACTTAAAATGGGCAGAAGAGCTTAATAGATATTTTTCCAAAGAAGACATACAATGGCAAACAGACACATGAAAAGATGCTCAACATCCTTAATCGTCAAGGAAATGTAAATCAAAACTACAATGAGATATCACCTCACACCTGTCAGAATGGCTAACATCAAAAAGACAAGAAATAACAAGTGTTGATGAGGATGTAAACAAACAAACAAACAAACAAAGAGTGCTCACACACTGTTGGTTGGAATGCAAACTGGTGCAGCCACTGTGAAAAACAGTATGGAGTTTCCTCAAAAAATTGAAAATAGAAATACCATATGATCCAGTAATTCCACTACTGGATATTTACCCAAAGAAAATGAAACCACTAATTTAAAAGATATATGCACCCACATGTTTATTACAGCATTACTTACAATAGCCAAGTTATGGAAGCAAACCAGTGTCCATTTATAGATGAATGCTTAAAGACATGGTAAACATATACAATGAAATATTATTTACCCATAAAAAAGAATGAGATCTTGCCACTTGCAATAACATGGATGGACCTGGAGGGCATAATGCTACATGAAATAGACAAAGAAAAGCAAATAGCATATCACTTCATTTATATATGGAATTTAAGAAAGAAAACAAATTTTAAAAAGAGACAAACAGAATAGATTCTAATATACAGAGAACAAACTGGTGGTTGCCAAAGGGAAGGTAGATGGGGGGAATGGATGATAAAGGGGATTAAGAGTACGCTCATTCCAATGAGCACTAAGTAATATACAGAATTGCTAAATAATTATACATCTGAAACTAACACTGTACATTAATTATACTTTGATTAAAAAAATAAAAGGATGAAAATTGGATGATCATTTCAACAGATGCAGAAAAAGCATTTGGCAAATTTCAACATCCATGATAAAAACTCTCAACAAACCAACTATACAAGGAACATATTCCAACACAATAAAGGTCAATATAACATAAGTTCACAGCTAACATCATACTCTAACAGTGAAAAGTTCAGAGCTTTTCTTCTAAGATCATGAACAAGATGAGGATGTCTGCTCACTATTTTTTTCTTTATAGTATTAGCAGTCCTAGCCAAAGTGGTTAAAAAGATTAAAAAAAAAAAAAGATGCCACAAAACTGTTGGGACTAATAAAAAAATTCAGCAAGTTTGCAGGATACAAAAAAAAAAATCAATATAGAAAAATGAGTTGTATTTCTATATACTAATAATAAACTATCAGAAAGTGAAATTAAAAATACAATGCTATTCAATTGAATCAAATAAAATACCTGGAAATAAATTTAACCAAGGAGATGAAAGACCTGTACATTGAAAACTGCAACACATGGATGAAATAAGATATGAATAAGTGGAGATATTCAATGCTCATGGATTGGAAGGATATTAAAATGTCTGTAGTATTCAAAAATATACAGATTCAATTCAATCTTTATCAAAATTTCAATGGCATTTTTCACAGAAAGAATAAAGGATCCTAAAATTTACATAGAACTACAAAAGATCCCAAATAGCCAAAGCAATCTTGAGAAAGAACAAAACTGCAGACATCACAATTCCTGATTTCAAACTATATGACAAAGATATCCTAATCAAAACAGGATGGTATGGACATAAAACAGACATATAGATCAAGGGAACAGAATTGAAAGCCCCCAAAATTAAACCACATATATATGGTCACTTAATTTATAATAAAGGAGCCAAGAATATATACCATGAGGAAAGGTTAGTTTCTTTGATAAATGCTGTTGGGAAAACTGTACAACCACATTCAAAAGAATGAAAATGGACTATTTTATCACACACACACACAGTAAAGTGAACATAATTTAAAGACTTGAACATAAGATCTACAACCTAAAACTGCCAGTAGAAAGCATAGGTAGTAAGCTCTTTGACATTGGTCTTGGCAATGATTTTTTAAATTTGGCACCAAAAGCAACAAGAACAAAAAGAAACAAGTGGGAGGACATCAAACTAAAAAACTCCTGCACAGCAAAGGAAACCATCAACAAAATAAAAAGGCAGCCTATCGAATGGAAGAAATTATTTGCAAATCCTATCTGATAATGGCTTCATGATATATATCATACAAATAGCCAATAGTTACCTGAAAAGATGCTCACTGTCACTGATCATCAGGGGAATGCAAATCAAAAACCACAATGAAATATCACCTCACACCTTTTAGAATAGCTATTATAAAAACACAAGAAATAACAAGTGTTGGCCAGGATGTGAAGACAGAAGAACCCTTATGCACTGTTCGTGGGAATGTAAATTGGCTCAGCCTCTATGGAAACAGTGTGAAGGTTCCTCAAAAAATTAAAATAGAATTACCATAGGACCCAGGAGTCCCACTTCTGGGTATATATCTGAAGGAAATGAAATCACTATGTTGAAGAGATGTATGCACCGCCATGTTCACGGCAACATTATTTACAATAGCTAAGGCATGGAAACAACCAAAGTGCCCATTAATGGATAAATGGATAAAGAAAATGTGGTATGTGTATACACACACACACAATGGAATATTGTTCAGGGGTAAAAGAGATGGAAATCTTGCCATTTGTGACAACATGGATGGACCTCGGAGACATTATAAGTAAAAGAAGACAGAGAAAGACAAATACTGTATTATCTCACTTACATGTGGAATCTAAAAACACCAAACTCATAGAGACAGAGAAAAGATTGGTGTTGCCAGAGGCAAGAAGGGTTGGGGGTTGGGGGTGGAAGAAATGGGTAAACTGGTCAAAAGGTACAAACTTGCAGTTATAAGATTAAAAGGTACTATAGACGTAATATGTAGCATGATAATTACAGTTAACAATATGGCTTTGTATATTTGGAAGTTGCCAAGAGAATAGATCTTAAAAGTTCTCATCACAAGAAAAAATTATAACTATGTGTGGTTATTGTTGTTAATTAAACTTATTATGGTAATCATATAATATGCATATATCAAGTCATTATGTTGTACACCTAAAACTAATGCAGTATAATATGTCCAATATATCTCAATTTAACAAACTTAAGAAGTACTATTATCTGTTACATTTTCCAACTAATTACGATTAGTGTATGCAAAAGCCATTGACTTTTATATATTTTATCGCCATTTAACTTATCTTCTGTTGCTACTAATAGTTTTTCAGTTGATTAGTTGCAAATTATAGTCCTATATCTTTAGTTTTCTTTAGTCTATCTGCCAGATAAAATAAAGGACCAAAAATTATTTGTTCAGTTAAACAATAGATTAAGTATTTCCCATCCAATATTTTACAAATATCAATACTAAAAAATTATTTTGTTTTTGTGAAATTCATATTAAACTGGCTGTCCTATATTTTTATTTGCTAATTCGGGCAAATCTAGTTGCATTGCAACTACAAGTGTCATGGTAAATAATAACGATTATAGCATTGATGTACTGTTTCTGATTTTACTAGGAATACTCTATAGTGTTTCTCTACATACTTTGATGATTGCCGATTTTATAAATTCAGCGGGGTAGGAACCACTCACAAATCTGTAAACTCAATCCCAGCATAGAGCCTGCCATGCAGTTAGTTGTTCAATAGATTCTGGCTCAGTGAATGATATGCTTTATGATGTTAGCAGAGTTTGAAAAAGACAAAATTATATAGCTTAAGCTTTATTATTTTGTAGAACTATGTAGGAATGTTTAGCTTGAGTGGTAAACAAGATGAATGCGTAATCAGCTGTGAAAAAAAATATAAGAAATCAATAGCCATGAAGAGTTTAGGCTCTAGAATCAAACTGCCTGTGTTTACCTATCACCTCCATTTTTCATTCACTGCCTGATTCTGGGCAAGGTTCCTCTGAACTTCAGTTTGCACATCTATAGAATGAGAACAATGATTGCATCTACCTCATTGAGTTAATATGAGGCAAATTCATTGTAAATAATTAGCACAATGCCTGGCAGAGAGCATTTTAGGTAAATGTCACCTACTCATGTAAGTTATTATTACAGCTACTCATTCCTGAACACTCAGCAAGGGCTAGGTACTCTTCTAAACATTTTACATATAATTTCATTTTAAGTAATAAAAATAGCAACCTTCACCTTAGTGTTTACTCTCTAGAAAAACAAAGCAAATGATTAAACTTTTTTAGAAGTTGTAAGTTGGTAATAAGATTTATAAAAAAAGAAGCCAGTGATTCTCCAGTTGTGTTTCTGGGACCAGCAGCAGCGTTATTACCATGTGTGTTAATTTTCTATTGCCACTCTAACGTATTATCACCAATTTAATGATGGAAATAACAGAAATTTATTATCTCACAGTTTCTGTAGGCCAGATGTCTGGGCATAGCATGGCTCAGCTGGTCCTCTGTTAAGAGTCTCACAAGGCCAAAATCAAGGTGTCATCAGGGATGCACTTCTTTCTAGAAGTTCTGGGAATGAATCCCCTTTCCAGCTCATTCAGGTTGTTGTCAGAATTCAGTTCCATGTAGGACTGAGGTCTCTTTCCTTGGGGTGTTTGAAGCTGTTCTCAGTTTCCAGAAGCCAACCACATCCTTGGCTTACTGCCCCCTCTATCTTCAAAGCTAGCAAGGACAGAGTGAATGTTTCTCATGCTTGAACTCTCTCTGACCTCCCCTCTTGCTTTTAAGGGCTCATGTGGTTACATTGAGTCCACCCAGATAAACCAAGATAATCTCCTATTTTAAAGTCAGTTGATTAGCAACCAGAATCCCATCTGCAAAGGCTCTCCACAGCAGTTCCCAGGCTAGATTCTAATTGTATAACCAGGGGATGGGATTCCTGGTAGGACATCTTTAGAGTTTTGCCCATCACACCTGGGAACTTTTAGAAATTCAAATTCTCTGGCCCTAACCCAGCCTTACTGAATCAGGACTCAGAGTGGGGTCCACCAATCTGGGTTTTAACAAGCCCTTCAGCTGCTTCTGATTCATGCACACCAACATTTGAGAACAATTGAGGTAAGTGGAAGGATTAAAGCATATGGATTGATTTCAAAACTTAAAGCCAAGAAAATCTGTTCTCAATTTTAAAGTGAATCTCTGGAACTTACTTTAATAAATTGTTTTTAATACATGGCTATATTAATTTTATCAACTATTACTGATTCCAGTTTTATTCAACAGTGATGGATCTCAATTTAAGTTTTTTCTTTTTTTTTTAAGATTTTATTTATTCACAAGAGACACAGAGAGCGAGAAAGGCAGAGACACAGGCAGAGGGAGAAGCAGGCGCCATGCAGGGAGCCCGACGTGGGACTCGATCCTGGGACTCCAGGATCATACCCTGGGCTGAAGGTGATGCTAATCCACTGAGCCACCTGGGCTGCCCTCAATTTAAGTTTTAATGGATACAAATGAAATTTTTATTTCCAAACGAAGTTTTGCCATGTGTACCTTCTTGAAAAAGAGTCTGGTTTATGGAGGAAAGCCCTTAAACATGAGAATGATTTGTAATTAAGAACACATGAGGAGCTCCATACAGGAGCCTCAAAACCCCTTTAAATATGGTTGGGGGGGGTGTCTGAGCAGGACTTTCTAGGCATGACTTGCCGTTTATTCACTGTTTACCTCCTTCATTTGCAATTTTTAATTTCTTAACTTCTTCTGAAATATCAATTCTAGTTCTCAAATGAAATGAGATTAATGTAGAAGAAATGAGATACAAAGGGCAACAGGAAGGAGACAAAAGCGAGGTGCTTGGGTGCCTCAGTCAGTTAAGTGTCCAACTTTTGATTTCGTCTCAGGTCATGATCTTCCAGTTGTGAGATCGAGCCCCACTTCGGGCTCTGTGCTGGGTATAGAACTTATTTGGGCTTCTCTCTCTCCCTCTCCCTCTGCATCCCCCCTTTAAAAAAAAAGAAGGGAAAAATTCCTCTAGAAGATGAGTCTTCAAGTTGGTTTCCCAATTGGCTGGACTGTGTGTACAGACAGTGTGCAAATATAGACCAGAGGGGAATTATTTCCTGACTAAAATATGCTAAACAGACCCTTTTATCCTATATAACTATACTAGATAATTATATCAAATGCCCTAAAGATGTTTTTAAATGAAAGAAGAATAATGTAGTATGAAATATCTTTGCAAAAGAAATGGCAAAAGATTGACAAAGCTGCTCTTGTCTATAATAGAATGTACTTTCCTAAGTTGTAATGACTTAAATTTGCCCATTGCCTATATAAAATTTGAGGATGTGCAGTCATAGTAGGTATTAAACTTGACATAGAAATCATTATAGAGGGCAACTGCGATGGCTTAGCAGTTTAGCTCCTCCTTCCGCCCAGGGCGTGATCCTGGAGACCTGGGACCGAGTCCCACGTCAGGCTCCCTGCATGGAGCCTGCTTCTCCCTCTGCCTGTTTCTCTCTCTCTCTCTCTCTAATAAATAAATTTTAAAAATCTTTTTAAAAAAAGAAATCATTATAGAATATTTCCTTGAATTTCTTTCCATGCACCTTGAGAAACCTACCAGATCCTCAGTGACTTTGGACAATTAGTTTCTTTAATCATATCTCACACCATAGGATCCAAGTTCTGGATCAAGCTCAAAGAAAACCACATTAGGCTTCTAAGTCCACGATTATAGTTGAGCTAGTCTATCATAATTGCTGGAAACTGAAGGTTTGTGTACCCTCAGCATTCATATGTTAATCCCTAATACCCATCATCATGATATTAGGAGGTGGAGCCTTTAAAGAAGTGATTAGATCACAAGGTTAGGCTCTGGTGAATGGGATTAGTACCCTTATAAAAGAGACTCCAAATGTGAGGGCATTAAGAAGAGAGTCATCTATGAACCAGGACTCTGGCTTTCTTTCATCAGACACTGAATTTGCTGGTGCCTTGATCCTGGACTTACCAGCCTCCAGGACTCAAATAAATTTCTGTTGTTTAGAAGCATCCGGTCCATGGCATTCTGTTATAGCAGCCTGAATAACTAAGGCAATAATGGTTTGTGGGTGTTTTTTGTTGTTGTTGTTTTGTTTTTTGTTTGTTTGTTTTGCTGTTTTAAGTTTCTTAAATACGCAGGACAATTCTCTACCACCAGCCCACAAATCTCAGGAAAGAGTTCATGTAAAACTCCCAGCAGAATCAACTCTAACTCAGGGCACACATACTGGGGACTTCCAGGAATGATGGGTCAGATATCTTGTGCAAATTATTTAAACACACGATGGAGGAATGGACTCCCTTCAATTTGTTTTTTAAAAAATCCCCACTAAAGCAATCTCACAGCCAAACTTGTCACTTGAAGGGGGAGATTAACTTAAAATTATATGAAATGGTCTTTCCTGCTAACCTTTTCTTCTCCCTTGTGTGTTTCTGAAGCAGAAACAGTCACAATTCGATTTCAAGCTTAAAAAAATAAAATAAAATAAAAAGGTTCAACCTCATGGTCCTGGCATCGGACCCGGCTTATCCCGTCCCCCCGCAGGCATTTACCCGGGAGTATTGCCGTTAATGTGGCATGTCAGTAAATGGAGACTCTCAGAGTTAAGGGTTAATCAAAATAATTGAGGTGATAGCAGTTAACTCTCGGGAGAATCGGAGTCCTCATCAGAAGCTGGCTGTACATGAGAGGGGAAGAAGGAAAAAAAATGTTAAAGCCACGGCTCTTTGAGTAGAAACCTCCAGGTCCCAGCTGGCACACGGGCTCAATTAGCGGCTTTTAGCTTAGTGGAGAGTCAAGCCTCCCCAAGCCCACTGGTGCTCCAGGCATTTTATTGGCTCATTAAATAGAGGATTTTGCTTTTCAGGCCCAGCCAAATGTGATGTGCTATCCAAACAGAAAGTCTGATGAGAACGGCAATAGCTGCCACGAGTGCTTCCTTTCCCCTGCTCCGCGCTTCTCTTTTCTCCACCCACCTCCCCTACCCTTGATTAGCATCCCGGGATTCTTAGGAAAGTAAAGAGCAAGAGGCTCTACCGCAGGTTCTGCAGATTCAGAAAGATGCGAACTTAGTCGCTTAGTAGGTACGTTTTCAGCGTGGGTGTGAGATTGTCATTCAGGTATATTTCCTACCTCAAATGGCTCAGAGACCTAGAAGGTGAGGATGAGGAAGACAGACCCAGAGGACTTCGATGTTACTAAATGTCACTTCAGTGAACTAAAATGTCTAAAAGTCAGAAATCATCCATGAACTCAAGAAAATGTTGGAAAGCTGCCTAACCAGAGCTGGAAAAGTTGAAAAAGAGGGTTTGCCTCAATTACTCATCCTAATTAAGGATAACTTCTCTAGATTAATCTCATATACAACAAAAGTTCGACTCATCTTTGAAGAGTGACCTGTTTGAAAGTCCAACCCGAGGCAGGTTGGACTTCCAATGCTAAAATAATAAGCCAATAGAATGAAAGTGGGGGAGCACTGAAGAGAAATGTGCTGAAATTTCTGGATGTGATCCCAGCACACCCTGGAGGTTCCTCCTTCCCTGCACTCTTCCAGATTTTTCCTTTCTCTTTTTGAAGTAAGCAGCTTAGAAAAACTGAAAAAAATCTATCTAAAAACAATCTGCCATGCCATTTGCCATGCACATAATCCTACTAGATTATTTTTAAAAATAATAAATATTAAAACCATCCAACAGATATAAATGAAGTTGTGGTAATATTGAATGCATTCATATGGTACTGCTGGCATTCCGAAGTAATGAAACACTTAACTGGTGACATCCTGAGAGCAATCTGGTCATATGTATTAAGAAGCAAAAATATGTTTATACCTTTCGGCTGAGGGAATCCCACCTAGAAGAATTTATCTGAAAATGAATAAATACATAGAAGAAAAAGTCATATACTGAAATCCATGTAAAAATCAATCAACCAACCAACCAACCAACCAACCAAAAAACTACTGAACTCTGACTCTGTGCTAAATACTTACCCCACAAAGATGAATGGGAAATTGTCTTCAGTTACAAACTTCAACCCCTTTACTCTCTAATAGGAGAAGACGGGGACATAAAAAATTGCCATATGATGAAAAAAAAAATTGCATCACCTGAGGCATGTTACAGGTATCGTAGTTAACACAGAGGAGGTAGGAGAAGAAATAAAGGGGGGGGGGCATTTATTCCACATATATTGTAAGTGCTGCGCTAGGTTCTGAGAATAAGTAAGCAAAACAGATAGTACATGCATTGGAGATGGCCACAGTAACCAGTGGTTCCAGATGCAAAGAGTGGCGTATGGCCCCCTGAGAATGAAGTGCCCTAGTATATTTTGGGGAACTGTATGCAGCATGGTATTTCTGGAGCACAGAGTCAAGGGGTAGGGGAAAGTGAGTGAAGAGAGAAGAGAGGGCAGGCTGTGGGGAACTCGTGTGCCAAGAAGAGTGCTGAGACTCCATTCACCCTGTACTTGACAGAGCATCACTGAAGGATTTGTAGAGGAATGACAAAGTCAGATCTGCATTTTTAAAGGCGGGTTTGTCACCAGTGTAAAAAATGAGCTGGGTCAGGGCGGGCATGGGAGTGAGACCAAGTGGGAGTTTGCTCTAACAGCCTAGATGAGAAATCACAGAAACTTGAACTAGATTAGTGCCAGAGGGAACAGAGGGAAGACCAATTCAAAGGACCCGGTACAACAGGCCTCGGCATTCACCAGGGATTGGTCCTTGTAAATCACCCATCTGATGACCATGGCAGTGCCTACAGAAGTACCTGGCTTTCTCCCAAATAACTTTCCATTTCCATTTAGAGCTTCCTATCCTGTGCCTGCCTAACTACTGTAAAGTAAATAATTTTTCATTTTTTATTAGATCTTGCTCTTCCACTTGAGTAGTCTTGCACCTAAGCAGGAATGCCCACTGAAATTCTTTCATAATGATAAAGTTGGTTATGGAGCTGGCCTGAAACACTGCCAAAATGACGTGCCACTAATTCATCTATCCAAGTGATTTTCTTTAGACTGTCTTCTCTTTTTCTCTTCATTCCTGTCATTAGCAATAAGTAGTTAATATTCAGTTTTAAATAGAACTAATATTTCATAAGAAGTCAAGGCTTGTTTTTGTCACTGTAAATGCTAGGACAAATAAGGAAACACAATGCTGAAGGCAGAATGGTTTTGGCAGACAGCTCAGAGCAGCGATTTGCTTCTGCATAGTAGCCTGAAACATCCTACATTAAATTTTGCCTCAGAATGTAATGCAATAATGCTTGTAACGCAGTTAGTATTAGTATCTGGTATAGAGGGAGCATTCCAGAAGTGTTAGCAATCCAATGTAATTCCGAGTCATATGACTAATTTTTTTCAATTAATGAATATGAACCCTCCACCTCAGGCCAAAAGGATTTTAACTACAATTTCAAAATGCATAAAAATATGTTTTTAAAAGGGTTACTCAGGTATCAAAAACCATATGCTAAAAACTATAGTATCCATAAAGATGCCCAATATCAACATTAAGTGAAAAAAGTGCAAGCTGCTGATGTACATATAGCATGATCTTCTCCGGGTAAAAAATATATAAAAATTTTGTCTTAGGGAAATATCAGCCTTTACAACTCTTTGCATTTTCAAAATAAAGTGATGGAAAACTTCACAATTGTCTTAGGGAAAATACTCATGTGTTATGTCCAGGATAACTAGGTTTGTATTGCCTGACGATGTTTTCGGAGTCTTTTGCTGTCCAATGGAAGCTCTCTCCCACTGAGAGTGGCTAAGGAGGTTGGAAAGTGACATTTCAGTGGCTGTTGAAGGGATTTTATGTTCACACGCTGTGAACACATGTATTCCCAGAGTGGTGTTTTTCTTTCTTATTTTTTAATCTTTTAAGAGTTCACATGTCTGTAAAATGTCACTTAATGCCACTGGGATTCATGCAAGTTGAAGCTTCTACCCTTGGTATAAAAATAGAGGTTATTACCTACCATGAAAAAATGTGAACGGGTCATCTGAGGGATTCCCTTCCAGAGGGAAAGTAGCACATTATTGCTAATCTGTAAGAGCCAAGACTGAAACTTCCTCCAGTAGGATAGAGATGATGTGGGGCAAGAATTCTTTGAAATGTGAATGAACAGGAGCACCTAGGTAGCTCAGCAGTTGAGCCTCTGTCTTCAGCTCAGGTAGGGATCCTGAGGTCCCCGGATCAAGTCCTGCATCAGGCTCTCCACAGGGAGCCCGCTTCTCCCTCTGCCTATGTCTCTGCTGCTCTCTCTGTGTCTCTCATGAATAAATAGACTCAGGCCCTATCCCAGACCAACTAGATCAGAATCTGCAATTTATCAAGGTCTCCAGGGAACTTGTAAGCGCATCAGAGTTTGAGGATAGCGAAGCTTGAATCAGTAGTTTGTTGGGCCACTGTCATTAACATTTTTTTAATGAAAAAAAAAATACTTGGTACATTTATTTTTCTAGAAATTCTCTATAGTTTACATGACTACAATATGGCTATTCTAACTTATTTGGATAGATATACCTCTGATGCTGCCACTTTTCTTACAGAAAATTCATTTATATGTACTTTTAAATTTTATTTACTTACTTGAGAGAAACACAGAGCACGAGCAGGGAACAATGGCAGATGGAGAAGCAGACACTTTGCTGAGAAGGGAGCCAGATGCAGGGCTCCATCCCAGGACCCCAGAATCATGACCTGAGTGGAAGGCAGATGCTCAACTGACTGAGCCACTCAGGCGCTCCCTCATTTGTATTTTTTTGAATGACTCACTTTTAGGAAACTAACCAATTTCTTAATTAAGAAATTACTCTAGTTGGTGGACTTTAAAAGAGCCCAAGAATAGTGCAAGCCACAAAGTCACAGGTTTACTGAGAGGTAGAACTGGCCTGAGTGAAACTAAACACAGAGACAAATAGAAGAGGAATCGCTAAGAGTAACTCCCAGGTTTCTGGCTTAGGCATGCGAATGGACACTGAAACCCATTCGTGAATGGAGGTATATGATTTGGAAAGAAACATCATGAGTTCAATTTTGGGACATGCCAACCTCTGTGGATTTTCCAACTGGAGATACCTAACGGGCAGTGAGACACACAGGTCAGGCTTGGGAAAGAAGTTTGAGTTGACAAGATAGTGGCCACTGATATAAGGCTCAGAACAGGCCACTTGAGCATCAGGATTAAGGTCTGGTTCCTTCTCTCCATCTGTCCTTATCCTAGCCATTTAATAACAAGAGCACCTCTGATGTTCTCCACAATGTCCATACAATACTGAACATGTAAGCGAGATGTGATGTGCCCACCATGAAACCGTATCTTTACTCCCTAGCAGTGGAGGGCCTGCTAAGTCCAGTCTAACAAGGCCATTTGGGCAGTTTCAGGAAGTCTGCACTGGAGTGGATTGGGTCCAGGCAGGGCAAATATAGTTTCCTAATATTATCCCAAACCAGGTTGAAGATTGGACCTCTCCCTCAGGTTCTCCAGCCTAAACCAGAGGTAACCATAATCATTTCACTGACATGTGTGAAGTGTGTGTTTCCTCTCATACCTCATGTGTCCTGGTTTTCTATGAGATGTCTTCTAACAATTGCATTGGCACACTTGCTTCTAAAATAAATATTGACCTTAGACTAAAGTAGAACTTAACCCTGAAGGGTAAATTCTGGAAAGCTGCAAGTAAGAAAAGAAGGAAATGTGTTAGGTAATGTCTCCCACTATGAAATCACTAAAAAATCTTTCAGAGAAAAGTTAACTTTTCGCCATCCTTTATATTTCTTGGTTGTTCAAACCTGACAGTCCAACAAGTGAAGGTATTTCTTTCATTGGCACAATAATACATTCAAATTATCTCAAAGAGAAACGATTCAGTGTGTTTGGGTTTTTGAATTTTTTGAAGTTACCTACTATGCAGTATCAATTATAGAGCACATGTTTATTCGGATAATTTTTCTTTTATAGACAGCACCCACCTAGAAAACCCAACTGCTGCAGGTGTGAGAGAAAAAGTGCATTCATACCTATTTCATAATGTCTCTTTAATGAAAGGGGATATTTAAATTCTAAAAATAGACAACCAATTCAAGCAGGAATGAAACGGCACATCTTGGATAGTAGTTTGTGTTTCAGCTGAGCTTGGCTTTTGGGGGGACTGACTGCTTCTTTCTGCTTGGGGAATACTTTCTCACAGACCAAGAAGAGGGGCTCAGAAAGGATAAATACTACTTCAATGGAGCTTTCAATTGAACCCTATGTCTTGCTTCTGGTACTCTATAATTTCATCAAAATCAATGAAAGGGATCCCTGGGTGGCGCAGCGGTTTGGTGCCTGCCTTTGGCCCAGGGCGTGATCCTGGAGACCTGGGATCGAATCCCACGTCGGGCTCCCGGTGCATGGAGCCTGCTTCTCCCTCTGCCTGTGTCTCTGCCTCTCTCTCTCTCTCTCTCTGTGACTATCATAAATAAATAAAAATTTAAAAAAAATCAATGAAAGAAGAGAGAGTCATGTCAGAAAAAAAGTTAGTCAATAGCTATATGCCTTTTATATAAACTCAAGGAAAATGTCCAAATAATTTAGTCATTTTGCTAGCTAGCTTTAAAAAAAAAGATATTATTTATTTATTCATGCGAGACACACAGAGAGGCAGAGACACAGACAGAGGGAGAAGCAGGCTTCCTGCAGGGAGCCCGTGGCAGGACTCGATCCCAGGACCCTGGGATCATGACTTGAGCCAAAGGCAGATGCTCAACCACTGGACCACCCAAATGCCCCTGCTAGCTAGATTTTCAAACAGGCATCTACTCACATTAAACACCTATGGAAAGCTCCAAAGGGACTGCAGAGATGGAAGGCAGGACGGGAGTGTTCACCAGCTGGGCAGAACTTGATCACAGTAACATGAGCTGCTGAGGTAGGTCCTTTTCATAGTGGCCACTTCAGTCACGAAAGAAATTATTCAGAGACATGAGATGATAATGTTTCTGTGAGCTTCCTTCTCTGATGATAAGTGCAAGAAAATACAATTTCAAAAGATTCAGTGGATGAGATTTAATGGCCCTTGTCTATCAGCTGTATTATTTCACAGTCTCCCATTTCTTGAGCTGCATGCCAGGCCCTATTCCTCACGTACATTATCTCACTTGATGCTCAGCAAGTCAAGTTTCAGTTATAGAGAAACCTATCCTTTTCTATTTGCTCCCACACCTTTACTGTTAACATTCCATGAAGGGGTTGACCTTCATATGACAAGATCCTTATCTACCAGGTCACAGTTGACTTCAGACCTGACATTAGGTAAACTGTGCCAGTGAAATTCGTTCTGGTAAGAATTTGTAGTTGTATATAGATCACCAAGTTGGTCTGTGTTAAACGTTATAACCAATAAATGTTCTACTGGAGAGGCCATGTTGGATCCATTTTCAAGTCTTTGGAGAGAATGAAGAATGATACAAAGACCATTTGGCCTTAATTGACTCAGAAGTCACATCAGTGCCAGACTGTATTTCAGTTCCCAGATTCATTTGTTTATGAGGCCCACTACACTTCCTGTCCTTAGGGGTTCGTAAGACACCCATATCCTTACAATTATTTCTCCTTTCTTCTTAAACTATCTTGAGTAGATTTCATTCAATACTACACAGTGATCTCAAAGAGAGTATTCATACCCCCACTCTACTGATGAGGAAAGAGACTCAGAGAGTTGAAGCACATTGCCCACGATCATGCAGATAGTAACAAGTAGAATTTAAGCCCAAATCTATATGACTCCTAAGTCTGAGCTTTTCACCACTAGATTAATTTAGACCTCAAAATTTCAGCATACATCGAGGACTGCTACAGCCATCTGCGTCTACTCAACTAGAGCCTTTGTGATTTTCAGAAGTCACTGCTGTGTCTTCTTGAAGTTTAATATGCAAAACGAATGTTCATTGGAAACAGACAGGCATAGAATGTCCATATTTTTATCTACATCATTACGTGGAGGGAAGTGAAACTTCCTGCTTTCTAGCTGAGTTGGCCTTCTTTCAAGGACTCCAATTCTAATTGCTTTTGCAGAACATGTATACCTCCAGTAAGTTAGACCCATCTCCTTCTATAAACAAATTTCATTTTCTTCTGATCAATTTTCTATGCACAATTTATCATCACCAGACCATCGTTATTGTTTATCTTCATGGACTGTTTCCCAGAAGAAATTGACGTGTATTTATTTTTTTCTCTTTGTAACTAGCTGCAAACCTAGTACTCCTGTAACTTCTGAGCAGCCCAGTTTTAGAATTTAGCTATTAGCCCTCCTTTATGGAGAAAGAAAGATCACTTAAGTGATCCTATTACCCCTTCTGAGCTCTCTTGGCTCTTATCCTAGGATGTGAGGCCTCACCAATCCATCACCCCATATAACTGCTTGGCTCAAAGAATCTGGATTTGGGCCACTCTGATTCAGTGATTATGTGCATGGTTTAGGTTAAGATGTTTTTATTGTAGTTCAAGCAAAAAACCATCACTTGCTGTAAATCCATCAACTTTGGTTACTTTAAATTTGCTATACTCATAATACTATAACATCAACAAGAATTTTTAAAAAATTATCTAGATGCCCACCACTCTAATAATCACCTTCCTCAGTTTGGCTACTTTCTTTTGTGTCCTGCTTGTATAAATGTATACATTTTCCCCACTTTTAACCATAACAGATGCTGCTTTGTATTTATGTTCCCTTCACCAAATTTGTCAGGAAGCACTTTTCTGTAGTGCTAATTTTTAAAATTGTCATTTGAGTGGCCACATCCACCAATGTTAGATGTTAAACTCCTCATGTTTCCAGTGACTTCTTTAAACAATTTTATATATGGTAACTACCTGGCCTTTAGGTAGCAAGCTCATCGTCATCCCCCTTACTCTCAGGATTGACAGGCATTTGCCATACACAAGCGAAGGCCAAACTGGCAACAGGAGAGTTAATCCCAGGATAATAATCAGTTAATCATTTGCCTGGTAGGGGGTAAATATGGGTCTATCACTTTCTTGGAAGTAATCTTGGCAGAAGATTTTGAGAGTTTCCTTTGTAATTAATTTAGGGCCGAAAAACAACAGAAAAAGAATCTGGGGATAATGGCAACGGTGCCTTTTATCCTAAGGACGATGCAGTTCAGGAGGGGATATGCAGTTCTAATTGAAACTCACGTTTTCTATGAGCACTTGAAGTTACATGCCTCAATCTTCTGTCCAAATAGGTCTCGATACGTTACAGAGAAATTGAGGATGCAGTTTTCTACCTTCTGATCACGGCTGAAGCTCAGAAGGACTTGAGGTGCCTCTTTTTTTTTTTTTTTTTAGATTTTGTTTATTTATTCATAAAGACAGAGAGAGGGGGATCCCTGGGTGGCGCAGAGGTTTGGCGCCTGCCTTTGGCCCAGGGCGTGATCCTGGAGACCCGGGATCGAATCCCACATCGGGCTCCTGGTGCATGGAGCCTGCTTCTCCCTCTGCCTGTGTCTCTGCGCCTCTCTCTCTCTCTGTGACTATCATAAATAAATAAAAATTTAAAAAAAAAAAAAAAAAAAAAAAAAAAAAGACAGAGAGAGGCGCAGAGACACAGGCAGAGGGAGAAGCAGGCTCCATGCAGGGAGCCCGATGTGGGACTCGATCCAGGGTCCCCAGGATCACGCCCTGGGCTGTAGGCGGCACCAAACCGCTGTGCCACCGGGGCTGCCCTTGAGGTGCCTCTAGTACTATTAGTGGACATCTTTGAGTTTTTCTCATCCAGAGCCTCAGTCAGTGCTTCTAGAAGGCCTGTGTGACTCTTTTGGCTAGTAGAAGACACAGTGATTTAGGCCTGCAGAAATGTAAATCTGGGCAAGAATAAAACTACTATTTATCCTAAAACACACACACACACACAAACACTTTTCAGAACAAATCAGTTCATCTCCTTATCAAATACAAATACATGGAACCACACAATAACAACAACAAAAGGGAGCACAGGGAGTAAGGAGTATCCTATGTTTCTTAATGTGTGTTTTGCCGACCCTCAGTTTTACTTTCCATAAGGCGTTTCACCCTTATTTACATCAAGTCTGGTGTTTAAAAAGCTAGACAATTTGCTACTTTGTTACTTGGTTGCCATCAACTACAACGTACTCAATTCACTTGTTCGGAGTCTTTTTCCACCCTCAGAGAAGCCTATCTCCCATCAGCTCCATTCTTCTGGGCCACACTTCAATCTGACTAGGGTCACTCCTTTGCCCGAAGGTCTGCATGCTAGCCTTCCTGGAGCTGCCTGAAATACCCCCTTCTATCTTTTGTAGTGGCCACGATGATGTTCCTTCCAGCTGTTTCTAAGCTGGTTCCTAAACTCAACACTGACTCAGCCCAGATCAGTAAACTCACCATTAAAAGATCAGACTATTTGAGCCATAACCAATGTAGATTTAATGCAGTCAATCCCTTGCCCAACAATTCTAAATTAAACACAGACACTGAACATGTGTGTTCTTAAGAACTAAAGGAGGAAACACCATTTGCCAAGTTCCAAAAAGTTTTAAAAAGAGATTTCATTACAGGTAATCTGTGGAGGATGGTAGGTATCTTTAAAATTACCGGTGGTAATGCCAAAAAAGAGAAGCTAATCTTAACTAAAAGCTTTTTTTTTAATTAAAAGCTTTAATTAAAATTAAAAACTAAGTTCAGTGGGCTTTCCTTCGATCTCATTCTCACTGGCCACTCCAGTATTTGAGTGGGCTAGCCACCTGTCCCTCCAGTCTCACCTCAATTCCCATGCCCCCACCCCTGCCCCAGCTTGATTTTCCATTCATTCTCATTCTCACTGCACCTTCTCTGTTCCCTTCCAGGTCCTTCCTATTCCTTCAGGGAGTCCATTCACTCCAAACACCCGCAATTATCACCTACACATGGCTTCTTGGTATTAGTTGGGAATTTGCAAGTAATAACAACCAAACTTGAACCAGCATAAAAATTTAAAAGATACTTAATTAAAAGTATCCTAGACAAGAAAGAAGTTGAACCTTAGCAAAGCCTCAGATCAGGGACTCAAAACATGTAGCCTTTCTTACCTATTTTTCTTTCTTTTTCAGTATGTCAGTTTCATTTTCCTTTGTGCAGAGTTTATATCTGTTTTGATACAAAGAACGAGTAGACTGGGCTGTAATGTCTTGGTCACAACTCCAAATCTCTAAAAAAAGATATTGATTGGCTCAGCTTGGGGATGGGTCTTGAATAAATCCATTTTAACTGGGAGTACTATCATGGGAAAGGGTCAGGTGCTCATCTTGGATGGATCAACTATGAGCTGTCATAAGAACATGGTATCTCCAATTGTCACCTACTGACTTAACCTTTTACCTGAACACATAAAGATACTGTCACATGCTAACACTTCAAATTTCACAAGCCTGACACTAACCTTATAATTTCTCACCTAAATAATATGTCACCCTACCCCACCTGGTGTGGTACTGGTACTGTTACTCTTCATCAGTGAATAGTACCAGCATTCTTCCCACATCCCTGACCAAAGCCTTGAATCACTCTCTCATCTCTCTCTCTCTCCTCTCTGATGCAAACATCAGTTTATATACAGTAATATTTAGTGGACATTCACTGTGTGTCACTAAATGGTCTATACATTATTGCCCTTAATTCTCAAAACAAACCCACAAAGTAGATACTCTTGGTAAAGTCATTTTCCAGTTAAAGGAGACAGAGGCCTGAAAAAATTAAGCAACCTGCCCAAGGTCACACAGCTACTAAGTAATGGTGCTAACAAGCAAATTTATTTTGACTGCAGAACCAAAGCTCTTAACAATCATGCCATATCTTATTGCTTCTGAAACACGCTTGTTATTTAATTTTCTGATATATCCTACAAATTCCTCTCCAATCACCTTGTATATCCATCCAAATAGCCTTGGCATTGCCATTCCCCTATAGCCACTAAGAATTGTGAAACTCTCCTAGGAACCTGGAGTTAGGTATGACACCCAGACCTTCAGTGGTCACAGTGTTATACTCCTTGACACATGTGGGTTAAAATCTCTAATAGTATTTTAAAGTTTGGGGTTTTTTGTTTGTTTGTTTTAAAGCAGTTAAATGTATTAGCTTGTTCTATCTTCCCTTTGAACGATTCATCCCTCTGTATCTTCTATGTTTTTCATGCCCCACCAGGCACCTTACAAAAATCCCAAAGCATAAAATGCTTTAGTTGGACATTATTGATTGATGACCTATGGGACAGATTTCATCCTTCCCTTGACTGGATGTCCCTCCCTTTAAGACTCCTATTACTATTTCTAGGAAAATATTTCCCCATAATAGCCTTAATTTTCTTTCTTTCTTTCTTTCTTTCTTTCTTTCTTTCTTTCTTTCTTTCTTTCTTTCTTTCTTTCTTTCTTTCTTTCTTTCTTTCTTCTTTTTTTTAGCCTTAATTTTCTAGAATAATGCTTTTTTTTTTTTTTTTAATTCAACTCAGGTAAACCTAACAAATTCTCTGCCAGAGTCCATTTTCCTTGGGAATATGGCAGTACTGACCTCCTGTCATACACAACATTCTGCTGGACTATGTTGAATTTGTACTGATTATGGTTAGTGGTTGTGGGAAGCCGACTTTCATGGTGCCCAATGATCCTTACCTCCTAGTATCTACTCCCATGCTTAGTCCTCTCTCTTAAGTGTAGGCTGAACCCAGTGACTTGCTTCTAGACAATAGGATATGGCATGGTGATGTGATGTCACTCCCATGATTAGGTTCCAAAACATTGTGATGGCCATCTTGCCAGGGCACTGTTTCCTTCCTGGCTTGCCCATGGAAGAGGCAAGCTGCCCTGTTGGAGAGGCTTCCATGGCAGGGTACCCAAGGTGGCCTCCAGCCAATAGCTAGCAAGAAACTGAATCTTCCTAACAAACATGTGAGTATAGAAGAAAATCCTTCCACAGTCCAGCTTTACAATGACCCTGAGCTAGAGGACCCAGTTAAGCCCTGACTGTGTTCCTGACCCACAGAAACTGTGAGATGAGCGTTGTTATAGTCTGCCAAATGCTGTGATAGTTTATTGTGCAGAAACAAAATTAATAAAGTAACAAAATTCAAAAAAATCAGTTTTTAAATAACCATTTACTTTTTATGGGTGGTAGACAATAGAGCTATTTATGTTCATTATTAGAGTGTTTCTAGTCAATGTTCTCAGTATACTCAGCTAGAAACAAAGAGGCCGATGCAAATCTGAGCCTATGTTTCCCTTGTCATGCTCCTCCACTGTTTGGAAATGGAAGCAAGCACACTCCCAACATAATCATGGGCTCCTCAGTCTAAAGCTAATCTGATGATTGTTCTTTCATGGGAGTCTTTCAATATGACTTCTTGTCATGGTCACTCAGCTAACATTCTTTCTACACCAATTTTTTTTAAGATTATATTTATTTATTTGTGAGAGAGAGTGAGAAATGAGAGGGGGGAGGGGCAGAGAGAGAAGGAGAAGCAGACTCCCCGCTGATCAGAGAGCCCGATGTGGGGCTCTATCCCAGGACCCTGAGATCAGGGCCTGAGCCAAAGGCAGACACTTAACTGAGTCACCCAGGCACTTCTTTCTACGACAATTTTTTGATGTAATATTCTTTTGCCTCAATTCTACACAATTGTGATTGAAATTTCAATATGTAAAAATAGAGCATATTAGTTCAGAGGTCTTGAGTAAATGAGAATAGCAGGGAAAATTCTCTTTAAGATCTGAGATCACTCCAACACCAACCCCAGACTTAGTGCAAATCAGGCTGCCAAATAATCAAATTCTTAGTTGCAGTGAAGAAATTAAAATTATCAACCTCTTCTTATGATGTTGTCACAACATTGTTGTTAATGACCATGTGATAGTAAAGTGCAAAAAAGATACCCTCTCCCTACCTGAGCTTAACATTAGTTCCTTATATGTGAAGTTACTGTACTTGGATTCTCACAAATTACAGGAAGATAATTGCTTTTGTGAATTATTTTCTTGGGAGCAGAATTTTTACACTGATTCTGTCATCAAAGGTTTATGTTCTATTAAAGCAATAGCCAAATTTCCATTTGTAGAGAATATAAACAAGGATTTGTTGTTTTGTCCTTTCTTTCCTCCAAGAGGCACCACCTTACACGATACATATGGGTGACCAAGAATGTCAAATATATGTTATAATAATGTTTGCCAGTGGAGGAAAGGAGGGTAAGAAGCCAAATGTCATTTGGATGTAAAAATTATCTCCTTTCTCCAGGAAATTAGTACTAATTGAAATTGAAATTTCATTCTAAGCTGGACACTCCTGTGTGCATGTCAGTAAGTAATTGTTTGTCACAGTCCTCTCAAGTATCCAACCCTGAGGCCAGCCCTTAACATTCTTCACATAATATGTTTCTTGTAATAAATTGCAAAGAGCTTTCATGGGATGGACAATTGGTTAAAGGATCAATCTGTGCCACAGAGTATTCATTCAGCTAACATCAATTCCGGCTCTCATGCCACCTGTTTTTTCTGGAATTCTGTTTTAAATCTTTCATTCAAAGCACATTGGAAAAAAGCACCAAGGAGTGGCAAACCTAATTTGTTGCACTTTTTGTTTTACACCATGAGAAAATATCCACCCAGACAGATGTTAGTATAAAGACAGTAGTTTTAATAGCATGGCTGGTTTATGTTTCTGCCATTTGCTCAAAGTACTGACACATCATGAAAAACTTAAGATTGGCCCACAGTTTCATGGCCCAATGTAAATGTTAATGAGAAAAGGGCCACCGTTTTGCCTTCATCTCTTTCCTGTTCCAGGTATGAGATACTGGGCGCCACAGACCAGAAACATGACACCAAAGATGAGCAAAAAGTTTATTATCAGACTCACACACAAAAAACTCAACATAATTTTGCCTGGAAACGTGGCTGTAAGTCACTCAAAAGTATTACTTTTCAATTTTCAATAAAAATTTGGGCTGTGGTAAAATTCACATTAGGATTTGAGAGCCTACCAGGAAGTCCATATAAATAATATTGTTTTGTATTAAAACCACAAACATTTTAAGTAACTGTTAGTTGGGAAAAAAATTATAGCCAAGAATGGCAAAATGTTACATATCTTCATTTCCACAGTCATGACAACACAATTTTAAAAAAAAATTTATTTATTTATTTTAGAAAGAGCATGAGGTGGGGAGGGGCAGAGAGAGGGAGACCGTGAGAATCCTCAAGCAGACTCTCGTCTGAACTGGGAGCTTGACTTGAGACTCAGCCTCAGGACCCTGAGATCCTGACCTGATCCAAAATTAAGAGTTGGACACTCAACCCACTAAGCCACCCAGGCATCCCAACAACACAATTATTTTTAAACAGACACCTCACAAAGGGGCAAATGATTACCTTTCTAGGTGTTTAAAGGTGGCAAAATCCACAGGAAAGCATGACAAAAAACAAAAGCAAAACCAAAATGCCAGGCTTGGATTGAGGAAATATAAGTTCTGGTCAGTCTCCCCTACCTGCTTGCTATATGGCTTTAGGCAACCAAACTCTCTAGACTCTACTTGCCTCATCTTATATGCAAGATTCTTTCAGTTCAAAAAGCAACCTATAGCCTATAGCTATAGTAATTTCAGCAGATTGCTGAATTACATAAAATCTATTTGTAAGCAGTCAAGTATATTCTAGAGACGATACTACTACCACTGATTCTAGTATGTGTTTTGAGGGACAGGAGGATAGAGGCTGGGGTGGGTACTGGTAAAAATCAAATTATGGCTTGAGAACCTTCTAAGAACTTCTAACGTCTTCATGAATAAATGAGCAATTTTAAATTGCTCTAAAAATCTAAACAAAAGGAGAAATCAGAGGAGCAACATTTGATATTGTAGAAAGAAATGGAAAAACTAAGTTTTCTGTGAGAAAAATTATTCCCTGAAATACAGTTTAGATAAGTGGAATTTTAAGGTCACCAGATGCCCTTTAAAACTAGTTTTCATGAGAGTTCCTCGGCTAAACTATTTATAATAGATCCACATAGATTGCATTTTTCTAATTTCTCACTATATAATATTCTCATCTGTTCTATCACTCTCTCAAGATTATTCAGGTCTTCTAGCACTATACTTTCTCATGGTATTTCTAATCTGAAAACCAAAAATGTATTACTTCTACTTTCAAGTTTGGGAGGTCAAGTTTCAAACATGGAAGTTACTATCAATAATTACACTAGAACCCATGTAGGAAGACATTCTGGAAGAAGAAATTTAGCCTTTGGGCCCTGAGCCTATTTTTATTTTTAAGTGTTTCATGTTTATTTTTGTCCCATACTCCACAAAAAAGAGCAGCAGTAAACATGTGATGATCAGCCTTAGTATTTTCACAATTAAGGTATTGTTTTTATGTAAGTTAAACTTTTCTTCCTGAGTATTAGAGTAATCTTACTTTATGTAATTCCCCAAATGCCTTACATACTAATAAGAGATAAGATCCTTTTCAAAGAATCTTTCTTTCTGGATATCATGTATTCACTTGGAGGGAGGAAAAAAAACGGTAACACTAATTACTGTTTCAGAAAGCACAAAATATTCTAGGCTGATATATAGAATGCATAAAAAAATGAAGGATCAGGGTTTTTTTTCTTTTTCTTTTCTTTCCTTTTTTTTTTATTTTTTACACTGGGCAGATGTTTACTATATTCATTTGGGACTCCACAGCAAAAAAATAAAAATAAAAAAAGATGATAAAATAATTTGGAAAGCATTTCAAACTCTCAATAAAGAGTACAATTTTAGGAACCAAGAATTCCACAACTTGGCGAAAAGAAATTTAATACTTACCTTTATACCTGAGATTTATGAGGAGGTCTCAGAGTCTGGTGATCAGGCCCATATATAGTAAAAATAAAATAAGATACATTAAAAGTACTGTTCTATTAGATGTGTTAAATCTCCTCTTTTGGAGATCCCTAAAAGGAATAGATTGTTATATTTCAAAGATATTACATAGGCTTTTGGAAAACAGCATGGATAGCCCTCAAAATGCTTTTTTTGATTTCAGTAATGGAACACTGAATGCAGAT
Source organism: Canis lupus familiaris (assembly GCF_011100685.1). Taxonomy (NCBI): domain Eukaryota; kingdom Metazoa; phylum Chordata; class Mammalia; order Carnivora; family Canidae; genus Canis; species Canis lupus. Next base: position 13,661,062 of record NC_049253.1, on the reverse strand, counting down.
GCAAAAGGCCTGTGATTTCCGGGCATCCACTTGACCTCTAAATTTACTTAGTGTAATAAATATAATGGAAAGAATATCTGTCTTCCTCACAGGATGTTGTATCAATATAATACAACAAACATGAATTGTTAATGTGTAAAACAAAAACTCCAAAATTGTCATTATACAATCTCTGCTCACAATGAGTTTATAATCCAGCAGTAGAGACACTAGGAACAACTTAATGGAAGCCAGAATGACCCAGATCCTGGGCAAGAGGAATAAATCAATAGGGCCATTCTCCCTCACAGAGGAGAAAATCATTCATTTCAACATGAGGGTTGGGGAAGGTGTCACAGAAAAGGCCGCATTTGAGGTAGGCTGCTTGGATGAGCTCAAGAAGCATCGTGATACAGGGGGAAGGACGTCTCCCACCCCTCGGAGTCCGCGGCCTGAGCTCCTTCCCCCCGCATGCCCTGGCACCAGCAGCTGGCAGGAGTCTCCCGCACAGAAGGGGCTTCGACCGTGCGCCTTTCCCGCCTTGCTGTTGGCTTAGGCAGGAAGAACAGCAAAGTGCACTTGCTGATTTAACTGTGGACTCGGGTGAGAACCCTTGCTCCTCAGCATAGTGATCCCTGATCTTGCCGACTGCAAGTCCTCCTAGTGAGAGCCTCTGCCATCCACTTTAGCTGCTCTCATTGGAGAAGTCTCATTGCTTGCTGCTCTTTCATGATTTCTTTTAAAATTGTACTGGTCCTGGGTGCCTGGGTGGCTCAGTCGGTTAAGCGTCTGCCTTCGGCTCAGGTCATGAATGTGGGGAGTCCCGGAATTGAGCCCTGCATCTAGGCTCCCTGCTTGGCCGGGTGTCTGCTTCTCCCTCTGCCTCTCCTCTCTGTTCATGCTCTGTCTCTTTCCCTCAAATAAATTAATAAAATCTTCAAAAAATTTAATAAAATTGTACTTGACCTTACTAGATTTTATCCATTTTTAATTTAGGGTGTTAGTCTTAGAACATTTATCTTACTTTTCATTTTTAAGTTTTGACAGACATCAGGAAGCAGTAACATAATACAGTCCTTATAGTTAGTTCTGCTTGAAACAAGGAAAAGTAGTATATTTTGCCCCTGTTTCCTCAGTTACCTCAGCATAAATATTTTCAGGGCCCAGGTTTAGCTGTTTTTATTTGAATGTGGGCTTACCTCTTTAAATTTGGATGCAGTATTCAGGATCCAATTTTTGTACCTAAGACTATCATGTACATGGATAAAAACATTCAGATCCAGTAGACAAATAGGCGAAGAAAATAAACAGAACATTTATAAGACACTATTACTAGTGAATACATAAGAAAAAAATCAAACCTATTATGAACAACAATATCCTGTCATCAAAGGGTAGGAAAAAAGAAACTAGAAATCTCATCTATTGCTGGTGCTAATATGGAACAACCCTTATGAAGATCTCTTTGGTCCTAAAATGTTCTTATTCTATAACTCCATCTTATGGAACTTTTCCTAAGAAAATGATCTCAAGCAAGGAAAATCTGCCAGTTCACCAGATTAGTATGGAAACCTCCTCACTGATCTTCCTGTTTCTATCCTTGCCCTACACTGCCCCCAACCCCTCACGTCCAGCACAATTTGTCTTCAACACTGCAAACAGAGTGACCTGTTCCTCTGCCTAGGACCCTGCGTGGCTCCTGATTTTATCCGGGTGTAAGGCCAAGTCCTTACGCTGGCCTTCAAGGCCCTGTTAGCTCTGCCTGTTTCCTTGGGGACCTCATCTCTGCTGCACTGGCTGTTCCTCCAGCAAGCTGGCCATGCTCCTGAAGAGTCTTTGTTTTTGCTGTTCCTTCTGCCTCGGTGCTTTTCTCCCAGAGACCCATGTGGGTCCCTGCTTCTCCTCAACCCTTCGCCCAGCTGTCATCTTCCCACTGAGGCCTGTCTTGACCTACTTGATTTAAAATTTCAATTCACACTCCTCCCCCTGAACACAGGCTGGATTGCCCATTCCCTTTACCCTGTTCTTGCTCTTCTACATACTCTATAAATTGTCTACAGTGTTCATGCTCTGTCATCCCCACAGAGATGCAAGGTCCAAAGGGCAGAGGTTTTTGTGTTTTGCACTGAGTCTAATAACTTGGAATAATACCTGGCACATACATAGGTAGTCAATAAATAACTGCTGAATTTTAAAATAGAAAAAAAAAAAAAGGAAACATTTCTAGAAACAGAGCGTTGACTAATTACAATCATTGTAATCAGAGGCATTTAGGACTGATGTTATTAACCCCCCCTAATCTTTCAGCACGATTCAGCCCTTTGCAACCAGGTACTTAGAAAGGGGAAAGAGTCCTTGATGTATTAGGTATTCTTCATAGAGAAGAGGTGCACTGACAGCTTTTCTCTCAGGGCATACCAGGATACCTTGGGAGTCCTGGCATTCAGGGTATTACTGATAGATGCATTGTTGGTCCTGACGGAAAGAGTTCAATAAAAATTTTTTGACTGGAGGAAAGAACAGCTTATACCTTCCATCCTGGCTGCACTGGGCTCCTGGCTCCTTTTAAGTTGGGGAACAATCTGAGAAGTGGTTTGTTCTCAACAGGTCATCGGAACAGGGTAAATGTCAGGTCAACTGCAGAAGCCCTGACCTGCGGCGAGGGCTCACACATTTTACAAAGCTCTTGTGTTTCGTCGCCACCATGGTCGTCTTCACTCCTGTCAGTGCACAGCCACCGCTTCACTGTTTTGGCTTCTGTCAGGCTGTCACATCAGAAGCAGAGGCTTACCTGCCATTGTGCCTTAGGAAGACAGATGCCTCAGTGCTGGTGGGCGCTCAATTCTTACGGGCTCAGTTACTTTATCCAACCAGTTTGATAACTCAGAATTCAAGTTATTCTCACGGATATAAATTTTTTTCTGATTTGAAACCAAAAACACATTTAATATTAAACACTAAACTTAGTATTAACTTTATTCCCTTTTGGGTTTTTTTTTTTTTTTTAATCAGGAGGCAATGAGAACATTCTGTGCCTGAGCCCACTACAAAGACAGACCTCTAGTTTTCTTTCTCCTCTTAGGGGAATAGTCTCAAACAGAACATCAATGTGGAGAAATTCCCAGTATGATCTATTCCTTGATTATTTAAATCAGTGGGTTTAAAACTTTAATGGGGATGAGAGGAAAACATGTTTGGGACCCCTGCCTCCAAAATTCTGATTTAACAGATTTTTAGGGAAAGCTCAAAGACTTTTAAGAAGCTTTGTAAGTGATTCTGAAGCTGGGGTTTCAAAGACCCCACGGGTGAACCTTGATATACATGGGGACAAAATGTACAAGGAGGATGAAAGAAAGACACTACCCAGAATTTATAGATGTGATCCACTCTATAATAAAATAGTAATAATAAGTAATAAAGATAAATGAGCAGTCACAAGACATATCTTTATCTATGACAATGCAATGATGTCTTTTCTCGGAATAAATCATCAAATGCTGCTATTAATGAGTACACAAACTACTCAAAATACATGTAGTCCTTGATGGAAAAATGGATTTTATGAAATTCAATGCACTCCTGCACAAAAATAGAGTGAAATTAAATGCACATGTATGAAATGATTCTGTATGTGAAAAATAAAACCTCATAAAAGTTTCAGACATTTATAACAGCAAGTTTGAGAAAAGTGAATCATTGATAGTCTACCCCTTTGATTTTTCACATCCACAGGTATTGGCTGTGGGTGTTACTTAAATCCATCCACGGGTCACTTTTGGTTTCCTGATTTGTTGCAGGCAATTTTAACATTGATTTATTCTTTTTTTTTTTTTCCCTAGGAGTTTTCCTTTATAACTACATAGTATAAAATCTATTCAATTTAATTGTTCCCTGGGAAAGGGCTGGCAGAAATCAGGCTAGTCTGGAAGACACTATAAAATGATCATGAAATAGCCATTCAATTAAATATAACTATTATAATGATGGCCATGTAGCAATGTAGAAAGATGCCTGTAAGAGAAAAATTAAAATTCAAGATTATATATTAAGATTATAACTATGTAAAACCATATACTATGCCATATACTATGACAATTTTGATTAACTGTACTATAGTGAGGAAGGCTCACTAGGTAGCAGCTAAGTACTACTGACTTCTAGAAGAAGAGTCGTCAAACGTGTTGAGTTGCCCTACCAGACATGGCCTCTCTCTTCCAATTCTCAGGAGATTAAAACACTACATGTCACAAGCCCATTTATTTGTCCTTTGATAATTCAGATTATTGTTCACAGCTACTGCAATAATAGTTGTTCCTGATTTTGTTTCGTTATTTTCACAACATAAAAAAAAATCAATAGATCAATAAATAAAATAAAAAACAGATTCTCTCCTCACATTCTTAGATGTCCTCCAAAGAAGTTTACACATTCTTTTTTTTTTTTTTTAAGATTTTATTTATTTATTCATGACAGACACAGAGAGACAGAGAGAGAGAGAGAGAGGGAGAGAGAGAGAGAGAGACAGGCAGAGACACAGGCAGAGGGAGAAGCAGGCTCCATGCAGGGAGCCTGATGTGGGACTCGATCCCAGGTCTCCAGGATCACAGCCCGGGCTGAAGGCGGCGCCAAACCGCTGGGCCACCGGGGCTGTCCAGTTTACACATTCTCAAAGACATCTCAAGTGAACATTACCATGTCACTTGGGCTAATCACTTAAACTCTGTGCCTGTTTCCCCATCTGTAAAACAGGCCTAAACTCTATAAAACTCTGAGCTTTTCGTACATCATAAGGCGGCTTTATGTGGGGAAAAAGCACATGTAGCTGGGTAGAAAAACACAGGATTCAGAGCCATACTGTCAAGAGTTCTAATTCTGGCTCTGAAACTTTTGTGTGACCTTAGGCAAATTACAGAACTTCTCAGAACGTCAATACGAAGTGGGCAATCTCAACCTTCTAGGGGATATGCATGCAGGACATCGAAAACAGCACCTACTACACAATAGATGCTGAAGAAATGGTAGCTATTGTAACAGTACTTTTTAACTTCAAAACATATTACGCAAAAAATAAAAAAAAAACAAACATATTATGCAAATAGAACATGCTAATAATGGTATTACAAAGAGAAAAGGGGAGAAAAATACCTGAACAGGATTGGCAAGAGAAATACAGTAAGGGGAGTGTGAACATACACAGTTTGCTTGGAGAGGGGTGAGTTGCATGGCATGGCTGGAGGGTGGGGCACCTGAGGAAATTAGAGGGTCTGATTTGTATTCTCCAAAACATGGAAAGCCATTGAAGGCATTCTGAGAAAAATGTAACAAGGCAAGACCTTTGCTTTAGGAATAACTGGAAACGTGGAGGACGTTATGAAAGGAAGAATAGCCAGAGACAGAACAACTTATTTAGGAGACAAGAAGGCATGAAATAGAGCTGCAGCAATGGGAATGAGGCAGAGGGCTGGGTCAGGGAGGCATGGAGAAGAGCTAGGAGGCTGCTGTAAGGATCCAAGTGAAATAAAGGGGGAAACCAGCACATGGTGGGTGTAAAGCAGTGGAGAGAGCCAAGAAACATTTAGATGATCTTCACAAATGAAGACAGCTGAAGGAGGTTCAATAGGATTTCAAGGGTTTGAGTTGGGCCTAGGAGATGTTCATCCCACTGCTGAAGAATGAGGGAGGATAAGAGAGTTCAGTTCTGGACCAGAGGGGTTGCAGATATTTAAAGAGATGTCCAAGAGACAGACCCCAGGTGAGAGACCTGGGCTTCTTATGGAGACTGGGGCATCATCGCCAGAGAGGAGAACTGAGACAAAGGGGACCAAATGAGAATCAGAGAGTTTAGGCCCTCTAAAATAATAAATTCTAGGAAAGAACCTTAATAAATGTAAACACATTTACACAAGACTAATAAGAGGACAGAGTCTGGCTAAAGAAAGTTTTCATCAGCAACTTGAAAAAAAGACAAAATGGTATGAAAATGAGAATAAAATCTACAAAAAACTAACTTACTAAATTTGTAATTTCTACATTAACCTATAGAAATAAAAACTAATAATATTGATGGGTTCCTTCAGCCATAGAAATTAGAACTGGTCAAAACTCAATGCTTCTAAATTTCTGTTATGATATTAAACAAAATCTTTTCATATCAATAAATATGCAAATAATTTTAAAATATCGGTCTTTATTTACATATTGTGTATCTCAAAAAAGGCTGGAAAAACAATGAGGTTTCAACAGGAAATCAGTAAATCCTCATAGATCTGCCTGTTGCTAGCACTTGGAGGAAAGGGAGTCGTGGAGACCTTGGAGATGGGGAGTCTTGATAGCCAAACTTCAAATGTTCCATCACTTGCCAAGGAAGTGCCACACTTGATCTGTGTTTGAATGGGAAAGAGGATGTCAGGGAAGGGGTAGAGAGCAAGGGAAGGAGGAAAGACAAATTTGATTTAGACCTTGAGGAAGTACTTAGGCAGATAAAAACAATCATAAGCTTGGTCCGACACTTTTCCCTATTTCAAGCAACTCCCCTTTAAACTCTTGTCCTAAGTTCTCTTACTTGGCTAAAGCCTTATATAAAACTGTGCCAAACATTCCAGAGCCTTCCCATTTTATTCCCTACGTCTTTCTGGATCATTTTAGAATAACATAGAAGTTAGTCTAGGAAAACCTTGCACTGTAAAATTTGACTGCCTGTCAAATATCCAAAATGGGATAGTATTGCAAAGAAACAATTTGTTAGTTTCCCATATAAGGAATATAGTTTGCTTTCCCATGAAATGTCTACAGATCTGCTTTTTTCTAAACATTGTAGAACTTGACACAGTAAATAGTTCTCATTTTTCCCCCAATTTTGAGAGTCGAATGCTCTTCTTATATTTTATATTAAATTTACAAAGGGCCAAAAAGTTTGCAAAGTTTGAAAGATCAATGAAATGCACTTATGCTTATATTTTGAAAATTTTAATACACATTTTTACTTGTTTCTCAAAATGGCTTCAAATAATGGTAACAAGAAATACAGTATTTTCAATCCTACTATAAATTTTTATTTTAAGATATTTACTTAAAATGAGTGATTCAGGGGTTCCTGGGTGGCTCAGGCAGTTAAGCACCTGCCATTGGCTCAGGTGATCCCAGAGCCCTGGGATGGAACCTCATGTCAGGCTCTCTGCTCAGTGAGGAGCCTACTTTCTCCCTCTCCCTGCTGCTCTGCCTATTTGTGTGCTCTCTCTCTGTCAAACAAATAAGATCTTAAAAAAAAAAGTGAGCGATTCATGAAAACAATGAGCTAATAAAGAAAATCTCCCAAATTCAGATATCTTGAGTCTCTTTAAATTTATCAGAAGTACCTGAAACCTCTCAGTATGTCACCAAAAAGTTACTAACATAATTAAACTATTTTCTAGCCTAAAAGTAATACATATGTGCTCCTTCTCTTTTTCTGAAATTAGGAAATAACTAGTTTCATCTGAAAATTTGAACATGCATTTTTAAGAAGCATTTTGCTTGATTTATACCACCTTTAAATTAATCTATTGTACTTTTTCTGATTTCTACCACTATAAACAAATTTGTACATCTAGTTCCTCAGGAACCAAAATATACCATACCTTCTGTATTACTTTCTTGATTCGGTGAAGATGACACCTGAAAGATAAAAGCAGAGAAAAGTCTTTGTTATGAATATTTAGATGTGGAAAGCATATCCACGGTGTTTTTTTCATGAAATTATAAAACAAACTTTATACACAATGGTTCTCCAAGCTGAAAAAAGTTAAGTACTCTTCTTTGCCTTAAATTATCATTGCTGCTTCTTTCGGATAAACAAACCACAGACTTTACAGTCAAATTAAAAAAAAACATGCTTGAAAATACTTTTCTCATTAACCCACAGGAACTACTGAGAATGCAAAGAGGAGAGAGAATGGTTTTCTTTCTCTGGCTGAGGAAGAGAGGACAAAAATCCAACATACACACATTGATAGATATGCATGTACATACATATTATATAATGTATTTAGCTGTCTTCTAGAGCATGTACATTAATTTTCCTGTTTATTTTCATCACTGAGCCAAGATTTTTTAGAACAGATGTAGTATAATCTGTGGTAAACAAGTTCAAAAGAAAGGCTTTTCTGAGATATCAGATTTTTTTTTTCCTAATTAAGAACAATACATTTTTTAGCTTTTTTTTTTTTTTAACATTTTATTGAGAGATCCCTCATCCATGGAAAGGAATGTAGAAAGCCCAAGAATAAGCCTCTATGTAATCATCACCCAAGTCGAGAAATGGAACAGGCCACGTCCTTTTCCAATCATAACTTTTTCTTCCCTCGGGATAATGAAGTGGAGCTCATTATACTTTGTGGAGTATACTCCATCCTATCTTGATAAATGGCCTTTTCTAATGACTTGGAATCCTTCCTCTAGCATTCTAGACACGTCAGAGACTGCCCGAATACGGAAGAGTAAGGAAAAGAGGCACATGGTCCTCATCGGGCCCTACTTCTATTCCATCCCAGGCTCCTGTCTGTATTGAGAGCCTCACTTGCACAAGGGCAAAAATTCAGCCCAACATCTGTATACTTCCTGCCCCCAAAGAGCCACCCAATGGTCCCTGGAGAATTAACAGCAAGCACCCTCTCCCCAAACAGGCGTATAGGTATCTGGGCAAAAGATTCCAGGATTTTGAGTAGCTAGAGGATGGTTTGGAATGGGAGGCTTGGTTTCTGGTGAATGCACAACTTTGATCCCTTGGTCTTGCCTTGTGGGGAGGGATGTAACTGGATGATGAAGGCCAAAGCATAGTAGGGCTCTCCTTGCTTAGGTCTAAGGCAGTACGAAACAAGTCAGCAGGAAGAAAAACTTAAATTTCAGCAACATTAAGATAGTCCCTGTGATAGTTAATGTCAAATTGGAGAGTGTTTTTAGCTGAGATTAACATTTAAATTGGTAAACTCTCAGTAAAGCAGACTGCTCTCCATAGTGTGGGTGGGCCTCAACTAATCAGTTGAAGGTATGATTAGAACAAAGACCAGCCTCCCTAAGCAAGAGTAAATTTTCCCAGCAAAATACCTTTGGACTTCATCTACATCACTGGCTCCCCTCTGTCTGTAGCTTGCTGACCCACTCAGCAGATTCTGGGCTTGCTAAACCTCCACAATCACTTTCTTCATTTATCGATACATCTTCTTCTTATTTCTTTGGAGAACCCTAATACATTCCTCTAAATCATAACTAGCTTAAAGTTATTTTTCCTTCTACTGTTTAAGAAAAAGGCTAATCAAATATAGTTTATGTTCTGTCATAAAAATTATGTAACAATGTAAATAAAACATCTGTATAAATTATAAGTAAAACATCCTTGAGATTTCCAAGTACTTCATAAAAACAAGAAAAATTCTATTTAGCTTCCTAGCACAGAGAAAATACTTCATGATGGTTGGTTCTCAGGATGATAGAACTTACATAAATCTGGGTGTAAAAATAACACCACAATATAAAGATTATACTCATTGCAAGTAGGCCTTGGGATTTGATGGTTCTGTTTTACTACACAGGCAAGACAGTAACTTGTTTATTCTCTGAAATTGGTATGCTCTTTCAATTGTGCAGGACATCTATCACAAAGTTTGTCGGAAAGTTAGCTGTTTAGATTTCCTGTTTAAAATAAGCAGCTGCTTCTTGCTGGAGCTGTCAAACATTTCGGAGGAAGGAAATGTATGGTATATAGGCATACATCATAGATACTGCGAGTTTGGTTCTGCCACTGTAATAATGCAAATATTGCAATAAAGTGAGTCAAATGAATTTTTGATTTCCTAGTAAAGGTTATGTATATACTAAAGTCTACTAAATGTGCAATAGCATTATGTCTAAAATAATACTGTGTATACCTTAATTTAAAAATATTACTAAAAAACACTGTCACCTGAGCTTTCAGTGAGTTACAATCTTTTTGCCAGTGGAGGGTCTTGCCTTGATGTCAATCAATGGCTGCTGACTGATCAGGATGGTGGTTCCGTGGGTTTGGGTGGCTTAGCAATTTCTTAAAATAAGACAACAATGAAATTTGCCATACCAATTGATTCCTCCTTTCATGAATAACTTCTCTGCAGCATGTGATGCTGTTTAATAGCATTTTACCTGCAGTAGAACTTGTTTCAAAACTGGAATCAGTACTCTCAAATCCTGCCACTACTTCAACAACTGAATTTATGTAATATTCTAAATCCTTTGCTGTCATTTCAACAATCTTTACAGAACCTTCACCAGGAACAAATTCCATCTCGAGAAAACAATTTCTTTGCTCATCTGTAAGAAGCAACTCCTCATCCATTCAGCTTTTACCATGAGATTTCAGTAATTCAGTCACATCTTCAAACTCATCTTCTAATTCTAGTTCTCTTGCTATTTCCACATCTGCAGCTACCTCTTGCACTGAAATCTTGAACCCCTCAAAGTCATCCATGAAGGTTGGGGTCAAGTTCTTCTAAGCTCTTGTTCATGTTGATATTTTGACCTCTTCCTATGAGTCACGAAATGTCTAGAATGGTGAAATCCTTTCTAGAAGGTTTTCAATTTACTTTGCCCAGATCCAAGAGGAATCACTTATCTATGGCAGCTACAGCCTCATGAAATGTAGTTAAGTAGTAAGACTTTAAAGTCAAAATTACTCCTTTGATCTATGTATGGGCTGCAGAATGCATGCTGTTTTAGCAGGCATGAAAACAATATGAACCTCACTGTACATAACCATCAGCTGTCTTGGGTGACCAGATGCACTATCAATGAGTAATAATATCTTGAAAAGAATCTTTTTTTTTCTAAGCAGTCAGTCTCAACTGTAGGCTTAAAATATTCAGTAAACTGTGCTGTAAATAGATGTGCTTTGTTGTTTCACTTATAGAGCACAAAGTAGATTTAGCATAATTCTTAAGGTCTGAGGATCTGTGGGATGGCAATGAAGTCACCAGCTGCATTAGCCCCTAACATAACAAGTCAGCCTGTCCTTTGACACTTTGGAAGCCAGGCACTAACTTCTCCTCTGGCTAGGAAGGCTGTAGATGGCATCTTCTTCCAATAGAAGGACTTTTTCATCTACACTAAAATCTATTGTTTAGTGTAGCCACTCTAATTATCTTAGCTGGACTTTCTGGTAATTTGTGGCAGTTTCTGTATCAGCACTTGCTGTTTCACCTTGAACTTTCGTGTTAAGGAGATAGCTTCTTTCCTAAAACCTCATGAACCAATCTCTGCTAGCTTCCAAATGTTTTTCTGCACCTCTCTTTTCTTCCTCACCTCTCTGAGCCTTCACAGAATTGAGAAAAGTTAGGACCTTGCTCTAGATTAGACGTTGACTTAAGGGAATGTTGTGGCTGGTTTGATTTTCTGTCCAGAGAATTCAAACTTTCTCCATATCGTCAATAAGGCTGTTTTACTTTCTCATCACGTGGGTGTTCACTAGAGTAGTCAAGAACTCTTCCTTTGCATTCACAATTTGGCTAATTGTAGGAAGAGACCTGGCTTTCGGCCTGCCTCAGCTTTCGACATGTGCCTTCCCCTTAGTTGGTTTTAGCTTTTGATATTTATATCAAAAAGGATGGAAGGACGTGGGACTCTTCCTTCCACTTCAATACTTAGAGGCAATTATAGGATTATTTATTGGCCTAATTTCAATATTGTATTATCTTGGACAATAGGAAAGCCTCTCTTTGGGTTAGATGGGGGAACAGCCAGACTGAACAGTCAGGATAAACACAACATTTATCCATTAAGTTCACAATATTATGAGTGTGGCTTGTGACACCCCAAAGCAATTACAAGAGCAACATCAAAGCTCCCTGATACAGATCACCATTACAAATATAATGATAATAATCAAAGTCTGAAATATTATGAGAATTACCAAAATGTGACAAAGTGAGCAAATGCTTTTAGAAAAGTGGCACAAAGCCAATAGACTTGCTTAATACACCGTTACCACAAACCTCAACATGTATACAATGCGTATCTGTGAAGCACAATAAAGTGAACAGCAATAAAATGAGGTAGGCCTGTACAAAATAGAATAACTGAGCAACTTCCCATTAACCAAAAAATACTACAGGACAGAAATGGACAAACTACTCTAGCCAAAACATTTATCATTACATCTTATTTAAAAGATAATTTCCAGAATGTTATTTCTTCATTCTTTTTTTTAAAGATTATTTTTCAGTAATCTCCACACCCAATCTGAGGCTTGAACTCACAACTCCAAGATCAAAACTCATGTGCTCTACCAACTGAAACAGCCAGGGACCCCCTTATTTCTTCAATCTTAAAATATATTTCTTGGTTAGTAGAATATATTCAGTATCTACAATGCCTTATATAAAAGAAAACAAACATCAACAATAAGTCTAACACTCAGAGATAAGAACACTTAAAGTCTGGGGGTCATTTTATTTTTCTACATTTTTCCATATTAACATATGCCAAAAGAGAGACAAACATTTACATTTGAAAACAAGGGGTTCATGATACACATCTGTTCTTCACCTAGAGGCAATGGCTTCCTGAGTCTTAAATGGAACAACAAACCACAGCTGTTTAAATAAAGTGAAAGAACTAAGAGAAGCACAGAGCAGCACCTAAAAGTGACCCAATCCCAACTCTCACTGTCAAAAGTCACCATCATGACATTTTCAGGGTAAGAAACAAAGAAAGGATTTTCAGTTACTTGGAAAAATGTGGGCACTCTAATCATTTAATATAAATTCTCCACAGAACAGTATTACTTTATACCCTTATTCTAAAAATGCTATCTTCTCTCCTTTTCCCACTCCAAAAATACTTCTCATGAATATTCATATCTTTGATTTCTTTCAAACTAATCTAGAGTTTGTATTACCAAAGTATTCCTCTTTCTTTTATCCACTCAAGAAAGCTTACTCTAGCCTCTGTCCCTAGTTATGATTAAACTGTATTTTAAGTTGATATGAACCATTAATACAATCACTCTATACTTAGTATCTCTCCCTCAACCCCACCAGGTCCCTACAAGCATCTTCACTTGCAGTTTACATTTGTTCAACTTAATTAACATGATACATTGAAACAATATAAAATTGTGCTTTTACTACATGAGAATTTATATTCTTTCACTTTATTTTAAGGGTTCACAATTAAAGGGAAAGAAGTTCCTGGTTTTTCATTCAGGTATAGCAGGGTTGTAGTTGAATTAAGTTATCTTGAATATTCTCCTCCTGCATTGTATTTCTATAGTTCATAAGGTAGTTGCTGTACATTAATTTTACTTTTACATTTCTTTTCTGATTTTTGCTTTAGAAATCCAGCTAAATATGACCAATTCTTAGTTATCCATAGACAGGATGTAGAAGTATTTTAAGTTAAGTTTAATCTACTTCCTCTTCCTTTTAATAATGTATATAATTGGCTAGAATCAGACAAAATGATTTTATTTTCATTTGTTTTGTCCACCTTTGAATAGTGATGCAGTTAGCTTTTAAGAAGCCAAAAAGGAATATCTTTACAGCAATTCATTATTAAAAACTTTAAAAATAATGTCTTTTCTTGATAAATCAAGATCTGATTCTAGTGCAGGTGCTCTTTAACATTCAGCCAAGAAGTCCTGACATCGAATAGAAAATCATCATCCCAAATTTCACACAATGCTACGGATATTACTGCTTCACTAAAGAAATAAAGTCTACCAAAGGTAATCAGCACATTTTTAATTAAAGTAGAAATTTCCCCCTTGCTCTTCTCCTTCAAAGCACTACTCATTTAGCATCCATGAACCGTCATCACGGCCATCTCTGAGTTTTGTGCACTCCAGGTTTTCCCGAGACTGCTTTTAGGGGAAAACTGGCCAAATGAAGGCAAAAACAAAGTCAGACTGTGACTGCTGAGACTTCACTGGGAGGTACTCTCTCCTCCCAGTTCCAGAAGTTTCTAGTTTCTTTAACTCCTGTGAGTTAAAGGTTCACTGTATCAGGAGATTGGGCCCTGCAACTGAGCAGGAGTGTGCTTACTTATTCTCCTTGCCCTGAATCCCAGGTTCTAGAATTTTAATCCCTGTGGCTACCAGGCTGTGAGGGTCTGAGAATTTCTTTAGCAATGAGTGTGGTTCTTTCTCCATCCTATATGCACTGAGTTTGTGTGTGCAACCTTACAAAGTTCAATTCCTTTCTTTCCCCCAGTAAAATGACTACAGTCACCAAATACTAAAAAACCTTACAAATTACCTAATTCAAACTTTCCCCAACTTCACATGATGCCTAGAGGTTTTCCATTTCCTCAGAGAGCAGAATACAAGGAAAGTGCTTAAATAGAAGCATGTGGGAAAATTCTGGGGAAAAAAATCCCAGATGGGAAAAGTGGTTAAGTTTTAGAATAAGTTGCTATGTTGTGGAAACTAACTTTTTCTTTTTTCCCTTTCCCTTTTTACTGTGTAAGTCTCTGAATATTGGACTAATTCTCATTGGAAAATTTAAATTATCACAATGACTTTTCCAATATCCAACAATGGGATGGGCTATCTCATGAAGCAGTGACATCTTCATCACTGGAAGTATTCAAGAAGCTGGAATAGAAGGGACTTTTCTCTCTGTGGTCAATTTAATTCAACATCAATGCCAATAGTGAAAATAAAACCCAACATTTATGAATACTTTCTAGCTGCTCCACATTTTACATGGATTATCTCATTCAATTCTCTACAATAACTCTTATAAGGAATCTGTTATTAGTTCCATTTTATAAATAAAGAAACTAGGCATAAATAAGTTAAATAATTTGCCCTAAGGTATGAATAAAAGACCTGGGATTTGGACTTAGTCTAACTCCAGAACCGCCCCCCCCCACCCTTTTTTTCCCCATAAAGAACTCCACTGGACTAACACTGACTAAAATAAATGGTGCATACAGTATTTTTAGTATAGTTTAGTAAGTTGTGAGATATATACACACTCATAAAGTCATTATCACAATCAACATAATAAACATACCACTATCCCCAATTTCCCTGTTCTTGTACAAGACATTGTGAAATCTTTCCTTCCTGGCTCTCTCCCAAACTCCCCAACCAATGATGTTCTGTGTCACTCTAAATAAGCATGTGCATTTCCTAAAATTTTATATAGGCGATATAATAGGTATATATCTGCCTTTTTTCACTCAATAGAATTTTTTTTAAATTCAGCTATGTTACATAGCAGTTATCAAATATTCACTTTTTGTTGCTGAGCAGTATTCCCACTGCTAACCGAATATACAACAATTTATCTATCCGAATATACCACAATTTATCTATCCATTCATCTGTTGATGGACTTTTGGGTTGTTTTCACTTTTTGTCTATTATAAAGAAAGCTGATATAAACATTTGTGCATAAGTCTTTGTATGTACATATATTCTCATTTCTCTTGGGTAAATACCTAAAAGTAGAATGGCTCGATCATTTGGTAGGTATATGTTTTAACTTCTCAAGAAAATTCCAAATGGTTTACTACAGTGGTTGGATCATTTTTCATTACAACCAGCAGGCCGTGGATGTCCAGTTCCTCCACATGCTTGCCAACAACTGGAATGGCCAATCTTTTAAATTTTTAGCTAAAAAGTGTGCATAAGCATGTTATTGTGTTTTTTTAATTCATATTTCCTTAATGACTAGTCAAGTTAAGCATCATCTCATGTGTTTTCAGTATGTCTTCTTTGGCAAAGTGAACATTCTTTGCACATATACTCTGGGGGTGAGGGGATGTTTTATTTAATTAATGAATTGTGAGAGTTCTTTATATATTCTAAAACAAGTCCCTTTATCAAGAATCTGATTTTCAAATATTTTTTCACAGTATGTGGCTTCTTTTCATTCTCTTAAGAGTGTTTTTTTTTTCAGAACAGAAAATTTGAATTTTGATGAAATTGAATCTATCATTTTTAAAAATAGGTTACGCTTTTAGTCCCATTTCCAAAAAACTTTGCCTAACTAACCCAAGATCAAAATAAGTTTATAGTTTTATGTTTTAAATTTTGGTCTCGGACACATTTTAGACAATTATCACATATAGCACAAGGTATGGATTGAAGTGAGGTTTCTTTGGTACCATATGGAATAACCAACTGTTCAAGTACTACTTGTTGAAAAGATTATCATTTTAAAAATCAGTTGTCCACATATATGCAGGTCTATTTTTGGATTTGGTTTCATTAATTTGTCTAGTTTTACAGCATTACTAAATGCTCATGATTATTGTAGTTTTATAAATGTCCTGAAATCAGGAAGTTACTATTCCAACTTTCTTCTTTATAAAGTTGTTTAGTTTATTCTAGGTCTCTGGTATTTATATACATGAATTTGTTAATTTCTATAAAAAAGTATATTAGAATTTGATTGACACTATACTGAATCTATGTATCAGTTTGAGAAGAATTGACATCATAATAATGTAGTCTTCCAACCTATAAACATGTCTTTCCATCTATTCAGTTCTCTGATTTTTGCTGGCAATGCTTTATAGTTTACAGGTTCTTCACATATTTTTTCCAGATTTATCCCTAAGTGTATGTTTCATATTTTTGATGCCATTATAAATAATATATTTTAGTTACCAACTGTTTATTGCTAACATATAAAAATAAAATTTTTGTATATTGTGTTTTGTATATTGATCTTATATGCTGCAACAAACTTGTTAAAGTCACTTATTCTAGTAGCTTTCTGGTAGATTTTATTAAATATTCTACACAGATATTCATGCCATTTTTCTTTATAAGCTGGGTGTCCTTCTTTTTATTGCACTAGCTAGAGCCTACAATGCTGACTAAAAGTATGGGAGCCAAGTAGGCCAACTATTGTGTTTATGGAAAGATTTTAAGTACACTTTAATTTGTTTATGCCTATTTCTTTTTCAGTGAACTCTGGTAATTTATGTATCTCAAGGAAGCTATCCATTTCACCCAAGTTGTCAAATTTACTGGTATAAATTTTTCACAATATTTTCCTATTGTTCTCCTAGTAACTGTAGAATCAGCAGTGAGGTCCCTGGTCTCATTCCTGATGTTGAAATTTGTCTTCGATCTTTTCTTTTCTGATCATTCTGGCTAAAGATGTAGCAATTTTATTGATCATTTCAAAAGAACTTCTTCATTCAAATTTTGAAAATTATGAATACATCAAACATGCAGAAAATGCAGAGACAATTATGACACATGCTTACACCCTACACTTTTTTTTTTTTTTAGACTTTATTTATTCATGAGAGACATAGAGAGAGAGGCAGAGATACAGGCTGAGGGAGAAGCAAGCTCCATGCAGGGAGCCTGATACGGGACTCGATCCCGGGACTCCAGGATCACACCCTGGGCCAAAGGGAGATGCTCAACCGTTGAGCCACCCAGGTGTCCCCACTTGTAAATGAGTTCATGTTATTTCAGAAACTTTACAACTGAAGCCTTTTTCTCACTACTCATCAGAAATAAAAATCGTATTTATTTCCCTTCTCAGAAGTAACATCTAACCACAATGCTAATGCTGGTATTTACTGTTCTTATTTATGTTTCTAAAATGTGAATATCGTTATCTATTTGTATCCATTAAAAATATATGGTACTGCTTTGGGTGTTTTGCATACTATACACTATGTCTTGATGCAAAAGCTTTTTCTGCCCAACGCTGCACTTTCAGGTTTTATCCATGTAGAGCCACACAGTTCTAATTTACGTATTTTGCCTGTGGCATAGTATTCCACCATATAAATATACTATAGTTTATTTACCCAGCTCTTATCCATAGACTTTTATTCAGTTTCCAATTTTCTCATGTCTGCTCACATAAACACACGTATTAGTGTCTCTGAGAATGTGTATGTAGGAGAGTTAATTTCTGAGTAGTGCATTATAAGTACCTTCAACTTTACTTACAATTACTTAATTGCTCTTCAAAGTAGTTGTACCAATTTATACTCCCATCAAACGTATCAACAAGTATGAGAGGTGTCCTTTCCTCAATTGCTTAAAAACACCTGGAAAATCAAACTTCTAAATGTTTGCAAACCTGGTGACTATGAAATTATATATTGTGTCTTAATTTAATCTCAGTAATCATTGGTGAGATACAGGAAATCTTCACGTTTACTGGCCATTTCTGTATCCTCTTTTGTGAACTGTCCCATTTATATTGTTTGTCCATTTTTTTCCTACTAGGTTATCTTTTTCTTGTTGATCTGAATAAATTGTTAAATCTTGTCATTTATATGTAAATATCTTCTTCCAATCAATGGTTTATGTTTTAACTCATTTTATGGTATCTTGTAACTGTTTACAGCTTTGTTTTTAAAACTTCATTTAAATTTATCAATTCTTTCTAAGTTATTCCCAGCCCTGTACTATTCCACATAAATTTTAAAATCGGGATCCCTGGGTGGCGCAGCGGTTTGGCGCCTGCCTTTGGCCCAGGGCGTGATCCTGGAGACCCGGGATCGAATCCCACATCAGGCTCCCGTTGCATGGAGCCTGCTTCTCCCTCTGCCTGTGTCTCTGCCTCTCTCTCTCTCTGTGACTATCATAAATAAATAAAAATTAAAAAAAAATTTTTTTTAAATCATCCTGTCAAATTCAATTAAAAACCCCATTAAGATTCTGATTAAAAATCAACTGATTTCATTAATTACTAGGGAGAAATGGCCATTTTCGGGATAAGTTACGTATATTTGTTTTCTTTTTTTTTTTTTTTAAATTCCCTATGCTGTATTTTTCTACTTATTCTTGATTCAATATTGATAATTTATATTTTAAACAAAATGGTCAATTTATCTGTATTTAGAAAGATATTGCCAAAAACATCTCCTAGTATTCCCTTCTGATTATTTTTAAATATTTCCTATGTCCATAATTATTTCTTTAATTCTTGATATTTTTATTTGTGCTTTCTCTTTCATCATCCTTCCTATAATAGCTTTGTCTATAATTCTTTTTTTAAAAATCAGCTTTTAACTGATCCGTGCCATTATCTGTTTTCTTTCATTAAACATTTGCTGTGGGGGGATGTGAGTGGCTCAGCTGGTTAAGCGTCTGACTCTTGATTTCGGCTTAGGTCATGCACTCAGGGTCATGAGATCGAACGCTGCATCAGGCTCCATGCTGGGTGTAGAGCCTACTTAAGATTCTCTCTCTCCCTCCTTCCTCTGTCCCTCCCCCCCTAAAAAAATAAATTTGCCCTACTTTTTGTAATTTTCTTTCTTATGTTAAAAGAAAAAGAACAGAATCATTGTTGAATCCAGTCTTTGGCCTCTCAATTTTCATTTCTGCTATATCATTTTACTGCTCTCAAAAACTTTTTGCTACATTACACAAGTTTTGATACATAGCAACCCAGTTGTCATTCAAGTTTAAGTTATTTCACGATTTCTTAGAATTTGTTTTTTTTGAGGCATGACTTACTTAGAAGTATTTTTAGTTTCCAAACATATGGATTTGGGTTTTTTCTTTTAATATTTTCATAATTGATAAGTAACTTTATTATACTATACACAGAGAATGTTGTCTACATGACATCAACTCTGACATTTTTTTGCAACTCTCCTCATGGACTAATAGAATACTCAATTTTTGGAAGTGTCCACATGTACTAGAAAAAACTATGCATTTTCTAATTATATGTCTATTAGATTAATCTTGTAAACTTTGTTTCAATGACTCAAAATAATTTCAAAAAAAATTTACCTACAGTAATGGATCCTAAAGGTAGCATCTTAAATCTCGGTAGCCAAATAAATTGTCATTAATAGCAACTAATATTAGAACTGAAAGACAAATCACATCTGTGCACATACATACACAAACACAATTTTCTTTGTTCCCTATAAATGCTCTTGCTCTTCCCTATCTTGTTCCTGGAAATAAAGTTCCAATTTCTAGTTATACCATCCTTAAGAATTGGGGAAAAGTCCCCTATTTTTGGCTATAAACGTTAAAAAAAAAGTTGACAAAATATCCCCAAACATGTAATTGTGTGGTCCTGTGGTTGAACTATTACAGAATGTTACTCCTGTTGCCAGAGACTCATGCTGTGGCCTGGGCATCCAGAGTAACAGGGCAGTGGTCGTTTCCTCTATGGATCCTTAGTGTGTTGAGATCTGCACAAGCATTGCTTTTGACATAGCCTTGCCTTTCTGGTTGTAAATAATTCAAACATCTACATTCATAAACAAAATCACTTAATTATTTTGATCATTTCCATTCTCTCTATATTCCTCAGATCCACTATCCTTAAGACCTGACCATGACAAATTACTTCTTTAGCTATTTTATTTCTCAAATGCTTCCAAGTAATACTTGTCAAATTGTTGGCTTCTATTTTACTCTTCTTGATTATGACAGTATTTTTCCTACTTGACCTGTACATACTATCAGGTGACTATTTATGATTTTATCTCAATGCTATTCCACTTAATTGTGCTTTGGTCAATATATATTCATAAGTATGTTTCCTCCAACAGTTCTACTAATCACTCAAAATTAAGTTAAGTTAATTTTTAAGTTATTAAAATAAGATAGAAACTTTAATCTTGTAGCTAATTTTAAGACAATGTATTATATCTATTATTTATAAATCTTAAACGTAATAGTCTTAATCTGAGATTAGTGAGAGAAAGACTACTTCGACAAAGATAAAATTTTTTGTTTTCCTTTTATTTTTCACCTTAAAGAAGTAATAACAAATATTGATAAGAACTAAGTTTATAATATAATCTACATGTATACAAAATTAAAAACTTGGAGAAAATAATCTGATACTGTGCCCTACTATAACGGCTTCTCTGATCTTCCCTTACCTCCCTATTATCTGTTTTCACCAATGCAGCCCGAGTGATCTTGTCAGAATATAAGTCAGTTCATATTCATCCTCTGCTTAAAACTAGCTAGTGGTTCCATACCTCATTCAGAATAAGAAACAAATTTCTTAAGACAGTTTTTACATACTGTTTTACAGGGTCTTTTATAATAATTTGCCACTACTTCCACCCCTAGATCTGAACATTTCTATCTCACCTCCTTCCATCCCCTTCTAGACTCTCTTTATACCACCAATTACTGTGGTTCTTGGGTTATTTCTTGAATGTGTCAGGCATCCTCTTGTCTCATGGCCTCTAGGATTGTGGCCTGGGATGCTCTTCCTTCAGATGGTCACTTGGCTAATAATCTTACCTTCTACAAATCTTGACTCATGTCAGTCTTCTCCTAGTGAGGCTGCCCCTGACTTCCTTTTTAGTAACCACCTCTCTAATCCCACTCCTGGCACTTTATCCCCTCTGCCCTACTCATTTTCCATAATAGCACTTCTTGTATTCAGATATATTACATAATAGGGATTTGAATTGTGCAAGTCGATTTATATGTGGATTTTTAAAAAATAACTACAGTATAATACCATAAATGTATTCTCCTTATGATTTTCTTAGTAACATTTTCTTTTCTCTAGTTTATTATAATAACAAAATATAATTCATATAACATACAAAACGCATTAAGCAACTATTTATGTTATCAGTAAGACTTCTGGTCAAAAGTAGGCTACTAGTTAAGTTTTTGGGGACTCAAAAGTTATACATAGATTTCCAACTATTTAGAAGGGTCAGCACTCTTAACCCCCTGCATTGTTCAGGGTCAACTGTATACATTTTACCTGTGTATTTATTATCCATTTCCTCAACGAGAATGTTAATTACATACGGGCAGAGGTTTTTCCTGTCTTTTCTTTAATACTGCATCCTCAGTACCTAGAACTTTACTATAGGAGATACTAATTAAACAGCTGATGTATCAGTGGGGAAAAAAACTGAAAACAGCCATAGTGAGTAAACATTTTTACTGTCCCTGAAGTAAAGATCTAAATTCACCAGTTTTGATCTCATAATTAAAGATCAAAAAGAAAAACATTAATTTATAAATGGGATTTCTAGCCTAAGACGGCTCCTGAACACACTATATAGCAATGGTATCTGATTATCTGAATATGAATTTTCTTATTTAGTGGTTTCTAAATCAAGCATTAATTTCCTAATAGATTGTTGCCTCCAGGTAGCCTTATCACTAAGATATGTAAAAATCCAAGGATATCATCTTAGCTAGAAGGAAAGCTTGCAAGACAGCCCAACTGAATGGACAAAAAAGGAGAAATAGTCTTCTTTCATTTTTCTTGAGCCAAAATGCACCCGTACCAGCAGCCAATCACAATTTAGACACTGGTATTGGATCACTCATGGCAACAGGACAGTAAAGGAGAGAAAATGCATATAAACAATAAATTAGTGATATTAAGAAAAGGAGCTTCATATTGAATTATTTAAGTGGTTAATCTACCTTTTTAAAAATTTTTATTTGAGAGAAGGAGAGAGGCAGAGGGAGGGAGGGAGAAAAGGAGGGAGAGAGAGAGAGAGAGAGAGATCTCAAGCAGATTGCCTGCTGAGCACAGAGCCACAACTAAGAGATCATGACCTGAGCCAAAGTCAAGAGCTGACACTTAATCATCAACTAAGCCATCCAGGTGCCCCAATGTGGTTAATGTACTTTAGAAAAGAGAATTTAAAAATTCAACTAAAAGATTCTCAAGTTTTTTATTTAAATCCCCTGATTTAAAAAAAAATAGATTCTAATCTTTTTTTAAAACTATGCTTCCCAAAAGACTTGATATTATTTCATTGCTAGATTTTTCAGAATTTCTGCCAGAGTTCCCCATGACGTTTGTAAGATTAAAGGATGCTTTAAATATTTGCCCCTTACCAGTTCAACTATTGATCTTGCTTCCTCTTGAGTGCAATGGAAAGGGCTGTCACATATATGCACATTTGTGCTGGAAAGGAAAGGACAATGTTATTAATTGGGATAAAAAAGAAACAATTACAAAAAACAAAACAAAACAAAACCCAACTCCAAATATTACAACATTGAACGTAGAATTCCAGTTAATATAGTGCTCCACAGCAATGCACATTCTAGAATTTTTTAAAAATTTAAATAATAATATGCAAATCTATATAATCTCCCAATATATAAAAGACTATACACCACAACTACACTTCACCTTTAGTAAGGAAAAGCAAAACTAAATTTGACCCCTGGAACAATGACTATAAGGAAGAATTTTCGTCTAAGTGAGGTGATACACAGTAATTGGACAGTGAAAGATGCTACAAAATCTCTTTCTCAGGTATGGAAGGCTAAGCTAAGAGTCAGCACTCTTAACCCCCTGCATTGTTCAGGGTCAACTGTATACATTTTACCTGTGTATTTATTATCCATTTCCTCAACTAGAATGTTAATTACATACGGGCAGAGGTTTTTACCTTATCTGACCTTCCTAATATTTGAGAGGAAAGCATATGAACATTAAAACTCAGTTTTCTTAAGGGGAGGGAAGGTCAGGGAGGCGTTAAGACAGGAGCCCCTTCCATGGTCAAAGCCTTCCCACACAATGGAGAATGGCAAGCTATCTCCACAAGTATGTTGCCCATTGTGTATTTCCTACTTCCTGGATGAAGCAGAGGCATCATTCCTCTCAAATATATTAAGAATGATTTTTTAAAATTTCATCAAAGAAATTACATTAAAATGGATACAGAAAGAGGCAGTAGAGAAGGGAGGCAAAACCAAAGAAAAGTAATTAGCAAATCGTTAGAGAAGATGAAACAAACACATACACACATACACATACACACACACACACGCCCTCCAAGTGGACCTAAAAGATATATATTATCAAATGCATTTTCATAATGGCTTTTGTGAAATATTTTGGGATATACTGATAATAAGATTTATCTAGTTATTTATCTTTGTAATTACATCTGTCTGTAATCAGACATTGGATATATAGCAATTACAGTTAAGTGGCTGTTCTGCTTTCTATCCCAGACTCAAAATGTGGGATTTATTTTCATTCTTGGCATGAATAAAATTTGATGCAAGTAGGCATTATCTTTAAGACTATTTTGTGTTCTCTTTCAACAGCTCATATCTATGCAAGCTAAAAACTCAAAAAGGTAAGGCCTTAAAAGTCAGATGTTTCCCTAAAGAATATGAAAACTAGATTTTAAAAGAACAAGGCAGAAAATTAAACACTGTGAAGTCTTAAGTGCTAGTCCTCTGAAGAAAGCATGGTATATGCTAACTATACTATGCACTATCTTTTTTTTTTTTTCCACTATGTTTTTAATGTTATAACTAAACCAAAGTAAAACATACCTTGGAAATTCTGGGAAAATTATGGTAAGAGAATAGGAGAGTCTTCTCTAGAATAGTGCTGCCAGATAAAATACATTAAATTTGAATTTCAAATAAGATCAAAATATTTTTTAGTTAAGTATATCTCAAATATTGCATGAGACACTTATGTTAATAAGATGTATTGCTCTGAAATTTAGATTTTACTGGGTATCCAGTATTTTATGTTAAATCTGATAACCTATTTCTAAAGTAACCCTCTGCTCCTACAACAAAGAGTCAATATTAAAGCCAACACTAAGTTTTAAAAATTCTGAATAACTTCTAAATATCTCCAGTAAAATATCTTGACAAGTAACCAATGGAACCAAGGAAAGCCAAGAGGCTCTGCCATTCTCACTTTGCACAAATTATCAGTATGGCTGTTTCAAGAATGAAGTGGAAGGTACACACAAATAGACTTAAGAGAATCTTGCAAGACACACCAATATAAAGATGAGAGATTACAAAGCCTCTTATATACTATTTCTCTAATAGGCTCTTATACTAGCATTTTGTTAGCTTAAAATAGTGCCAACTTCCTCATCGACATCCTTTTAGTTAATAAAGTACACAATCTGGGTTGTAATATATTCCTCTTAGGATTTAAGGTACTTTGAATGTTTGAAGGCATGTTATCAAGAAACATTTTTATTTTCTCTAAATTGGCCCTTATGTAAAAATAGTTGATTCATATTTAATGATTCAAACAATTCTTATACTAAATGTTAGGGACATTTGTTGATGATGGGAATACAATAATGAACCAGGGAGCCCCTATGGAGGTTATAATATTTGAGTCCTTTTTAGTCTTAAACTATGATTATGGCCTGTAAGATGAAAAGCAGTGTAATCATTTAAAGGAAGGATGACTAAGGTGAAGGTGTCTATTATAAATGAGATTTAAGAACAGGACAAAGGAGAATGTTCTGCTTTCCATTTTATAATAAGATACTAAATATTTTGTTCTTAATTTATAAACATTATATACCCTATTCACAATCTTGCTGACCCAAATAAGCAGACATGACATTAGATGATCAGCAATACCAAAAATCTGTGGATGACAAACCAAACTGCATTTAAAAATAATAATAAAAAGGTATATTAACAGACCTATAATAGTGCAAAATAAGTGACTAAATAAAAAGATACAGAAATAGAAAACTGCCTGCAAATAAATAATAAACACATACAAGATGAAATTTACAAAGCTAGTAATTGGAATTTTTTAGTAAAGAGAAAATTATTTTCTTCAAAACAATTTCAAATCAGACAAAGGCACACACTCATGAAGGTCTTCAAAGACAGTGTTCAGGATACAGATTTGTCAAAGCTTTTCATTCTAAAGCAAAGTAGTCAAGAAAAAAAGGAAAGAAAAATTTAAAGAGATAGGAATGACAATGATTTTGCATCACAACCTCCAGAGTTTATAGAAAAAATACGGACATGGAAGTAAATCTATAGAAAGCTCAAAGAATTGGAGCTATCCATACATAGATCAAGTCCACCTTCCTCTACAAAGGTAAAAAAGAAACAATTTAAAGGCCTAAATAATCTGGAAGAACACATTTTTATATATGTAATATATCTGGTCATGCAGTAAGCATGTATAAACTACCAACTATGTGTCAAGTTCTTTCACTAAGTGCTCAGATACAAACTCAATTTAGAGCAAGAGCAAAAAATAAATAAATAAAACACTCCCAGGTTCTACACAGCAGTGATATGAGAGTAGAGGTAATCCAGCCCAAAAGAAATAAAAATTCTTGGCAGAGGTAGCATTAAACTGCTTCTTCAGGCAACTGGGTGGCTAAGTTGGTTAAGCGTCTGCCTTCAGCTCAGGTCATAATCCCAGGAGTCCTGGGATTGGGCTCCCTGTTCAGTGGGTAGTCTGCTTCTCCTTCTGCCCTTTCCTCCCTCCACTCATGTTCTCTCTCTCTCTCTCTCTCAATCACTCTCTCAATAAATAAATAAAATCTTTAAAAAAAAACCCAAAAAACCCCCACAACTGCTTCTTGAAGAATGAACAGGCATTCATGAAGAGAAAGACAATGAGAGAAGAGAGGACAGAACAGGAGGCTGGAAAAGTAGGTCTGGACATGCTGTTTAATATACAAAAGACCTGGATTATATCCTATGATCAAAGGGAGCTACAAGGAGTTTTTAAACCAAAAAAATGATAATCACATTTGTATTTTTCGAAGATAGTTCTGACAGTACTAGAGTATATTAAACAAGAAAGAAACTGCGACATAAAACAACTTCTGAGTAAATAAATGACAGGTAACTGAATTAAAGTAAAACTGAAGTAATACTGAATTAAAAGTTGAGCTAAAAACCTCAAATATTCTACAGGGGCTTCTGAGAATCAATGAAAATGTGAAAAACTTGGAAAATAAATGGGTCAGAATAATAAATGGTTAGTGAAACTGGCAAAAGGAACAGTACATTTCTGATTTCTTTTTTTTTTTTTTAAGATTTTATTTATTCATGAGAGATACAGAGTGTGAGGCAGAGACATTGGCAGGGGGAGAAGCAGGCTCCCGGCAGGGAACCTGATGTGGGAGTCAATCCCAGGACCACATGAATATTTGACTTAGAATATCTTAGAATATCATAAAGAATAGCTAGGTCTACTAATTTCTAGGATAGTCAGAATTAGAAGGTATTCGGTTACACTCAAGTTTTGTTGTTAATAAAATGTATTACTTAAATTAGAAACAATCAGCTAAATTTTAAGACTATGCTGAAAGAAACAGTGGTCTACATAAGCAGTAAGAAGAAAGAAGATCAATGAGTTGACAGTGTTACTTGAGCGTACAAGGGAACAGAATCTGAAGGTATAATGACTAAACATTTATGTGTAGACAAGATGAACATCTCGGTGACATGGATATATTATTTCTTGAGACTATTTACCTGGTTATTCTATTATTTATTTATTTATTCATTCATTCATTCATTCATTCATTCATTCATTTATTTATTTATTGGAAAGACAGAGCAAGTGTGTGAGTAGAGGCAGGGAGAGGCAAAAGGAGAGGAAGACAGAGAATCTCAAGCAGACACTATGCTCAGTGTAGAACCCCAAGCAGGGCTCAGTCTCACAACCCTGAAATCATAAGCTGAGTTGAAATCAAGAGCTGAACACTTAACTGAGCTACCCTGGCATCCCTATTCTAATGATTTCTTTAATGTCTCTCTTGATTCCCAGACTTCATGTTCCAAAAGGGCAGAGACTCTATTTATTGTAGTCACAGCAATAATCCTAGTATCAGTACAGTGTCTGGCAACAGACTCTCGAATCAGTATTTGTTGAAGAGTGAATAGCTTCCCAATTTCTCCCGATTCAGAGAAGACGACAATGAAGTTGGGTAGTACTCTACAGAATGACTAAGAGTATTTGCTTCCTATAGTTAGGCTTACCAGGAGTTCATCGTTTTTGTTTTTAAACCTGTTTAAGTGAGTTGCCCTTGTTACTATTTCATAATTTAAGCAGTAAGTATGCTCATCAAAGAAGGGAGTGTGGAAAGAGAACAGATTCTATGAACACTAAGTAGGCTGTAAAACTACTAAGGCTAAAAAAAAAAAAAAAAAAAAACCTCGATAAAGATGACTATAATAACTTGGTGTCAAAGTAGGTGTGGCTTAAGAAAACTGTAAAGAAAGTTTAGAAAAAAGAACCTAAAAATCTGTAAGGGTTTAACTATAAGAGTTTAAGGATTAGATGATCTTATCTTGGTTTTCTATTCTATATTATGTTAGAATATATACAATTTATTTGGAACCTATATAGATAAGGCCTTATCCAAAGGGTAGATAAATATATACTTAATGGTTTTAAAAGAGAATAAAATGTTTGTGTATATGTTACTATCATTTGACTCCCATTCATTAATCAACTAGTGATCCATATCACGTTGGAAAAAAAGGTTTATTACTATTTTGTTAAGAAATGAAGTGGTAGTTACACATAATTAAAATAACTATGTTTACATATAGCATATTAAAAAATGCTAATTTTTCTACTCCATCTTTGCACATATCACAGTGTATTATAATTAAAATGTCTTTTTACTCAACAGTATCCCCTACTAAACTATAAATCCCTTGGGAAATGGGACTATGCCAATTCCTAGTTTCATAGTGTGCAGCACTTGGTATTACTTTCCATATTGGCACTCTGTAAGTTTTTTTTTTTAACGGAAAAAAAACTGCAATTCTCTTTTTAAAAAATCAGATCTGACTAGTGTAATACGGCTGTCTAGTGGCATTAATAACAAAGTAACATCACATAGAAAAGACAAATTCTTACCACTTTATAGCTCCTCCATCACACTTCTTCATAAGCAATGCTTTCCAGCATTCATGAGTAGATTTAATAACATCAAGAGCAAAAGCCTAGTTCCAAACCAAAAACGGACATAAAGATCACATCATTATACTAACATGGAACTACTCTCACTATGACACCTTATTTTTAAGAACATGAGCTCTGGAGTCAGGCAAACCTGAGTATAAATTCTGGCACCCTTATTTACCAGCTGTGATTTTTGAGCAAATTACTTAATCTCCCTAAGTCTTAACTTCTTTATCTACAAATAGAAGGTAATGAAGATAATTTATAGTTGGGATTGTCAAACTAGGGCCTGTAGGCCAAATCTAACTCACCACCAATTTTTGTAAATAAAGTTCACTGAACACAATCATGCCCAATCATTTGTGCACAGCCTATGACTGCTTTAGCACTATAATGGCAGAGGTGAGTAGTTGTGACAGAGACCATATGGCCTACAAAGTCTAAAATATTTACTATCTAGTACTTTACAGAAAAAGTTGCCAACACCTGATTTAAGTTATCCAGCAGTTGAGGGATGTCTGGTTGGTGAAGCGTCTGCCTTCAGCTCAGGGTATGGTTCCAGAGTCCTGGGATTGAGTCCTATATGGGGCTCCCCTCAAGGAGCCTGCTTCTCCCTCTGCCTATGTCTCTGCCTCTCTCACTGTGTCTCTCATGAATAAACAAAATTTTTAAAATAAATAAATTATCCAGTTGTTGAAAGGATAAGCTGTATGCAAAGTGCTTAGGCTAGTCCCTTGCCTGTAAGTAAGCATAAACCTATTAATTTCATCATCATCAAAACTGCAATCTAGCTGCATAATAATTTTAGAGTATCCACTGTCTAAAGGCATTTATCATTTTCAAATATTTTCTTGGTATAAATTCATATAATGTCCCCAAATGCAAAATCAACAATATATACCTCTTAAGTCTGTCTAAAGGAACACTTATTAAAGCAGTATATTCTTTTGTTTTTTTCCTCCAAAGATTGCTAATTTTCTAATTTTCCTTAATAAGAGTCCTTATATATTAACTAATTCATACTACCTCCTTTCTCCTTGACAACACATGCTAAGAAGTGAAGAAAATCCTTGGTTCCAAAGGAACCAAGATGTAATAATAATGAGAAATTTACTGCTGAAAAAAAAGCTCTCTCAGCTCTCTAGTTGCTTGAGATGAACAAGTATGGCTCAGTGAGGTCATGTTGGGGAGTCCCAGCCAAGATGTGGGATAAAAAAGACAATATTGTCCAGATAATATAAGAAAATATTTTTAACCAAATCATTCAGATAATTATGATTATTTAGAATCACTTTCCCAGTACTTGCTTAAAGAGGTCAGGAGGAAAAATCTAGATAGCACGGGAATCATCTTTTCAAACATGGTGAAAAGATACAACTTAATTTTCCTGAGATAGGCACTGTATTTTAAACAGAAGTGGTAAAAAGCAATGCATAAGATGATTATGCTCTAAAAATTAGGTTGTATAAATGATCTAGTCTTCATTCAGAAAGAATTAATATTTATCAAAACCAAGCAAAAAAAAAAAAAACAAAATCCAGCAACTCCTAAACCACCTGACTCTATAAATTCATGATTTAGCAATCATATCCTGAGGCAGAAAGAGCTCAAATATAAAATACAACATTTTTTACAGGAAAAAAAAGATAAAAATACAATTTATCTTATAAATTTTCAATATTTTACTTTTAAGTAAGAGTATCCAATCGAAAATAAGAGTTTTATAACCACATTGAATAAATCTTAGACAAACCCCTCAAAATCTTAAGGCTTCTTTTAATGTGCCTTTTCAAAAATACTAAGTCAAGCAATAAATTCTTATATAGCAAAATATTTATTATAACTTGTAAGTTTCCATTAACATGACTCATTTTATTTACAAAACATATGTTACTTACGAGTACCCACTTAAATGTTGGGGTATACATAACGTAATTTATATAGTGGTGATAATTTTTTAAAAAATATTCTATGTCAGGGATCCCTGGGTGGCTCAGTGGTTTAGCACCTGCCTTTGGCCCAGGGCATAATCCTGGAGACCTGGGATCAAGTCCCATGTCGGGCTCCCTGCATGGAGCCTGCTTCTCCCTCTGCCTGTGTCTCTGCCCCCCTCTCTCTCTGTGTCTCTATCATGAATAAATAAAATCTTTTTAAAAAAATATTCTATGCCTTAGACTTGACGTTTTTGGCCCATTTTCTCCATTTGTGTCACATTAGAACACTTCATGGTAATTTTGTAGTATTCTAATAGAAAAATCCTATGACAGTAACATAATTCAAGTGCTTTCCTAATTGTTAAACAGCTTAAGTCAGAAATGGTAGAATGTACACTTAAGGGGGAAGCCCTCTTTGGATTTACATTATGGTAAGTAACTTTCTCCTGTCTAGAATAGTAAATGGAAGGTTCTTCTTCATACACAATTTGCAGTTAGACTGATGATAGAAATCCTTCATTTTCTGAGATGAAGGAGATATCAATAAAGAGATGAATACACATATGTATCAAGTGTTACTGATTCACTTACATCTCCTGAAAAAAAATCCTTTTAAATAAATATGATAAAATAATGCCCTTACATATTAGTCAGTATAAAGCACTTTTGTTACCATGTTATATACAAATACTCACATAAGAAACTCTCACAAACTTCAAGTATCATACAAGCACCACAAGGTAAAATAATGTCTTTAGAGTCACTATAAAGCACTTTTGTTATGTTATATACAAATATTCACCTAAGAAAGCCTCGCAAACCTAAAGTATCAAAGAATCATCACAAGGCACGTTTTATAATAAAGATCATTATCTTTACCTTGTTTTTGAATTCTCCATTAAAAGCAAACTGGTTTTCTGGTTTTCCTTCTGGCACCTTATAAAATCTAAACCAATTAAGCGTAGCTTCCAAGTAACCTGGTTTGTACTTCTTAACATCATCAATATCTGCAAGTGAAGGAACAAGATACTTTCTGTTAAAAACTGAAATTCATTCTTATTAATGGTAGAACACTGGACTGAGGGAGTCCACCTTTATGGCTAACTTGCAGCATAATAATCAACATGTATCACCTCTGGACTTGAGATTTTTTCCTATGTAAATATATTACTTCTTCATGCTACAAACATTTCTTAAGCACCTTCATATACTATGTTAGGTAGATAAGGAGATGAAGACAACATAGTTTTTCAAGAAGTTCAGAGGTCTAATTAAAGAGACAACAAATAGCAGCAATGTAGTAAGATTAAGTGAGAGATACTTAAGGACTGATGACATTCTGTGAGCAATGGAAGGCTTAAGAGTAAGGTAAGTTACATCAGAATGTGTTTCAGAAATATTAAGCTAAAGGACCACTGAAGATAAAATGGATAGGACAGTCCCCAAAGGAGAACATACTAAAGTCAGATGAGAAGGATTTTACATACTTACACACCAAATACTTAGTAAGTTTCTCATTATGTGTCAGACATTGTTTTAAGCAGGTAAGTAAAAGAGTAAAGAGAAATAAGCCCCTAATCTCATGGTTTTATATAGTAGGAAGAGACAAACAGAGAAACAAATATACAATGTTAGGTAGTGAAAAGTCTGATGAAGAAAAATAAAGCAGAGTACGAAAGAGAATGCAAACACGGCAATTTTAAACAGTGGTATCTGGATGGTTCAGTTTTTCATTTCAAATTCTGTAATGATTTCCAGGATTTATTTTTAAGTTCTATTATAACAAAAGCAGCTCAACCATCACATTTGAGAACATTCTTTTAAATATAATTGGAAATATTAGTATAGTAATAGACCCTTCCCCAAAAGAAGTCTCCAAGAAATGTATCCCTTCCAATAAATATCAATTCAAAAAACATGCAGAATACCTAGAATAAAACTAGCAGTCTTTACTCTCTGTCAGACTGATTTACTTGGAAATTTAGTAGTCCTTTATGCGCAATATATTATAACAGACTTGACAGCACTTGAAAAATTAGAAACTTGTAAAAATAGGAGATGACACAATGCACTGCAATAATTTAAAGATCACTGATTTCAGACTTGCCCACCCAAGTCTTGCAGGAATCCCCTAAGCATAATAGAGAAAGGTAAGCATTTTGTAGGCATGAGTTAGACAAGAACTATCATTTTGCTTTTAATGTTTGCGTTTTGCCTGTTACGTAAAGGTTCAGTAAGAGTTAGGTATGTCTCCAGAACACAGATATTTCACGTAAGTGAAATTAGTGTGGAAAGGCTGAGAGCACAAAAATGGTAGAAACCATGGTAAACAGAAGATTGAGTATGTTGTCTAAAGGCACTCAAATTTAAAATTTTAAAATACATCAATGGGCCACACATCTATTTACAGTAATTCTGGGGCAAATAGGAGAAATAGTACAACTAAGGGAAAAAATAATCGCTTGAAACTGAACACAGGGCACATCTCAATCATAGTCAATAGATACTTTTTAAGTAATGGAAGATGTTTAAAATAGTGAATTCTAAGACTAAGATCTTTTTAGTATTATACATTGTATCTTAGGTCACAGAGTTCTTTGTCAAGATCAAAAGAGAACACTCAATATGTATTTCACTTAATATACACTGTTTCCTCTTCAAATTCTTATTTTCTTGTTATAGTATTAAAAGCGCTTCTTTCTAAAGTGAGCTGTCTAATAATCATTTTCCCACATTCTGTATTTTTGCAAAATAGCTCTTATATTAACTAAGTTCCTCCAACTTTTCTAAGTTCCTCATGGTTTTCTTAGAGGGAAAAACAATCTTTTAGTTCACTAAAGGTGAACCATCAGAAAATCAATTTAATCATTGTTCGAAATAATAATTTTCTATTACTTAATTCTGATTTATGACTTTATCATTGTACCTTACCCAATCTACTGGTCTTTCTAGGATTTTTTTTTTTTTTGTAAAAAAAAAAAAAAAAAAAAAGTGACTTCAAAAAAGAAAGGAAAAGCTAATTTATCCAAAATCTATCTTGGCTTAGGGGGTTTCTTTTCAGACATTATGATGAGGGCTTGTTAGGAAAAGACACCAATAACAGAAACCCTGAAAACTGAATACTGCCCAATGAGACTCTCCAAACATAAGATAAACATTTCATTCTCAATCACAACCTGGGGAAAAAAATAGCTGTATTTTCATGCAAAAAAAAAAAAAAACAACCCAAAATTCAAAATATGCAGCTTAAATACTTCAACAGCAAATGCCTCAAGCCAAAAGTCTTACCCAATACCAATAGTCACTTCAATTAATTAAATATTCTGAAAATATGAAAAGTTATACCTACAATCTATAAACTGATTTACAGTTTAAAGTCCTCATTTGTTCTTCATAAAACAGAACTGAGAAGTACATTCATATTAAATATAAGAAAACTACAACTAAGAAAATGTGAAAGACTTGCCAAAATGTATCCAATATATTCATGGCATAATTAGTATTCTATAAATACAAGTCTTCTAAGTCCATGGATTGTTTTTTTCTTCTGTACTATACAGTTATACTGTCACAGGTTTTCTTTATGTTAAAAGAATATAAGTATAAATTTATTTTTAGGTTTTATTTATTGTGGTAAACTATACATAACATAAACCTTATCATAATTTTTAAAAGTACAATTCAGTGGCATTAGGCATACCCACTATGTTGTATAACCATCACTTTCATCCATTTCCAGAATTATTCATTAGATGTATTTGTTACAATATATATTATGAAAAGCTACAATTCTCTAGGAGTCATTTGTTCCCATTCTTGGAGTTAACTTTACATGGTCTATTATAATAATTATACAATGTATTTTCAAGATGAACTAACCCAACAATAAAATCAGAATAATATAGAAGAGTTGTTTTATATAATCATGCTAAATTTATTTCAGTTTTTTTCTAATTAAAAATCAAACTCTTTTAACTGAGATCTATTTGATCAGCTCCCCAGATGATTAACAAAGGCTTTCCACTTCTGTAATATATTCTGACTGATGTCCACAGTGGTCTGTAGGTTGAGTCTGTTGGACAACTCTTGAATGAAGCCTATAGGTTGTACCAGTTAAGTTTTAGCTTTATCATCTATCAGATATGTTTATTCCCAAAGCATTTATGCCAACTGTATCGGTCATTATAATTATGAGAATTAGTAAGATATTATATAAGGCAATGATTTTTACCAATACAAAAAAGATTTTGTTTCTGTAAAATTAGTTTGATTGTCTTGAAAGAATTCAATAAGACAAGTTGCTAAAAATATCTGCTGACAAATTAGGCCTGAATAAAAAAAAAAATAGTTGAAGATGAGAAAAACACATAAAAATCCACAATTATGTATTTAGATTGCTCTGCAAGTGAGGAAAGAGGATTTTAAATATGAAAAGTCAGTGATAGACTCTGATAAAATGTATTTTAGCAAAATCTTGGATAGAGTGTGGGAATAACTCATTCAAATATCTAGAAGAGGAGGAGTCCTAGGAGGAAGATAGGAATCCTAAAATGTTTAAGGTAGACAGTAAGAAAGCCCTGTGTTCAGAGCACAGTGAAGAAAGAGTGTTAGGAGATGAGATGAGAGAAGCAGCCACAGGCCAGCTATGAAGGGAGTCCTTTGAGATGAGAAGCCATTTAAGGGTTCTGGGCTGAGAAGTACAGGTTTTATGAAGATCATTCTTTTTGCTGTGTAGGGAAAAGACTGCGTAGAGGAAGAAGTGGAAGCAGCAAATCCAGCAACAGGCTGCAGAGAGTATACACGAAGATGAAATATGACAAGGCCCTAAATAAACAGTTGCATAGAGGTGGTGACAAATGGTCAATTTTAGTTATTTTTAGGAAGCAGAACCGAGAGGAACTGCCAATGAAAGAAAATAAAATTACGTAAAATTTAAAGTATCCAAGAGCTAAAAAGGCAAAATTAAGCAATAATCTAAATTACAGTACAATTAAAAGCAGTCATCTATTATCACCTTTGTTTTTTAAAAGCTTCATAAAAGCTTTTTTTTTAAGCTTCTACAAGTAGTGTACAGCACTATTTACTTTATAACAAAGCTGTTTCCAAACTTGAAAGTTTAATTAACAAAGATTATATGGAGTTTCCTTAAGAGAATTTTTATATTAAAACTAAAGATACATAATTTATAAATAAGCATAGTTCTATGTAAATCCATTAGAAAATTTATAGATTTCTTTATTAAGTGCCAGCTATAAGGCAAAGCAAGATGATGCAATATGATAAATAAATTTTAATGTTCAAATTGGCTTTTCCAAGTTCAGTGCTCTCCAGTTTAATTTGCTTTTAACTAATTTTGATTTAGGAATTTATAAAAGCACAGAAATTAATTTAAAATATCTTAGTCAAAGCCTATCATTCTTCCTCTGTAGACATGAAAGGATTCTAACACTTGACATTTTTTTAAAGCAATCTTCATGACATCTTTCCTTCATCAGAGACACTGGTATACTTTTCATATAATCAGATTTCTTTTCAGTATAAACCAATTCACTTGTTTCTAAAACCTAAAGGAATATCACAAATTGTGATCTACCAAACAAAAAGGAAAAAATAAAAGAGGTTTGTGAGTTGAAGTTTCTTCTGTTCTTTTTAAGCTAAAAACATAACTCTTTCACACAAGGGGGAATTTCTAGCCACATGTACATGCCAAGACTTCAATTTTACCCAGATTTCAGAAATAAATGCTGTAAAAGAGGTGAAAAAATTGAGCTGATAAGGTTCATTTCATAGACAGCTCATCAAGAGTGAGAGAGAAATACTTAAAGCACGAGATATTTTTAATCGAGACATATTAAAGCAACGATGAACTTTAAAAGTGATTACACATTAAAAACAAACAGAACTTTAAGAAATTTTAAGCATGAGAAAATGAGGACAACGCACCCAGTAAGCAAATATAATAAATCTGAAGATCAACAATAAAAAGTTTTAAATAACTCTCTTGCCTACCAAAGAAGAACCACACCCAGTCTACTCAATTTTTTGTATAATAAAAAGTTGGATACTAAAAACAACCAAAAACCATATTCTTTGCTATTAACAAAAACCTTTTTGGGGGGACCCAGGTTGCTCAGTGGTTGAGCATCTGCTTTCGGCTCAGATCCTGATCCCAGTATCAGGTCCCATATCAGGCTCCCCATGAGGAGCCTGCTTCTCCCTCTGCCCCTCTCTCTGTGTCTCTCATGAGTAAAAGAAAAGAAAAAGAAAAGAAAAAGAAAAAGAAAAAGAAAAAGAAAGAGAAAAGAGAAAAGAGAAAAGAAAAGAAAAGAAATCAACAACTTTTTTGGCCCAAAAGAAAATAATAAAAACTAGAAGAATATTCAGAAAATGATGAAAATAAGAACACTCAAAGTTGGGGTGACTGGGTGGCTCAGTCGGTGAAGCTTCAGCCTTAGGCTCAGTTCATGATCCCAGGGTTCTGGGATCAAACCCCATATCAGGCTCCCTGTTCACTGGGGAGTCTGCTTCCCTCTCTCCCTTTGTTGTTCCCTCCACTTATGCTCTCTGTTCTCTGTCAAATAAATAAAATCTATTAAAAAAAAAGTTAAAAAAAAAACCCTCAAAGTTTATAATAAAGTAATCAAGGAAAAACATCCCATTTGGAATCAGCGGGCACTAAGTTCAAACTCCAGTTCTGGCTCTCCCATATTGCATCATCTTGGGAAAATATATTAGTCTGTGTGGTTCCTCAAAAACAAAATGGAGAAAATTAACCTTGTTGTGAGGATTAAATAAGACAACATATTAAAAATCATTAAATAAAAAATAAGGGATAATTCTTAAGAAATATTATCATCCTTTCAATCCCCTGAAAAGGTTCCATGGAATGCCGGCAAAGTTATATTTACAGACAAACTCAGAGCCTTACATGCTCAAAAATAAACTAATAAACATGAATTTATAATTTAGAAAACTATTAGATATATTTTCATTAATACTGACAGTTACTAAAAAAAAAAATACTGACAGTTACTTTAGGTTTAATGTGTGTAACTCTACGGAGAAAGTAGCTAGGCACAGATATAAACATACGCTAAAAATAATATAAAAGGCATCTGGACATACACACACATACACATAGCATACCTAATCATAACACTTTTCTACAAACGTGCTTTTCCTTATGTTAAAGGTCAGGCCCCAAATGAATTTGTAATTAATTTCCTATTTAATGACATACACATTTACTTTTATTTCTAGTATTACTGCAGTTTAGTTTTTACAAAGTTTTTTCATTTCTACCATGTTTAAGTTAAATTTAAACAATCATTTTTTAAATGAGACTCACTCAGTTCAAGTACATTAACCAAATTATCAATAATTAAAAACAATGCCTAACTTTCTGAAGCATTTCTCTTTACAGAAAACAGAACCCCCTGACAAAGATGAGAAAGTATGTTTCAACAAATTCCCTCAGGTTTACCTACACCAAGACAGAAAACACAAAAATTGAAAACCAAAAATACTCAAAAACAAGACAAGCACCCTGAAGACTCAATATGGAACAAAAATACCTTGGGTAAAAGCAAGATGACCATATGATTTATTGCACATACTAGAATATTTCTGGGACTACTAATCAAGAAAAAAAGTCAAGAGAAATCAATCCTCAGATGACCCATGCAAATGAGGATTTTAAAGTATTTTTAACAAATATGTTCAAGGACTTTCAAAAAATATGGTTATGATGCATTGAACAAGTGGAAATTTCAGTTAAGGGGGAAAATTATAAAACTATCTGAAAAAAAAGAACCAAATGAGGGAGTGTATGAAATGAAAAATCAGAGGAGTTTAATAGTAGAACTTGCTTATGGCCAAAAAAAACAAAATCACAGAAGTAGAAAATAAAAACAATAAAAATTATCATGTCTGAAGAATAGTAAGGAATAAAGACTGTAAAGACATACGAGAAACTTAGTGACCTGTGAATTAATTAAAAAGTAGTCTAAAATATGTGTATTAGGAATCTCAGAATAAAGATGGAGAACGGAGTAAAACAAAATTATGGCAAACAATTACCCAAATGTGGTAAAAACATGAACCCATAGATTCACAAAGTTCAGTATACCTTAAGCACCATAAATATAAAAGAAATGACACCTTATCACAGAAGAAACTGCTGAAATCCAAAAACAGGAGAAAATCTTTAAAATAATCTTAGAAAAACATTATATTATATACTGGGTAACAATACATTAACTACTGATTTCTCATCAGAAACAGTGGAGACCGAAAGAAAATGGAACACCTTTACAAAAATCCCTTTAACTCAAAATTCTGTATCTAGTGAAACTACACTTCCAAAACAAAGGCAAGAACAGAGGGGCACCTGGATGGCTCAGTGGTTGAGTGTTTGCCTCTGGCTCAGACTGTGATCCCAGGGGTCCTGGGATAGATAGAGTTCTGCATCAGGCTCCCCACAGGGAACCTGCCTTCTCCCTATGCCTATGTCTCTGTGTCTCTCGTGAAAAAATAAATAAAAAGTTGAAAAAAAAAAAAGGTAAGAAAAGACAATATAAGATTGATGAAATGGAGAGAATTCGTCACCAACAGAACTGTACTACAAAAAAATGCTGAAGTCTTGAAGTTGAAGGTAAATGACACCAAATGGAAACTACAGATCTTCAGCTTCTTACTCTGTAACAAAATATATGGGTGTGGACTTGGGAAATATATGGGTAAATGTAAGAAAAAAAAATAACGTGCGTGTTTCTTCTAGTTTCTTTAAAAGACATTTTACTATTTAAGACAAAGATGGACAAAGGTTCTGGGAGCAATCAGATCTCTCATACAACTGCTGTAAAAGTGCAAAATGATACAGCCACTTTGGTAAACAGTTTAACAGTTTCTCACCATGTTAAGCATGTAATTATCATATGACCTAGTAACCCTAGGAGAAATGAAAACATATGCTCACACAAAGACTTACATTTAAATGTTCATAGAAACTTTATTTGTATGAGCCCAAAACTGGAAATTCATATTTCCATCAAGGAGATGAATGAACTGTAGTATATCTATACAATGGAACACAATTCAGCAATCAAATGGAACAAACTACGGATTACACACAGCAATACACATGAATCTCCAAAGCACTAAGCAAAGACTACATATCTACAGGTATAGAAATGTATACATTACTCCAAAGAAGTAAAACTGCAGTTATTAAAAATTCCAGGATTTTAACTATAAACATTTTCTCCCTTTAAAATAAGTGAAAATTCACCTATTCTGGAGTTATTTTCAGACATTGCTCAACACATTCATCTTTTTATCAAGTATATGTATACATTCATTTATTCATCAACTTTAAAAAATTATTGAGCACCTATAATATGTCAGGTGCTGTACCAAGCTTTTGTAATGGAAAAATCAGTATTAAATTCCTAGACACAGATCTTCACAGTAATCTACAAGTACTTTACTAAAAGAAATAAAAGGCTGAATAAATTGTGAAATATATCAATATACTCATTGATGCAAACACTTAGTATCTTAAAGACAGCAGAAGTCCTTGACAACCTGATTCCAAAATTTGCACAGAATAAAGCATAAGAAAAACCAAAACAAGTCTGAAAAAGTAGAACAAAAGATTTGCCTTGTAAATATTTTATTAAGAGGCTATAATAATTAACATGATATGGCACCGGCACAGAAATCACTGACACTAAACAGAATCCAGAAACAGACTCTTTGTATAAATAAGAATGCAATACATGATAAAGGAGAGATTTCGTGGGAAGAGAACAGATTTTTCTGCTAAGTAGTGATGGGAAAATTATACATATGGAAAAAGTAAAATTTCATATAAATTAAAGATCCAACTGTAAAAAAGAAAATTAAAATACAAAAGAATAAAAAGAAAAACATCTTTCTGACCAAGGAGTAAGAAATCCCTAAATAAGAATCAAAATGTTAAAGTCATGTATAAAAATGATAGATAAAATGGAACACATCAAAATTGAAATATCTAGAAGCCAAAGGCAAAAGTTTTTCTGCAGATGGGGAAAAATATTTGCAACCTAAATAATAAAATATTAGATTTCAAAATATCCAAGGAATTTCCATATATCAGAAGAATATATCAACTCAATAAAAAAATGATGAGCAGTATGCATAGGCAATTCACAGAAAGGAAGATACAAATAGCCAATAAATATATGAAAAAGACACTCGATCCCAGCATTAAGTAGAATAATGCAAAATTAAAACAAGATACATTTTTCATCTATCAGATTGGCAAAACAGTGAGACTTCTCCCTCCGCCTATGTCTCTACCTCTCTGTGTCTCTTATGAATAAACAAAATCTTAAAAAAAAACAACCCAGTAACATAAATGTAATGCCATATCCCTTTGCTTGTAAAGAAAGACACTAGGAAAGAGTCACATGCTTGAAATTTTGTCCAGAGAGGGTTTAAAAAAAAAGGGGGGGGGGAGTTTCTGATTCTATGAGATCTTACCAAAGGAAATAAGCAAAATGCAAAAAGCTCTCATTCCAAAAGTGAAGTATGTGCACAACTGGCCTCTAAACAAAACCTGTGGGAAGCAAGAACGTATGTTTCTGATATCTTATCCACATGCAAAAGAAACAACAGTTCCATTGCATAACACTCACTGTATTTTCTATATCACCAATACAGGCTCTCAGTGAATTAATAGTTTGAATAGTTTCTGTTTACTCAGATCTGTAAAAGATTTTGTTTTCCACACTGCTCTACACATCTATGCTAAAGAGTACACAGATTGAGGGAGAGTAAACCACATTCTGACCTTTCCTTCTCCATTACCCCATTCTACTCTTTTCAACACCTGTACTAAACTATATACATATATATATTAATATCAAGAAAAAAATAGAAATTAACACACATCAAAATAAGTAATACGAAACAAGGTAATTCTTCACAAAGGCCAATTTGTATTGTATCAGCAAAACCTGGAGAAGAACTGGCAGATTTTTTTCCAAAAATGTAAATATTCATTGTCATTTCACAAGAAACTTTATATATCCAGTAAAATAAAAACCAACCTTGCCCATAGCAGAAATTCAATATTTTTGTAATCTAACCTTTGAAGCACGTAACAAACGGGCTAAAAGCTCAGGTTTTGGGTTGGAAAGACCTCCAAAGAAGTTCCAGCTCCATCATATAAGAGCTACCCTAGAGTACTTAAAGATGTGCTAGGTGCCTGGGTTGGGTCATTTGGTTAAGTGTTGCCTTAAGCTCAGGTCCTGATCTCAGGGTCCTGAGACTGAGCCCCAGGTAAAGACCCCTGCTCAGCAAGGAATCTGCTTTTCCCTCTGTCCCCCACCCTCCTGCTCATGCACTCTCTCTCTCTCTCAAATAAATAAATAAAATCTTAAAAAAAAAAAAAGATGTGCCAATATCTCCAAGAAATCTATTTCATAATCCTTTAATTTAAGCTGTTTCCTTCAGCATTATCTTTGAAGATAATTTAATTAGGTGTTTCTACTTTAAAGAAGAAAGGCTAAAAATAATGAATTAAAAAATATTTCCTAGAACTGAAATTTAGAGATGGGAAAAGCACTATGAATCATTTACCAATTAGAAGATCAATCCTGCACCTTTAGAGATGAAGAAACTAAAGCTCCCAGAGATTACATGACATTTCCAAGGTCAGATAACTTACACAAGAGAGGATTTTAGAATTTAGGCCCCTCCTACTCTTCACCACATCACAGGAATATGACTAAAACTTAAAAAGCACTGGAAGAGGTCAAGGTTTTAAAAAGAAGCAAGAGACTCCCAGTAATTTTATTCTTAATTATAGTACATTTCACCCAATTTATCACTATTCCCCAAACTGCTCCTCCCACTCCCCATCCCTACACACCCATGCCTATTAAGGTGTACCAATTAATGAAATTAAAGGAATGAAGATCAAAAAAAGCCTTTTTTTTAGAAATTGGGACCTCTAATCATAGGTATCCCAGTGATGCTGAAATTATTTAAGAGCAAATGGTCAGTTCTCCCAGAAAGCAACACTGTCCAAGGCCACAGATACACTCAACTACCCCTGTGGGATACAGTGGGAGGGGTGGTGGGATACAGCATCAGCTCTGGAACCCAAGTGGATTCCAGTGGCTCCCTCTAGGACTTCAGACAAGTTACTAACCCAACCTCCCCCTCTCCTCTCAGTGCCTCAGTTTCTTAACCTAAAAAAAAAGGGGGTGAGAACACTACCACATTTTGCTTGAGCTTGCATAAACATTAAACTGATATGCCAGAAGAAGCACTCAGAATAGTTACTAAGACATGCAGGAATTGTTGCAGAAATGTTAGAGAATTTTATAATGTCAATGGTGACATGCCAGCCTCTCTCTGTACCAAAGACTACATGCAAAGAAAAGCAAACTGAACTCTATTCTTTCTGGTTATAAAGGTAAACACAAATATTTTCCTTCAAGATTTCTATGTTATTGTCTATTTCCCCCCCTAAAAGGAAGGAAATCAAACACCATGTTAATTTGCTTACTTTTAAAATAATGATTACAGGGACACTAGATGTTCATTTAGCAGATGAAAATTTGAGCCAGATTTGGTTTTCACATGTTTATTATTACTGCCTTAAAAGACTCAAAAGAAACTAGTAGTTTTATTTGACTTTTAGATTTTTTTCTTAATGTAGACTGAAAATCTACATATAGGAAATACATATAAATTCTAATAATTCTAAGATAAGTACAATGCGGACTTTGAAAAATTCCCAACAGACTCATTTTATTTTTTTTAATTTTTATTTATTTATGATAGTCACAGAGAGAGAGAGAGAGAGAGAGAGAGAGGCAGAGACACAGACAGAGGGAAAAGCAGGCTCCATGCACCGGGAGCCCGACGTGGGATTCGATCCCGGTCTCCAGGATCGCGCCCTGGGCCAAAGGCAGGCGCCAAACCACTGCGCCACCCAGGGATCCCCCAACAGACTCATTTTAAATAATTTTTTTACTCATGCAATTTATTCATCCCAGAATGTATCTACATCAATATAATTGTTCTGATTTCAATTTTTGTTTTCTAATTTTTCATTTTATAAAACTGTAATATCACTGCACAAGCAACATTTAAAAATAGGACAACAGACAATAGTTTTCACTTATTTAAAGACCAAACAAAAGAAATCTTTAACACTGTAAGCTGAAGTAGCTTCTAGGCCTAAATTACCTCCTATGATGTTACTTCACCTGACATAAAGTCCTTAGGCATCACTGAAGTGAGTCTGAAGAGACTCAAACATCTGTTTGGTGAATCTGTGAAGCTTTAGATTATAGAAGGTGGTTAATTTAACCGAAAGAAAAATTACACATGCCATAGCATTTCAATCTTCTTAAAGGTTCTGAACTTGAAAAAAAAAGTTCTGAACTTGGGTTATTCCATAACCAAGCACTATTATCCCTAATGGCCAAGGCATTCCCTAGTAACAATTTAGGTGCCCTGGGAATCTTATTAACTCTTTCAGGCCATTAAGGTTCCATTAAGAGCATTAGAGCTTGGAACCTAATTACAGTGTATTAAATGGTCTTAGTGCTCTTCGAGTGTTAATGAGCAAGCCAAAGTGACTGATTTTCTAACAAAGAGTGCAAGGAATTTGTTTTTAAATGTTACTGAGACTATTTTTAGATTTTCACAGTGGCTACTCCTGTTTCAAAATGCAAAACTTCAAGATTTAAATAATAATATTAAACTTATAGAAATGTAGCCAGCAACCACAGCTTCTTCCTAACTGAAACATGTTTTCTGATGCAATAGCTAGTTTTAGTTTAGTCATGTCAAAGTTAAAAACTATAAATATTAAAACAGAATATTATAGTCTACTAAAGACTGCACATGTTAATTTGGATCAAAGAAGTTATTTCATAGTAAAACAACCCTAAAACTTCCTTGCAGAATCATAAATTAAGTGAATTAATATAAAAATATATATGGAAATATGGAAGGACATACTGTCTATAAATTAGAACAGATTTCTTTGTTCTCAAAAAAATAGGTACTTATCATGTCAAAAAACAGTTTATTTTTCTTAAGGTAGTGGAAATTAACAAGAGGAATTTGCTTTTTTAAATGTCTAAGTAACCACGAAAATGTATA
Source organism: Canis lupus familiaris (assembly GCF_011100685.1). Lineage (NCBI taxonomy): Eukaryota > Metazoa > Chordata > Mammalia > Carnivora > Canidae > Canis > Canis lupus. The sequence goes on along the minus strand of NC_049253.1, from coordinate 13,616,343 downwards.
AAAAATAAAAATTCTCTAAAAATTTCTGTATTATACACATCCTCAGGAAACTACAGAACTAAAAAAAATTCCAGACAGCCACCCTTTCCTTCATGGTTTTAATCTTTCCCTCTGTTGATCTATCTAATAAAAATGCCAAGAAATATAGATAACATGTTTAAACTGTTATAATATCACCCCTCTGTGATTAAAACTATCAATTCATACACACTAATTTATATTTAAAGTTACTGCATTATATATATTTTAAAGTTATTTAAGGAAAAGGTGACCAAAAAAATAAAGACATTTCCAACATGTATGGACTAAAAATCCATCTCCCACGCATTTTCTGTAAAAATTTTGGAAAATGTATATTGGCCAACAATGAAAATGGACAACAAAAAAGAGGACATGAAAGAATTTAAGAAAAAATAGATTAACCCAGGGCAATGAAAAGAAACCCCATGATGATCGCTGTGCAGCAAGCTGTTCTCTTATATCCATAATCAGTCTTTAAATAAAAAAAGGATAAGATAAAGGAGGTAACTAATATTCACATAAAGACTATAAATGCTAGTCGTTATTTTTCAATTTTCAGACTCAAGAGATAAAACAGGAAAAACACTAAAGGGTAGAATTTAAATATTATAAATTTAGACACTATAGAGCTAACATATAGTTCAGAGAAGCTGGTCTGTAAAGGACAGAGAAATAGTACAGAACCTCAATGCCCCATTATTATACTGGGCAACCACAAGTTATTGTTCAAAATTAATGAAGCAATAAATAGAGCTCAAAGTGTAATTCTTAGCGTTACTAAGATAATTGAGGACAAAATATAGTAACAAAATTTAAAAATGTATAAGAAGTTAAACTCCTAAGTTTTCAAAGCAGCAACCTGAGTTAAAAGGGAAAAGACAGAAATTAAGAAACAGAGGTGTAAACACAATGCTTAGAGAAGCAACTACTCAGGAGAACTAAAAACATAGAGAAGTTGTTATGAGAAGTCAGGCTGAGGGTGAGAAGTGGGAAGGAAAATTTTACTTTTTATTTGATTTTTTTTTTTACACTTCTGAGTTTTTTATTTCTAAGTATATGATTATTTTTACAATTAAAAATGTCATCCAAAGTCCTATGGTTGTGATTTTAAAAGGGACACATAATAAAATGTTTAAATGCTGCCAAATTTAAGATTAAATAGTGTTAAATTTCCAAGATGTACAGTAAAGAGAGAAAAGCAACAAAATTTTAACATCTGTTAGCTAATATTATTGTTAGCTAATATTTATTTAACCATATGAATCCAGGTATACAGTTTTCTCTAACTGTAATAAAATCATACGTTGTTATATGAAGCATTTCATCTATCTCAAAATCAAGAAATGATTCCTTTATTTATTTCTAAGGTCTCCTTCTCCCCTACCAAGGTTTTATTTTTAATCTGTAACATCATATAAAATAAGCTATGTGCTTACAATATTTAAGCTCCTACTGAATTATAAGTTACATACCTTTAGTAGATAGATTAATTATTGAAAGACAAAGCTACTAAATAGTGTAATCAAGTCACATAAACTGATCTTTTAAAAAATTCAAAAAAAAATAAAAATAAAAATAAAAAATTCCTTCACAAATTTAGGAAGCTGTCAACCCCTGCAGTTCCTGAGCATCTCTCTGTTCTCATCCTCTCCAATGCCCCCTTTAGTAGGTGCTAATGAAAATAGACAATACCTGGCTAAGTAGTGAAGAAAAAAGTTAAGATAAAGAATGATTTCTGTTCATTAACATTTGCTTAAGCAGGACAACAAAAACTCTTTTGTCTGAAATAGTTGAGAGAACAGCTGGATGACATTTGAGAGAGATGATAAATATAAATCAAAACTTGAGTTTAAATTAAAAATAAAGGCTCCCACATAGGATCATCTAGTATTCTATGACTCATGATTTAAGAAAAAAATATTTATATTGCAACTTCTTCAGTCTTTTACTTTGTACCTACATCTATTTTTAACTTGGGTCCCTATAAAATGAGAAAGAAAATTCAATAAAGATACATAGAATATATTACAATAATGTGAAGGTGAAAGGAATGGTAAGTAATAAAACACTTGTAACTCTTAAAACTACAAAACTAACTTTACAAAATCTAGATATATAAGAGTTATTAATTAAGGTGCTACCCACAGTGAACAATATGCAAATATCCTTAAAGTAAATAATATCCATTTTTTATGTCTATCTTACTCATTTAGGATATAAATATAAAACACAATGTCGGCATACCATTTCAGAGCAAAATATGTCATTAACACTCATCTAATCTTTTAATTTTAGGATTTTAAAAAACATTATGAAGAAGCACTGTTGTATTTATCATGATGAAGAAAACATGTGTTCCTTTTAGCAGAATGGAAAAAAGTCCTTTTTTTTCCTTTCAAAACAAGTTCTTGTAATTATTCTAGTCTAATGTCACCTCAACCTAAATAAGCTTCAGTATCTCTGCATGTCTTTTTGTACAAACATATACACCAAAAGAATTTAGAAGATGCCAAAGTGCAAAGTCATCTCCATTCAGGATAGAAACAGAATTAAAGTCAAAAGAGAGTTAACATTTTTCATTCTAACCCTTAGGAAACTCAAGAAGGAGGTAAGGTACTTAGCCTTATGTAATCTGGTTTCAATACTGCTAGTTACAGAAACCTTATTACTATAATCAAGTATGCATTACTCATTACAGTATTATAGATGGACCATGGAATTTTTAATCAGAAAATGAGTTCAAATCATGGTTCTACTATTTAATGGATGTGCAAACTTGAGCAAGTTATTTAAATCCTCAAGTACCTTTAAGTTGAGAATAATAATATGTACATAACAGGTACCAGCGCTTTGCATATGGTGAGTTTAAAATGTTAAATCAGGGATCCCTGGGTGGCGCAGTGGTTTGGCGCCTGCCTTTGGCCCAGGGCACAATCCTGGAGACCCGGGATCGAGTCCCACGTCGGGCTCCCAGTGCATGGAGCCTGCTTCTCCCTCTGCCTGTGTCTCTGTCTATCTCTCTCTGTGTGACTATCATAAATAAATAAAAATAAATTAAAAAAATAAAATAAAATAAAATGTTAAATCATATCTCCAACAATACTGGGCTAAAGAATAGTGTATTCCACCTAACATATAGTTTCATTCAGGTTCTCAGCCTTTCCAGCCTAAAGGGGGAATCCCTTAGCAGAGTTTCATGACTTCAGTGTGTTACATCACAAATCAATTAGAGGACTCGTTTTGGCTGGCTGTTGCACCATTACATTATCAGTTCTCATCTGAGGAGCAGTTAATGCATTAAAAAAACTTTGTCTATTTTACTCTTCTTACACACTTACATATGAGAAATATGATAATAAACCTAGCGTAAAAAGACAGACAAGAAATCTGTATGGTTATGGACTCACGGCTCATATTTTAATTGTAGTTTTTATGCTTTAGTTTTGTTCCTCAAGTCATTCATACTTTACCTTCTCAGACCCTTTCCTTTCTCAATTACATGCAAGAATGGCATCAAATCTCTGGCTGTTCCATGTGCAAGAAAAGGTTTTAAATGCACATAAATTAAGAGAGGTTAACACATAAGTATCAACGAGTTTCAGTCAATTCAGAAATGGTATATTCTCCAAATAAGAATTGAGATCTAGAAGGAACCAGGAATTTGAAAAAGAATCAACTGAAAGAAAAAAGATTAGAAAAATAGGGGGGGGAATAGTCAAAGAATAATATAATAGGGGCCATATTTTCAACACTTGATATATGACAGCCAGATGCTTTAAGTAAATCATCTCTTTCAACAAGCTCACAAGTAGGTATAACTATCTCCCTTTACAGGTGACTAAACTGAAATTGAGGAAGGTTAAATGATCTACTCAAAGTCACTCAGGGAGGAAGGAGCACAGAACTCTAACTGAGGTCCATCTGACTCCAAAGAAAGTCAACTCTATCATATAAAACTATTTCTGAGATATCAAAATTTTGTCAAAGGGCAGTTACCTTTTCCTCCCATTTTTGCAACCAGAACAAAAACTAAATATGGAAACTGCTTATGTGTTGATGAACACTTCCCCCTTAGTTCCTGTTACTCAAATGAACAAAAGAAGAGATTAAAGAAAAAACAAAGAAGAAAGAAAGAGGGAGGGAATGGATGGAAGGAAGAAGGAAATGTACTTTCTTAGTCTGAAATACCACCTGTCTGCCTATATCCTTTTCTCTCTTGCTCTTCCTAGCACTATGACACAACTCAGACACAATAATGGACTGCCCTTTATATTCTGTGGATGGAGAGAAAACAAAAAAAAATAAAACACATAAATTTAACTCCCAAATATACACACTGTATTTTAGAATATGCACTTTTTAAATTCTAAGAATTCTGCTGACACATTATTTACTTCTATTTCTAGAAAGTTACAGACTTACCATGAAACTTTGAGGCTTCAGGATCATTCACATTGATAGCAATTATTTTCCAATCTGTTTCACCCTGATCAATAAGAGCCAAAATTCCAAGGATCTTCACAGGAATAACCTCTCCACAAGAAAGAACCTTTAAACAGAAAAGAAATTCAGTATTTTGCAAAGCTTTGGAGAAATTTACTCATATATCATAAAAACCCATATGAAAGATTAAAGCACTATAGGCTGCAATTTAATAAAGCTTTAATAATTAAAGATAATGTAAAAAGTCATAAAGCCTTTTATGATATCCCTTTTAGAATTAAGTATCTTGATCCCTTTTTGGAAACTGAAGTTATTTATAGATCTTGATATTTAGTGTACTAGGCCTAGAAGTTCATACTCAACAGAAAATAAACCTATGTATATCATTACATAGTATAAACCTCGCTTTTGCTGCTGGGGATAAAAAAGAGACCTGAGAATCCTTCTAAATTACTTTTTTTTGCAAACCACATTTATCAGCTACTAGTGAAAAGTAGATTTTTAACATATTAGAATATAACCTCAAGAAGATAATGAATGATAGTGAAAGAATTAATATGTTAAAAATACAGATAAAACAGGTTTCAAAAAATGCTTTAAAAAGATTTTAAAAGAAACCAAGAAATGCATGATGTTGAAGCAGATGTTCCAGGTGTTAAAGTGATTTCAGTGGTTCCCTCAAGTTGCCAATGACAAGTTTATATTCATGCATTCTTTCTATATACCTTTATTTTTAAAGGTTTGGTTTGCTCTACAGAATTCCACTGCAGGCTAAAATTTGAACACATGCTTCAGAATAAATCCCCCCATGACTCAAAATGCAGCTTTACATTTGGAAAGCAAGATATGCAAAAGAAAATCACTTTTGTGTCTTGAAATCTGAAGAAAAAAATAAGATATCTAAAACCATAAAATCAAATAAATCCTTTCAGAAGATGTGCAAAACGAATCTAAAATCTTAAAACAAATATACAAGAACTTGCAATTAGTTAGAACTAATTATATAAAAGATCAGTGTGACAATTTATAAAGTAAACAAAATCTCACTTTTAGGGAAATATGCACAATTATATTAACCAGACTCACATATTTAAGTTCTATTAAATACCCATCACTATATTAAACACTATGTATATAAAAAGAAACAGTCCCTGTTTCTCAAAGGTTTCCAGTCTTATTGGGGAGACTCACACAACTAATGCAAGGAGATCCTCTATAAACAAAAATATTCAAATGTGAAGTTAACATAATTACCAGTGTAAGGCTGGACATGCTGGTTAACTCAGTGATAAACTAGAACACTGGTTCTCAACCAGAGGCAATTTTGCCCTCTAGAGACTATTTGGCATGTCTGGAGACATTTTTGATTGTAAAAAATGGGGAGGTATTACATTACTAGCATCTAGTGGAAAGAAGCCAGGAATGCTGAACAGGACAGTTCCCTATAATAGAATTATCCATCCAAGATGTCAATAGTGCCGATTGAGGACCCTGCAGAAGACTGGTGGCAGGGGTGTCTTATCAGAAATCCTAGGAATCATGTATAGTTTTAAAAGCACACTGTAAATTATTTTATTTTTATTCACAAAAATCAATAATTTACTTCGAAATTTCATACAACATAAAAGCAGACTTGAGATGTTTCCAAGCAGGAAACATGTCTGGCGATTGTCAATTCATCAGAATGAAACATGCTCTCTGATCTCATAAGCAACATAAAAGGATTAGATAAACCATTCTCTTGGTATATAATACCTTTAAAGACTGGAAAGGAAATTCTCAATCAAACCAAAAACTCGGAATAAGATACTTAAGAACAACTGGTAAAATTCTTATGAACGCCCTACAATTCAATTTATTCTAAATCAATTCAACAAATTTATGCAGAACACATGGTGTTAGATATCAAGTGAATAATACATAATCCCTCAAGGAATTTCAATAATCTTAAAAATATATAAATATGTTTTTAACTCTATTATCAACTTCCAGGGCTTTGCTCCCTTCCCTTTGTCTATTTACAACATAGTGTTCAAAAACACTTTCTACTACTATGTTCCTTAACAGATGATTTAAGGACTCTTCACACAGCCAGAAAGAAAAGAAAGAAGCGCCCTACCAACAACAACCAAACTATTCTTTACATGGTGACTGACACTTACTTCATATTTACTAAATGTTATTTCAGGTCTCATTATCTAAAGGAATAAACTGCACTGGCTATAAGATGAAACCTATTTTCCCAGTTCAGAGTCTACCACTGATTCTTTGGGAATCACAGAGTTCGCCATGTTTGAAAAATGAGTTAAGATTCTGAAACAACAGAGATGTGCCTCAAACGTTTTAGGTAAAATCAGACTAGGGTTATCACCAACTTTTCTAGCTATTATGGAAAAGGTTTCAAAAGATAGGCTTTTTAAGTCCTAAATAATATGAAGCTGAATTCTTTCCCCACCATTCTTAAAGGTGACCTTAAGCAAATTACTTCACATGGTAGTTTAGAATTTGGTTTCTCAACAGTGAAATGGAGACTGTATCACTTATTCCTTGAAGTAAAAAACAAAGGCTATAACACATACATGAACTAGAACATAAGAGGTCTTCTACAGATATTAATATTTTTTTCTCTCTGGTCTCTACATAGATGTATCAGCTCACACTTATCAACTGTGAACCTCTCAGGAGCCTGATATGAGCAGAATATAAGTAAGTGGTCTACAACAGAAGTTCTAGGTTGATTCTGAATTTCAATGAAGTAAAACTTCAACTGGACCTACACAATACAAGAAAACCATGGAAAGTAAAATTGCTCAAATACTGTTATCCTGTGTTTCTACTGTAGTATAACAAATTATGACAAGCCTAAAGGCTTAAAATAGTATAAATTTATTATCTCACAGTTTCCACGGGTTAGAAGTCCAAGCACAACATGGCTAAGACTGATTACAACCTGACAAGGCCAAAATCAAGGTGGTGCACAGATTGGCATCTGATCTGAAAGCTCTAAAAATGATTCCACTTAAATTCAGTTCCCCATAGGTGTAGGACGGAGGTCCCCATTGACTTGCTGGATGTCAACCAGTGACTGCTCTCTGCAACTAGAAGCCAAGTGCATCCTTTTCAAATGCCCCCTTCTCCATCTTCAAACCAGCAATGTCATATCAGTACTTCTCACACTTTGAACCTCTAAGTTCCTCTTCTGCCAGTAGCAAGAGAAAGCTCCATACTTTTAAAGGTTCATTTAATTACACTGGATCTGCATATGGGAAATCCAGGATAATCCTACTTTAAAGTAAATTGCTATATAAAATAATACAATCATAGGAGTGACATATTACCATATTCACAGATTCTAGGGCTTAGGGCAGACAACTTTAAGGGGCCATTCTAGAAACCCTGCCTTCCATATCCAGTCATCCAAAAAAAAATTACAAAGGAAAAGCTAGGGGCACCTTGGGTGGCTCAGTGGTTGAGCTGCTGCCTTTGACTCAGGTCATAATCCCAGGATCCTGGGGTTGAGTCCCAAACCGGGCTAACCACAGGAAACCTACTTCTCCCTCTGTCTATGTCTCTGCCTCTGTGTGTCTCTCATGAATAAATAAATAAAATCTTTAAAAAGGAGGGGAGGGAGAGCTATATTCAGGAAGACCTTTAACTATATTAAGTGCAGAACAGAAAATAAACTGGAAAAAATGTCCAACAAAATCAAAATGTTTATATATTTATCCCAAGAGGAAAAAACATGGGAAGATAAAAACTATGATAGGAGGATTGTGAGGGAAGGTTTATGCTTGATTTTATTTCCATTAATATAAGTACAATTTTCTTGAACAATAAATATCACTGAAAAAAAAAAGTTCTAAATGCTGAAGGAATTTGAGTCAAAGAAAAAAAAAAAAAAAAAACAAGGAAAAATAAAAAATCTGTTCTCAGAGAAGAAAAATCAAAGGAAATCCAGTTAGAGAAGAGCTGGACTAAGGCATAAAGTCCTCAAGCCAAATAATACCTAAGAATTAGAGAGAAGGAGCTTGAAAAGAAACCAAGAAGGAAGCAGAATTAGAGTACAACCAAGACAGTATGATACAGTAAAAGTAAAGAGACAGTTTCAAGAAGGAAGACAAAGTGAACAGTATAAAATGCCACAGTGAGTTCAAGTTAGACAAAACCTATAAAACAAGACTGCTCAATCTGGCTAAAAGAAAGTTAGTAGACCTTGGTGAGAGCAGTTTCACAGAAATGGTGGGGGCGTGGAAACAATTTTGAAATAGGTTGCAGATTAAGTGGAAAGTGCAGATGAGTGTTGAAAACTTTTTTTATGAGTCTTCATGTGAAGGGGAAGCAAGCACAGAGGAGGGTGCCAATAAAGAGAAATTGTGAATATAGAACAGGGAAGGATAAGAAAATACTATCACTCATGAGGCAGGAAGGGACAGGATCCAGAGTACAGGTGAAAGCCTTGGTCTTACACGTTAAGATAGTTCTCATAGCAGAAGAGATGGAAGATACAATGTTCGTAAACCCAAGCAGTTTGACAGTCCAAAAAGAAAAGATGAGGGAGCTCTTATCTGCTCGTTCCTATGGCCTCTACAAAATTACAAGACAATCTGTTCTGCTGTTAAGTGAGAACAAAATGCAAGGAACTGAATGTCTACAAAGAACAAATATTTGCAATAAATGCAACAGAAAATAGAAAAACATCAAAAAACACATAGAATTCTATAAATAGTAGCAACCCATGAAATTGTAGGTTTTGTTCTTCCCCAGTAGGTCTTAGCAACCTGGAAGCAGACACAAAAACAAGAGTATGAGTTGGCTTTGTTCAGTATTGAATTTCCTGTCTGGATAATGCACAAGGAAGCTGAAAACAGGACTCAGCAAACCTTTTCTGTAAAAGTCAGAGAGTAAGTTACTTTAGACTTTGTGGATGGTATAGTCTCTGTGGCCACTCGTCAATTTCAGTGCAAAAGCTGCCACAGACAAAAACACAAGTGAATGGGCATACCTGTGCTACTGACAGAAATAGGTGGGACACTCTATTTGACTTGCAAGGGGTTGCAGTTTACAAACCCCCAGTATAAGAGAAGGAAATAAAGATACAAAAAGGGACTCATATCTCAGGGAGCAAGAGGCTAGACCTTGGGAGAGCTGAGGAACTGGTTCCTTCCAAAGAGAACTGAAATTTTATGGCATGAACAGAGTAGAACACATGATGGAATAACACAGTCTAGAAAACAAACCTTTGAGCCTATTTCACAAACATCAATAGGATCATTATCTCCACAGCAGTCTGTACTCTTATCTTTTCGATGGGGATCTTCCCAAGTCTAAAAAAAAGGAGAGAAGAGAGGGAGAAATATGGGTTAATACCCACTATAACATATCTTAATCTTTCCACATGATCACAAAGTTTTATAGTCATAATCCAAAGGGAAAATTCTCAAAAATTGTACAGGCTCGATGTCAACATGCCAGGACAACCCTAAATATATAATAATTAAGACAGATTTACAGCATTTCCTCCCTCTGGTCTCTCATTTTTCTGTATAATCACATCTGAAAGTGGGCAGTATTTCCAAACATACTCTTCTTCCAAGTTGAGTCAGCATGTAAATTCATGCTCTTTTCAAGTTTCAGTTCAGAGGTTTCCACTGTCTGCACCGCTTCCACAGGCTCCCTAAACTGTTGCTTCTATCATTCATTGCTTCCTTGGGCATGGTAATAGCATCAGGTCTGCCTCTCTGGGTATGAAAATAAGCTTCCGATTCTTTAACTTCTACTAGAAGAAACCTAATTTTCCCTTTATAAAACTAAAGAACAAGACAATCTACACCAAACAAAAGAAAAATCTATTTTTGTCTCATTTTATTCCATTTAAAAAATCCTCTACTTTGTCATCAAATCTCAAGACCTTGACAAAAGCATGAAAAGATGTCAACTCTTAAGTTTACTGTAAAGATTATACCGTTGGTTACAAAATATACACATGGGCATTTTTATAAATGAACAGCATAACAGAAATTTGTTACCAAATTTAAATATCCCTTAGGCACCATCCTTCCCAAAAAGCCTCATAATTACTGGATTCTAAATGGAACTGTAGAAGTTTCCTAAAGTTATTTTCCTAAGATTTACATTATAAGATGTGCAGAGACGGAGTGACCTCAAAATTGTTATCTAGAGATAATTTCAGATTACCCAAGCTTATTGCCTCTAATTCTATCTGATAATTAAAAAAACATACTCTTATTTACAGCTAATCGTAAATATTTTCCTTCTGGTCCAAATTATAATATATTTAGAAATAAAATGAACCCCACCTTGCTAAAAAAATAAATCAGTAAACCAACATTTCAATACCTCAAATACTAATATTAATAGTAAAATATAAGAATAAACAAAATTGTTAACCTCATATACTGGTTATAGACACTTTCTAAGTGATACAACCAAACACACCCACATATACATACACACACCACCCCATGAGGAAGATACTATTGTTGACCTCATTTACAGACAAATAAACTGAAGCACACAGAATTTAAATTTGCCCAATGCTCACATTTTCTAAATGGTGGCAATGGGATGAGAATTCAAGGTATTAACCATTATGTTACGATATCCAAGTTTTGATAACAGCAGCAACTGAATGGCAATTACTTTCAGATATAGTCGTATTCTATTTCATGATTCTCTTCTCTTAAATGCCTTCTCTTACAGAATCTCTTAAGTACGCATCCATTCACACAGCAAATATTTATTGAGTACCTAGGTACTCTGGGACAGAAGTTAGAAACAGAGATGAATTGGAGGACATAGCCAATACTAGGAAGAATGTCAAGTTAATAAATGGTACAGCATTTGTCAAATATGCTATAAAATTAATCTTGACATGCTGGAGAAACCAAGATGGGATTGAGTGAAGATTGAAATCAGAAAACCTAGAAGCAGAATCAGAAAATATCTGAGAGATTCTTCCTTCCTTATATGAGAACCCTCTCTTGAACTTCCCTTAAGTTTACTTCCACTCTCAGAAGGGGACAAATGTGATAGGTAAAGTCATTCTGACCTAAAGGAAGATACCTAGACCCCAGTTCTCCTTCAGTCACAAATTACCTTGGCCCAAATATCCAGACCTCAGTTTCCTCACCTACTAAAAAAAATGGCCCACGTAAGACAATTGCTAGATACATCCCAGCCCTGAGTTCTATGACTGTTAGTGGTCATTTATCATCCACATGAATATTACCAGTGAATAGGAAGCTTACAAATTCATGAGACAACTTACTCTATTTTGATCAGCATTAATTTTAAGAAACTCCTTCCTTAAACTGAGACAAAAATAAAAAGCTTCATATAAGCTAGACTATATTTGGTTTCAGTGGGTGCTCCCCAATTATTAATCAGTTCGTCTATATCCCTCTCAGAACTCCACTTTCAGTATTATCTATCAATTTATTCCTCCCGTCAAGGAAGTAAGTACATAATTGCAAAATTCCTAAGCTATATAATCTTGACACTTTAAAGGCAAGTTCTTCATGATTTCCCTTGCAGCAAAAACACCAGACTGTTCTATTTCCAGCCCTGCCTTTAATACTTTATGCACAGGCCTCTGTTGTTATTACAAAAGCGATTCACACTAAATGACTTCTAACTTAACTTGAAAATACAGTATAATTTTAAGCAAGCACCAGGAGAAGAAATCTTGACAAATTTACAACTTTGATTACGCCCTCTTGTGGAGCTTTAACTATATAACTAGGCAGAGAAACAACTAAAATCAATATCCACAAGATATCCACAAGATATCCACAAGCTCAATATCCACAAGAGGAAATTCCAAAATTTATTATTTGCTTCACAAAAGTAAGAAACAGATTAGCATCCAAAATTCAGAAATAACTTCTACAACTAAATAAGAAAAAGGGCAACCCAATACAAAATGGGCCAAAGACAGGAACAGGTAATTCAAAGAGAAAACATAAATAACTTATAAATATATAAGAAGAAACCTAGTCTGATCAGAAAAATAAAAATTAAAACCTTAATGAGACACTATTTCAAAAACCTAAAATCCAATAATGCCAAATAGAGCTGACCCTTGAACAACTCAGGAGTTAGGGATGCTGAACCCTGCAGAGTTAAAAATCTGAGTATAACTTTGACTCCCCCAAAACTTAACTAACAGCCTACTGTTGACAGGAAGCCTTATCAATTACATAAACAGCACTATTTTCTATGTTACATGCATTATATACTACATTCTTAAAGTAAGCTAAAGAAAAGAAAACATTATCAAGAAAATCATAAGGAGGAGAAAATACATTTATAGTACTGTACCATAAAAATCTGTATATAAGTGGATTCAAACCCATGCAGTTCAAACTCATGTTCAAGGATAAGGATGTAAGGCACTTAGGACACTATATACTGCTGGTAGGAGTGTATATCAATACAATTTCTTTTGTAAGCAATTTGGGAATTCCTAGTAAAAAAAAAGTGTGTAACTCACAATTAAGCAATCTGACTCATAAGCATACACCTACCAATAAATACCTCTATATACTACATATATAGAAAAATTTTAGCATGGACCCAGGAAAAGCATTTTAAAAAGAGAGAAACTATCAACAGAAATATAATGTTAATCTCATACAAAGAATGGTTATAAAGCTATGAAAATAAATAAATTTGAATATACAGATTATTAATCTAGCCATACAGATAAGAAAACAAATCTTTCTCATCCTTGTGCAGACATTTGAGATCATTACCTTACAATCTATAAATATTAAGCAATACATTTGCAATCCTAATACTCTGGTCCTTAAGTAAAAAAAAAATCATTGAACTATACAGAGCTGTATATACAGGGCTTCTCAAGAACTACTTCTTGATTAATCAGGATTCCTATAACCCAGTCAAGGGAAGTAGGATCCACCTAGCCACTACCTGTACTTTAAGAGATTCAATGTGGAGCAAAAGCCACTACCAGTTGTTTCACTATTAGCAACAAGTATCAACGGCAACAGTAGCAACATCAAGAAAATACTGAGAACTCACTACGAAGTTAAACATTTTGCCTTATCTCATTCAATATTGACAATAACCTTGTGGGGTAGATGGTATGATGATATAGATGTACAAATAGGCTTAGAGAGATTTAGTCACTGGTCCCAGGTTATAAAGCTAATATGTGGTACTAAATGATACTTGGGGTCAATGAAACAAATTTATAATGAAATTCAAAATAAAAACAGAACCATGTGACATTATGACTGAAGAAATTTTGGTGGGGGGGCTGGCATACAGGGTTGGCAAAATGGGTAAAGCGGAGTGGGAGAGGTATAGGCTTCTAGTTATGGAAAGAGTAAGTCACAGTGATGAAAGTACAGCATAAGAAACAGAGTCAATGGTACTGTAATAGTGTTGTATGGTCACAGATGGTAGCTACTCTTGTATTGAGCATAGCATAACTTACAGAGTTGTCCAATCACTGTGTTGTACAGCGGAAAGTAATGTAACATTTTGTCAACCATACTTTGATTTAAAAAAAAAAATGTTCAATTGCCAAGAAAAAAAAAACACTAAGAAAATCTTAAATTTCATGATTCTAGTCCTTTAACATTATTTATTCCATTAACATTAATGGGTCTTTTAACTATTCATTCAGAAGATGTAACACTGAGTAATCCATTATACACAGAAATATAACTGTGAGAAAACAAAATTTTTGCTCAGGCCAAACCCAAATTTTGGGGGAAGGCATTACTGGCTAGTGAGGGAGAAGTTATTAAGGTTCAACAGTATAGACACTAAAGATCTGAAATAATGACAGCACACTGACAAATCACTAAGGAAGAGAGACTGCTACTTAAGCAAACTGCTGTTTAATGTTCTTCCAAGCGCAGTTGGCCTGGTAACAATTTTGAACAAATTTCCTTCTGTTAAAAGACAAATCATAAGAAAACAGAAAAATCCAGTACCTATATGTACCTATGAAACAAATATAATACACACAATAAATTCATCATTCTTTCATCAAGTATTGATTAATCACCTACGCCGTGCCAGGCACTAAGCTAGGCAGTTAGTTGGAAGATGCCAATGAACAATACAAACAGAATCCCTGTCCTCCTGGAGTCTGTATTCTAGCTGGAAGAAACCAACAATAAACATAATAAATAACTAAATTATGGAACATGTTAGAAGTTGGTAGGTTCTCTATCATTTACATTGACGTGGATGGAACTGGAGAGTATTACGCTGACTGAAATAAGTCAATCGGAGAAAGACAATTATGATATGGTTTCACTCATGTGTGGAATGTAACAAACACTGAAAGGGACCATAAAGGAAGAGAGTAAACTGAGTGGGGAAAAATTGGAGAGAAAGACCATGAGAGACTCACAGCTCTGGGAAGCAAAGGGTTGAAAAGGGGTAGATTAATGGGTATGGGGTATGGGGTATGGGGTAACTAGGTAATGGGCATTGAGGAGGGCACATGATAGGATGAGCACTGGGTGTTATACTGTATGCTGGCAAACTGAATTAAAAAAAAAAAGTTGGTAGGTTCTATAGAAAGTGGCAAAAAAAAGTAGGGAAGCAAAATATGAATTCAGGAAGCAGGGTTAAAATTCCAAAGGATTTTCAGGGCAGGCGTCACAAGGAAAGTGATTTATGAGCAAGCATGTAAGAAAGTAAAGCCATGTTCCCAGCAGAAAGTGTTCTAAGCTGGAGGACACAATAAATATTGTGAAGGCCTGCAGCCTAAGTGTGCCTGGAGAACAAGAGGAATTGTGAGAAGGCCGGTGTGGGAGTGAGGGAGCAAAAGAAGGATGAGAAGCTGGAGAGGGAATAAAAAATATAAACAGGACCAGGAGCTGGCTATCATTTTAATAGATTCATTCTGTCCTGATACTAACAATGAAGTGAAAAGATATTAGGTACAATTATTCTTTCCCATAAACAATTGGCCTAATTTAAACTTTTCATAAACATTAATCAGTTTAGTTATTGTTTGGTAAATAACTTCTATGCAATCTACAGTGTATTCTTTTGCTGAAGACTAACACACACATACTCATACATGCACTTAAGGGTGTGGGTTTAAAAAGATGGTAAGGATTCTGGTTAAAAACGGCAGAGAAAATACAGGTCTATTTTCTCTTCCTCACTTCCATTCTAGCCACATTGGCCGCCTTTCTGATACTCAAACACACCAGGCCTACTTCCACCCTGGGACCTTTACACGTGTTTCTTGTTGGATTCCCTTAGATATGCATACAACTTGTCCCTCACTTCCTTGAGGTCTTCGCTCAAATAATACCTCCTCACTGAGGCCTTCTTATCAAAATTACAACATTCCCAATATATCCTAGCCCCATTCCCTACCACTATCTGACACATTACATATTTTTTTTTTACTTTTTGTCACTCTGTCTAGAATAAAAGACCCAGAAGGATTTTTGTCATTCTTATCACTACTTTATCTCCAGTACTTACAACATTGCCTGGCAAACATCAGGCACTAATATAATATGTACTGAATGAGGACCTCCATGAAGGTTCGGTATAAAACCAAGGGAAATTAGAAACACTAAAGAAGTCACTGTGGTAGAATGGAAGCAAGGAAAGACAAATGCTGTAAAAGTTTACAGAGGTCAGATTAAGCAGGGTTGAGGAGTCATGTTAAGAATATTATATTTTACCCTTTTGGCAATAGGAAACCACTATTTGGTATTCATATGACCAAAACTATAGCAGATTTAAGTTTTTCAAATGCTATTTTTGAATGCTGGATGGTGTAGTAAACCTCAGTAGGCAAGAGTTCTGGATGCTTTAGGAGACTGCTACAGTCTAATTCTGTTGTAATTAATGTAGTACTGTACCTAACAGACTAATAGTAGTTGGAACATCTTGAAATTCTAACACATCCAGAGGAGCACAAAAATTCTCAGGACTTTAGATAGAAAAACTACAAAAGCTCAGAATTAGTACATGGATTAACAGCACTTATGCTCCATGGTAACCAGTGGTTTAGTTGTTGATTATCCCCTCTAAATTCCTTTAGAGGAAAGACCATATAATAAAAGTACCAGTAGCGGGATGCCTGGGTGGTTCAGCGCTTAAGAGTCTGCCTTTGGCTAGGGCATGATCCCAGTTTTCGGATCGAGTCCCATGTCAGGATCCCTGTGAGGAGCCTGCTTCTCTCTCTGCCTATGTCTCTGCCGCTCTCTGTGTCTCTCATATATAAATACATAAAATCATTAAAAAAAAAAAAACAAACCAGTGCCAGTAGCTATAATAATGTGATCACTCTCCTCTTGGCACTCTTCTAAGATTAATGTGCAATAACTCATTTAACCTCAACATGACCATATGCACTAGGTACTTAATCATCTCTATTTAACAGATGGAGAAAGTGAGGCACAGAAGGACAAAGTAACGTACCCAAGGTCACATTACTAGTAAATGCTATCTGCTCCAAAACCCACATTCTCAGTCACTTACTATGCTTCCTTGATCTTATATTTGTATATTGTTTTTCTTTGTGTACCCAACATCCATACACTGCCATGCACATAAATCCTTAATAAATGTTTCACGAAAAAAATATATGAACTTGAGTTTATCCCTTGCCTATTCTACTTTATACGTCTCTGTTTTTGTCTTTCTCTAATTCAACTGCTTCTTTGGCCTTCCCTTCATCCATATATCCTCTCCTACAAACAGTATCCCCTAAGCGTAACAAATTTTTTTTTTTTTTTACCTTTTTACTGATAGGTCGAATAGAATGTCTACTTAGTCACCTGGGGAGTCAGAACACCTGCATTCATTATTTCAATAGACATTCTCATTCTTAGTACATCATTTTAGAAGTGCTTGTTTTAACCAAGAATCTATCTATGTGGGTGGTCTAACTGAATCAAAAGCAGGCTGACCCATTAGAAAACAATTTTCTTTCTTCTTTTCCTATAAATATTTATTCTACATGGGTAGCTGTTTTCTTGAGTGGGATAAAGCAAGACTCCTTTTTCTCAGATATTTCCCCAAAAGCATTTTAAAATCTCACACAAAATATTAAAATTAATAAATAAAATATAAAGTTTAAATATCCAGATACATGGTCTGATATAGATGGGTTTCATAAGCATAAAAATAGATGCTTTTCTACATCCCCTAAACCTAGACTTTTCATTCTGACTTTTTACTCTGAGTTTAGATCACTAAATAATATGGAAGGAGATACCATCTCCTAGGATTGAGGAAACTTGAGAAGAAAACAAAAAGGGATAAGATAGGATACTATCATATATGAATATATATAAAAGTATAACTTGTCACATTCAAAGACATGACTAAAGATTAAGCAGGTAAAACATTTTTCACTGACTCTTAACAGCCAAGCCCTCCCACCCCCATCCCGAAAAAAGTGTTTAGAGATGCTTGGGTGGCTCAGTGGTTGAGCATCTGCATTTGAGCATCTGAGCATTTGGCTGAGGGCATGATAATGGAGTTCTAGGATCAAGTCCTGCATCGGGCTCCCTGTGAGGAGCCTGCTTCTCCCTCTGCCTATGTCTCTGCCTCTCCCTGTGTCTCTCATGAATAAATAAAATAAAATCTTAAAAAAAAAAGTGTTTAAATGCCAAATATAAGTGTTCTATATGCCTAACTCCAAGAACTTGAGTATAGACATATATATAGTTTGAAAAAAATTTATTGATACAATAAAACTCCACATTAAAAAATTTTAAATTTACAAATCTCTCAAACTGACATGCCCTCAGAACCAATTTAAATTCAAGTAGTTCACAGGATTTACAAGGCAATTTTTTTCAGAAGACAGAGAAGTTTTACCATTACAACAAAAATGTTACCTGTGGGAGGGCACCATAATTCCAAATATAACCCTTGTGAGGGAAGATATTTGCCACGTAGCGTAGCTTGCCATCCTTTATATCTTGTTTAATGGGATTCAAAGGCTCCTTTGTGGCAATCTAAGCAGATCATGGAAAAAAAGAGGGAGCGGAGGATGAGACATGATTAATCCTATATTCAAATTGTATGTTTTAAATCTGCTACTACAGGCTAAATATTTATATTCCAACTTACTGATCAAAGATACTTTCAAATAAACTAAGCCAACTCTTATTTCTACTTTAGAGTATCATGTAAGGAAAAAGTGTCCATAAAAGGAAACATCGGATTATATATTTTGGTACTCTATATTATATATGCACTTATTTTCAATGCAAATAAGAGAATGAAATGGCAAAAGGATAAAGATTAACCTACTTGCTATTTGTTACTAATCTGGGGTGTGTTATCAATCTTAAAATAATAAGGTTGACTTAAAGATTTTCATCAAGTAATTTTATTTCAATTACCTTTCTATAAAATATACTCAAATTGCTTTGCAAAAAAAAAAATCTAGGCTATAAATAGCTTAAGCCATTTTTTAATGAATACACACGGCTTAAAACAGGTAGAATCTCACCAATTCTTGATTATATACCTAATTGAGATAGAAAGTAGCCAGAATGCTAAAATGTTCTGAAGGAAGACCAAAAAAAAAAAAAAAAAAAAAAAAAAGAAGCTATTATTTTTACTCTTCCCTAGTAAAATATTAACCAAAACAATTCTACTAGAACCTGGTAAAAACAGACAACTCTAAATATAAATTCTGAAAAATATGCAGCTATCTAGCAATCCTTTTTAAAAAAATATTTTTTAATCTATTTATTCATGAGACACACACACACACACACAGAGGTAGAGTCATAGGCAGAGGGAGAAGCAGGCTCCCTGAGAAGAGCCCGATTAGGACTCGATCCTGGACCCCAGGTTCACAACCTGAGCCAAAGGCAGACAGACACTCAGTGATTGAGCGTCTGCCCAGGTGTCCCTCTATCTAGCAATCCTTAATTAAAATACTTGAGGGGCACCTAGGTGGCTCAGTCAGTTTTGCCCAACTCTTGATTTCGACTCAAGTTATGATCTCAGTATCCTAAGACTGAGTCTGCAATGGACTTCAAACTCAGCACAGAGTCTGCTTGAGATTCTCTCCTCTCTTTCTGGCCCTCATCCTGCTTGTGCATGCGCTCTCAAATAAGGAAAAAAAGAAAGAAAATCTTTTTTCAAAAATAAAAAACTTCAAGTAATACTTGCCATCTCATCCAAAGCTATAGAAAAAAGACTTAAATAACTAAAGAAATTAAATGCCATAAATTAAATTTCACTCAGAACTATAAGGAATCTTAGCTAACTGAAGATATAATAAAATTCTGAAGGACAAAAGGGAAAAGTTCTTGATAGGTTCATGTTTCAAGGAAAAGATACAAAAGGGAAAAAAAAAAGGTAACCACGGGAACAGCAGATGCTCTTAGATAGCACTTATCAAGAGCTGGCCAGGAAAATGCTTTCATTCCTGGTAGAGTAAAATCTAAAGGACAATTTAGTCTTTAGAAACTAAACTTGATCAATCCCAAATGAATACATTTCAATTAAACTTGTGAACAAAATATATCTCACAATCTGTTTAAATAAGCCTTGAAAATTTTTATTATTTTCAAAGACAGAAGAGTTAAATAAAATTAAATAAATATGATATATGTATAACAAACTAGAGAGGCAAAAATGGAAAACATACTCTTTAAACTATAAATTCAGCTTTGAATAACATCTTGCTATTTGAAATTAGATTCAAAATCCACAAAAATGCTTTTGTTTTTATCATAAAGAAGATTGTTAACCATCCTAAATTCAAAATATTATGTTAAGCAACTTAAAACAAAGTTTTTATATCATTAATTATAATTTCCACTTGATCATAAAAGAATATATCCTTACCTCCATTTTAGCATTTGTCCACCGAGGTACTTCTACAACCATATTAAACAAATTCTGCAGTTAAAAAAATAAAGGGAGAGATCATCTTTAAAATTTTACCTATCTTTTATTTTATCACTTCTCTCTTACGCAAGAATGCTGTAGTTTCCTTCCCTACAAAAAATGCCTTAAATTTCTTCTGAAAAATTAGACAACTTTTCTAAAACACAGTAGAATTTAAGCCATTAGGTCAAGTGAATACTACTGAAGTGTTAGAAGTTGCTTTATTTTTGGAAATACGTTTGCAATATAGTGACAGAACTAGAATGGAGTCAAGAAACTTGTTTCAATTTTTATTTTCCAACTAAAACAGAAGTGAGAGACAGTATCCATTATGTAAGCTAAATGTCTCATTTTTCCAATCTGTAAAGTAAATGGAATAATCTCTGTCCTACTCACCATATAAGGTTTTAATAAAACCAATTATATAATTTAAATGAAAATACACAAAAATTATTATGAAGTAAAATATTTTGAAAATCATAAAGCAATATTTAAAGCCAAGTTATTATGATCATAATATAAAATTAAGGATATCAGCATAGGTAGATATCAAGTTTACAAAGAGTCAGACAGAGGCCTTTCTACATTTAGCTTGCTTATCTAGTGGTCTCTGATTTCCTAAAGTTACAAAAGGTCCACTGCTTCTTTTTATCATTTTTGAAATTTGCAGAGTGTTTAAAGCAAAAGAGACTCTAGTTCAATGGTGAGTAAAAATCCTTTCCTGGAGTACTTCGGAATGTAAATCTATAATTTCCCATAGTTTGGGCCTTACAAAGAGAAAGTCTCAAGGTTAAAGCTGACCTGCATGCTATTTTGATGTGAGTAATTAACAACTTAGCATAGCAAAGCAATGGCTTAATACAGTGCTACACCAAGTGTGGCCAAGAACCAAAGCTAATATGCAAGTTGATTGTTACTGATTCATTTAGAAACATTTATAGCAATTTGATGGAGTAATTTTTAAGTCTGTTGAACTCTGAATTACAATTTTCTAATAATTCATTTTTACTGTATTTTTTAAAGTATATCAGTTCACAACAGATAAAAAATAAACCAAAAAAACCTAATCTTTTAGCACAGATCATTTGAAAAAGCAGTGATTGAATATACTTATTCTCAATTGTGCCATACATCAAAATCACCAGGATAGCTTTGATCAACTAAAAAAAAAAAAAAAAAAAAAAAAAAAAAAAAGGTTTCCTAGGGCCCACCTCCCACATATTTTAATTCAATAGTTTTGGGATAGAGCCAGGGCATTGCTTATTTTTAAAAGCTCTGCAAGCAATTTTAATACACAACCAGAGTTGCAAACCTTTGGTTTTACAGCATTGCTAAACGATATCTGGGGGCTTTCTTAGTGAAACATGTATGTTATTAATTCAAAGAATGCCACTTAAAAAATTAAATATAAATTGAGCCACAAACGTAATGATGATTGTTAAGTTTTTCTGGTTAAGACTAAAGTTTGCCAATGACAGAAATGCAAATCCATAATGAGATAAAGAACAAAGCCAAGAATAAATTCTCAACAATTGCTCCATAGAAGTATGTCTCATACCTATCTTAGCAACCTTATACACAGTCTTGCTGTTGTTTCATTTTCTATGCTCTTTTATGAGGTACCCCAGCACCTGTTTAAATATTTCTCAAGTAGCTGTTAAAAAGAAAAACCTAAGTAAATGGCAGATGTTCACATAATTTATTCATCCCTGAAAGCCTGGCTATAAGAGAACAAATGCATACAGATGAATACTCAGAGGTGACAGAGAAGACCAGGCTAGGGACAATTGTTTTACCCAATGACACCTACCAAAACCACTCATAGCAACTTGAATTAGGCCAAAAGAACAAAAGATAAGGTTTGAATTTTAAGCCTGCAAACCATCTCTCCTTTATCATTTTTTCCTGATCTCTGAAGGGCGAATTTCAGCCTGCTTTTTTTCCTCTCCAGCTAAAATGTATATTACGCGTAATTTTTTAAAGCCAATGTTAGTCTGGTTATCCTGACATTATTGTTAATTATAAACCAGTAATGGTCTGCTGAAATATACTGGAAAATCAGAAAGATACACGGAGACACATTTCAAGTAGAAAGCTACATATGAGCAAGAACCATTTACTTCCTCCAAATGTTTTCTTTCCCTTCACTTTTCCCTTCTATTTTTTTTTTTTTTTTTTTTTGCAAAAACCAAAAAGAAAAACTCATAAGATGAAAAAAGGCAGTAACTTTTATATACTTTGGGAAAAAATGGGAGGAAATCACCCCTTTCCTCAAACTCTTAAAAGATCAAATAAACCTTGGATTTGATACTAAAAGCAAATGCAACAAAAGCAAAAATAAACAAGTGAGACCAACAAACTAAAAACCTTCTGCACAACAAAGGAAACCATTAACAACATAAAAAGGTAACCTATAAAGGGAAAAATAGTTGTAAATCACGTATCTCATAAGTATTAATATCCAAAACATAAAGAATTCATGCAACTCAAGAGAAAAAAAAAAACAATCTGATTAAAATATGGACAGGGGATGCCTGGGTGGCTCAGTTAAGCATTTAAACTACTGACTCAGTTTCCACTCAGGGCAAGATCTCATGGGTCATGAGATTGAGCCAGGCCAGTGGGCTGGCTCTGCACTCAGCAGGAAGTCTGCTTGGAACTCTCTCCCTCCCCTCTCCCCCAATCCCATGCAGGCAAGCATGCATGCTCTCTCCCCCAAATAAATAATCTTTAAAAAAAAATGGGCAGAGGAATTGCATACGTGGTTTTCCAAGAGACACTGTCAAAAGGTACATGAGAAGGTGCTCAATATCACAATTATCAGAGAAATGAAAATCAGAACCACAATGAGATATCACCTCACAGCTGTTGGAATGGCTGTCATTATCAAAAGACAAGAAATAAGAAGTGTTGGTGAGAATGTGAAAAAAGAGGAATGCCTGTGCATTGGTGGGAATGTAAATTGCTGCAGTCACTATACAAAACAGTATGGCAATTTTTCAAAAAAATAAAAACAAAGCTATCATATGATCCAGCAATCCCACTTCTGGATATTTATCCAAAAAAAAAAAAGAAAAGAAAAGAAAAGAAAAGAAAAGAAAAGAAAAGAAAAGAAAAGAAAAGAAAAGAAAAGAAAAGAAAAGAAAAGAAAAGAAAAGAAAAGAGGATAGTCAAGAGATATCTGCATTCCCACATTCACTGGAGGATTATTCAGAATAGCCAAGATGTGGAAACAATCTTAAGTGTCCATTAATGGGTGAAAAGATAAAGAAGATATGCTTAATATAAAATGGATTATTATTCAGCCATGAGAAAGAAGGAAACTTGCCACTTGTAACAACATGGCTGAACTGTTAGGGCATTATGCTCACTGAAATAAGCCAGAGAAAGACAAATACTGCATTGTACCACTTATAAGTGGAATTCTTTTTTTAAAGAAGAAGAAGAAGGAGGAGGAGGAGGAGGAGGAGGAGGAGGAAAAGAAAGAAGAAAGAAGAGAAAAGAAAAGGCCAAAACTTATAAAAACTGAGAGTAGAAAAGCTGCTGCCAAGGGCTTGGGGTTGGAAAAAATGGGAGAAAATTATAAATAAACACACTAACTACAGACTAAGATCAGGCAGTCTCTGACATATGAATCATGTTCTAAGAATTAAATTTTAAGTTGGCTGTATATAAAATCAGAATCCCACTGAAAAAAAACTATTTGCAGGTTAATACACAAAGTCTCCTTTAAAGCCTCGAACCCTTCAACATCTATTCTCTCCCATCTAGGGCAGCGGTTCTCACACTTCAGTGTATATAGAATCCCCTGAAACACTTGTTCGATATGTGGACTAAAGAGTCCCCATCAGAGATTTAGTAGATATGGAACAAGCCCTGGAATCTGAAATTTTAACAAGTGCTCTATGTTATTCCAACATAGATGGTTTAAGGACCATTTTAATGGACACCAGTTTAAAATACAAGATGGATGGCAGGCAAAGGTGGTAGGGATTAAATAGCAGCTATTTTTGGAAGTAGATTCAAAGGCTGGGGTCATAAGTTTCAGTTAGAGTAGAGAAAAAAATGGAAATAAGGTTGAGGGGAAAAGAAGGCTGAGAAAGGTGGCAGGAAAAACTGTCTGGCATCAGCAAGATAAAAAGGCATCAACAGCATGAGATGGGATGACAGACATCAATCAAATGTTCTGGTCCTAAGTCAAGAACTATTAAAGGTTTGACAGTCACATATTTAAAAGATATATATAGAACACATGTATTTTAACATATAGTTGGTGTAACTTTTTTTTCTGCTCTATTCCCAAAAGACTTGTTCCAGAATTCTAAAACAGCCTCTCAAACCACTTTTTCCCTTACAATAAAAAAATGATACAGTGACCAATTTTCATAAGTACCTTTATTTTAGACTATCTACGATAAATAACTTGCTTCTAAAATCTGGGTTCATTTCCTGATTCTCTCTGGTTTTTCACTTATAAAATAAAATAGTAAAGAGGTTCCTAAAATAGATTCATAAACAGAAAGTAGAATAGCAGTTACCAGGAGCCAGACAGAGCACAGAATGCACAGAGTTAGTGTTTAATGGGTAGAGCTTCAGTTTGGGAAGATGAAGTTCTGGAGATGAAGGTGGTGATGGCTGCATATGTGAAAGTGCTTAATTACACTAAACAGCACACTTTAAAAATTGTGCAATAAATAAAATGGTAAATTTTATTTTATGTGTATTTTACCACAAGAAAAAAAGTGAAAAGATCAGATCAGCCTTAGCTGCCTTAAACAGATATTAGAAGAAAAGAAAACATCAGAACACACACAAAAATCTTGTAGGGGGGAAACTTTAGAAGCACTTTACAAATGCAAACTATCATCAAGGTCTTTAATGGACAATAGAAGTGACTCACAAAAATAAAAACCTTTAAATATACCTCATACTCATCACTTCGTGCTCTCTTTGTAGGAATGCCATTTTCCTATAAAAGAAAAAAATGGTATTTATAATTGTAATATCTCAGCAAAGAATACAGCTGTATTGCAAAGCAATGAAAGTAAGCCTACTACAGAAACATTCCATTACAGAGGCTGTCCAGAAACTTGACTCAACAGAGAACCTACCAAATGCTCAGCTCCTTTTCTCTCAGCATTTGCATTCCCAGTGCATGAGCATCAAAGTATTTCATAAGATAAATTATCAGAAAAGTTAAATCTCTTTCAAGAATATTTTCCTAGTTTTTATCAAATAAGCAAAGGCTCTTTGGTCTTTAAGGAAAGACTGTCACTTTCCAGTGATTACACTTAAAACAGTGATTTCATTATTGAAATGAAACTCTAGGGAGCGCGACTAACAAGCCATGAAAGTACTCAGCTGCACACCTCCTGCCTGTAAATTCCACCAAGGTGTGATTACTATGCCAACCATCAAGCACTTTCAAATTAAAACAGAATATGTGACGGATTGAAAAGAAAAATTATGCCACTCACAAATGCTAACACTTACATGTAACTCTCACACACCAAAAAAACCACTAACGAAGGAAACAAAACAGAAAAATGATTATTCCCAGTAGGCTGTGAAACATTATTTCTGTTCCTAAAATACCGCATCCCGAAGTACAATATGCAAGAGTTCTAACCATCATGGTTGAGGATGGAGGAAACCTAGTCACACAACCACCGTGCGTACCGATCTCCACATGTCCAGAATTCACTGGCATATCCTGTTCTATTTTGCCCTGTCCTATTCTCAACTCTGATTAACCCCAATCTCATATTCCCCAAAACCTACTCTCCTAAGGCAGAATATCATGCCCACTGGGATATTTCTAGTCCACTCTTTGTTTCAGCTCCCCATCTACCTACTAGAGGATTCCCAAAAATATTATTATTTTGTTAAGTAAACAGATTTTGTCATGGTACACCCCCACATGAAGCAGCTGACCAGTTCCTCCTCCTTTCATTACCCTATGCCAGTTTTATAGCACTTCACATTACTGATCCACTTGTTTTCTGGTTGTCTGTTTCCTCCAATCAAGTACAAATTAGATCTATGACTCTCTTATTCACCACTGCAACCCTAGTACCTGGAATGCTGTCTAGCTCCTAATGCTGCAATGATGTTTGCTGAAAGAATAAATGAATAAATTAATGCATGAGCTTTTGGTCAAAAGCAAGGAGAGGTGTTGGAAGATATGAGATATTTGGGTTGGACTGTTCTTTGGCCAAAATAAAACACATGGACACACAGACAGACAGACAGACAGACACACACACACACACACACACACACACACAGAAAAATGGAGTTCTTTCTGCCCTATCTTTGGCTTCCTTCTCTCTCCAGATTATATGACCTCCTGTCCTGTAGTTGACTACTACTTAGAAGTAATGAGCTGGAAGGATTACAGAAGAGCAATTAAGAATACCACCTTTGGAGTTAGAGCACCACCTAAATTCATATTCTACCTCCCACAACAGACAACAGATTTGTGACCATGGGCAAAGTACTGAACCTCATTAACAAAATAAGGGTTATAACTGTAGCCCTAGCCATACTCAGAAAATGCAAGTCAAGCTCTCAGTACACTGTTTGGATAAACCCACCATGAGCATTTAATAAATCTTCACTATTATTCTATTGCCATCATATTGACAGTCCAGTCCTTTGAAGGGCTGGAAGGCAGCACAAATCCTACATCACAGTTCCATATCTTCCTCCTGTAAGGATCCTATTCCCATACTAATTCTAATTCATGAAGGAGACTTACTATCCTATTATAACTGTTGTCCTTCTTGACTTCCAACCACATTCTTTCGTTTCAAGATGCTTCCAAAAAGCATTTTGTGATATTAGAATTATATATTTTCACCCCCAAAACAAGTTAAGACAATACCTCTGTTGAGTCCACCTTCAGAGGAATATCATGAAAGGGGGAAATGTAGTGACCAGCTACATTCTCTGCAAAGGGAAAAAACAAAAATAAAAATACAGAATTAAAGCAATAGACTATTCCATTCTTCAGAACAATTATATCCTTATCCATTTTTAAACTTTTTTAAAAAAGCTATTAAAGATTTTTCAAATTAATCTAAACTCCCAATTTAAAGTTTAATTCAACTTTTAAAATTTGCCCCAATAGGATGACCAAAAATAATAAACCAATAAACATTTTGGTTTGCCAAAACAATTTACAGTTGACTCTTCAACAGTGTAAGTTTGAAATACATAGGTCCACTTATACAAACTTTTTTTTAAATACAAGTGTAAGTTTGAAATATGTAAGTCCACTTATACACTTTTTTTTAGATACAATGTAGTACTGCAAATATATTTTCTCTCCCTTATGATTTTCTTAATATTTTCTTTTCTCTAGCTTACTTTCTCTTTTTTTTTAAGATTTTATTTATTTATTAGAGACAGAGAGAGAGAGAGAGAGAGAGACAGGCAGAGGGAGAAGCAGGCTCCATGCAGGGAGCCTGACATGGGACTCCATCCAGGTCTCCAGGATCATGCCCTGGGGTGAAGGTGGCGCTAAACCACTAAGCCACCTGGGCTGCCCTCTCTAGCTTACTTTACTATAAGAATACAGTATATGATACATATAGCATACAAAAATCTCTGTTAATTGACTGTTTATGTTACTAGTAAGGCTACTGGTCAACCTAAGTTATTAGCAGTGAAGTTTTTAAAGGTTTACACAGACCTTCAACTGTGTGGTAGGCAGTCGTCCCTAACCCTGTATTGTTCAAGGGTCAATTGTATTTAATCTCTGTAGCTTAAAACATCCAAAGCAGAAAATGTCTAAAACTAACACCCAAATATAAAAAATCTCACTTTTGAAAAGAAATTCATTAATAAGCGATTGGATTAAAACTGATCTCAATTTTTCTGAGGAGAAACCTAACAGGAGAATTCCCAGTTTCTGTCTACAATTCACATGAACAAAGATGTAAAGATCCTACCCAATTAAAAGAAAAGAAACAAATCACTTGTTCCCACTCAGTGATGAGAATGCTTATATTAAGGTAAGCTTAAAACAAAAATGAACTTTAATAATAGAAAGTATCTTATCTTCATTGCATATTTTAAATACTTCTAATAGCATATATTATTTAAACAAAATAAAACAACTTAATATGCACTTTTATTGGAATGCATCTCTTTCCAAAAGCTGGGCTTAGTATAGCCATAAAATTTTTTCAGTTTATAATTTCCTAAGTCAGGGTATGTTTTATTTCTGGCCTGCTACCTCTTTGGTAGAATTTTCAAATTCAGACTTTAAAAATATTTTAACAAAATAAACATGGACTGGCTGACAGCCCATTAGCAATGAGTACACTCAGCGCCCAAATCTTGGTTTCCAAATACCATTCTCCAATAAAAAAGAACTAGGGACTTCTTAAAGAAGGCTGGGACAAAGAATATACAAGATAAACCTGATGGATCCTGTAGTACCAGCAAACAAGTGCTGAAAGAAACAAAAGGTTGGTGGTATGTCAAAAGGAAATGGAACCAACATATAAGAGATCCCAAAGGCCAAAGATGTAAAAACTGAGCAACAGATTAATATTTGATTATAAGCCAAAGTATAAAATAAATACACATAAGACCACTCCAACACAAATAAATGCATAGATAGATAGATAGATAGATAGATAGATAAAGGGGAAGAGACAAACCTTCCTTATAGAAAAATTCCGATACACACACACACACACACACACACACACACACACACACGTATCTGTCCACCCTCCAAAAAGTAGAGCTTACCCTGGTCTCTCTGCATATAGACTGGACTTAATGACTCAATTCCAAAGAACAGAACATGGAAAGGGGGAAACAGTAATATTAAATAGAGAACTCTGGCAAACAGCATCCTTAGCCAAATGATCAAGGTTACCATCACCAGTGACAAGTCACATTGATAGCATGTACCTCCTGATATGCTGTGATGAGAAGGGTACTCCATTTCTGCTGTATTTCCCCCCAAAACCCATAACCCATCTCATCATAAGAAAGACAGCAGACACCTTAGGGACATTCTACACCATAGCAAACAGTTACTCTTCAAAAATCTCAAGCTCATAAAACAAACAAGGAAATACTGAGTAATTGTTAGACTGGAGGGGAGGAAGGAAATATGACTAAGTGTAATGTGGTACCTTGAACTGGATCCTGGAACAGAAAAATGACATCAGTGGGCAAACGAGTGATTTCCAACTAAAATCTGGAGTGAACAGTAGGTATCAATGTCGGTTTCTTTTAACAAATATACATTGGAAATGAGAAACGTTAATATTAGGGAAAGTTTTGGTAAGAGATAGATACACTGGAATTCTGTACTATCTTTGCAACTTCGCCAAATCAAAAATTATTTCAAAATAAAGTTTAAACAAAAACAAGCCATGCTTCAACCCACTAAAATTAAAGCATATAACTTAATGGCTCTGGCTTCACCAAAACTGTATTTCTTCTTCTCATGCTCTGTAGGTTTTCCTTAGCACTTATTTTAGTAATACACCTTGAAAGAAGGTGTTTTTGTTGTTTGCTTTTGTTTGTTCTGTTATACTCTGTACTGGGTCCCCGGCATCCAGAAAGTACCCAGCACTTAGTAGACATTCAATAAATATATTTCTACTACTGTTTCATTTTTCCCTCCAAACAGTTCATGAAACTTTTCTTTTCCACTCTAGCAACAAGGTAACTTCTGAAGGACTCATTCACAAGGTAGGATAAAGATGAGAAGAAGCACACAAGTGGCAAAGTATATATAACCTTGCTATGATCTACAAAGTTCTTTTTCATTAGTTAAAAAAAAAGATGCACCTTTAAAAATAACCTTTTGCTTATCAGATCAAACTTCAAATTCTCTGCCTGAATTTGAAATCATCTATGAGCACAAGAAACAGAATGATCAGTGTGTTTCATGATTATTTACTTTTCTATAAGTAACACAGTACTTAAATGGGTAACATTTATTTTCTATTAAAATATGGCAGTGGGAATTGAAAATGATACAGTCACTTTGGAAAATACTTTGGCAGTTTCTGATAAAGTTAAACATTTGATCCAGAAATCCTACTGCTAAGTATTTGACCAAGAGAAATGAACTAATGTTCCAGGAAAACCTCTAAGTGAATATTTATAGGTGGCTTTATTTAAAATCATCAAAAACTGGAAGCAAACTAAATGTACAGTTAATGGATAAGTGAACTCTGCTACAACCATAGAATGGTGTTTTGCACAACAAATGATATATTAGTGCCCAATAAAAAAGAATGAACTATCAATATACACAACAAAATGGATAAATCTAAAATGCATTATGCCATGTGGAAAAAGCTAGACTTAATTCCATTTGGATGACCTGTTAGAAAAGGCAAAAGTATAGGCATAAAGAGCAGGTCTGTGATTGCCAGGGGTTGAGGGTAGAGGTTAAAGGTGACTAAAGAGAGACCACATGGAAACGGTTTTGGAGTGATGAATTGTTCTGTACCTTGATTGTGATGGTGTTTATTTATTTTTTTTTAATGTTTATTTATTTATGATAGTCACACAGAGAGAGAGAGAGAGAGAGAGACACAGGCAGAGGGAGAAGCAGGCTCCATGTACCGGGAGCCCGACGTGGGATTTGATCTCGAGTCTCCAGGATCACGCCCTGGGCCAAAGGCAGGCGCCAAACCGCTGCGCCACCCAGGGATCCCTGTGATGGTGTTTAAACAATCTATATTCTATCAAAACTCAGAACTGTTTACAAAAAAAGACTGAATTTTATTGTATATAATATTAAAAATAAATAAATACGAAGCAAAAAAAGAGGTTAAAATATGTATAAAAGTATAAATGTAATAAGCACTTGTTCCAATGAACAATTACCAATCTGTGATTCTTTTCTCAGCTTTACGTCACCAAGGTAAGGTAGTTTTGAGGAAAATACAATCTTTTGGAAGGTTTTGTCAACTTTTGAGACCTATCACTGTGATGGGAATTAACAATAATCTCAGCTTTAAGAATTCAGAAAGTTGCACAAACCAGGGAACTTCATTATTAAAATTGAGGAAATTAAAAAAAATTAAGGAAATTTAAGAAATTTGGCATAATAGCTGAGATGCCTTTGTAATTAAGAATAAATGATACCTCCAGCACACTGATTTGCTGTTAAATTTCTCTAAAGATCCAATGCTCTTGTTAACTGGACACGAGCCCCAACAAACTTATTAAGATGAAAGCCATGTTACTCCAGCCTGAGGAAAAAATAGGACCAGCCTAAGTTGTGATCACTAAAAGCTAAAGATGAAATGTGCTGAGGTATCTATCTTTTTAAACCAGGATCTAAACATGATATTCAAATACTATGGTAATGCCAATACATGGGTTTAAGTTGTTATCTAACTGGCATCTTGGAAAATTAAGAGTATTAGCAAGAGAATGGTCCGACTCAGATAACAAATACCTACTAGAAGCCATTTGGATCACAAAATAAACAAATGAAGAAAAAAGAATAGAAAGAATTACATCCGCAAAAATAAAATATGGCTTTAGATGTCAGATAATGATAATACTTTGATGGGCAATATACCAAAAACTCACACAGAGCAATGAATACAGAGACCAAGAACCTGACTTCTAGTTACTGAGCTTGATAAAGTCACTCAGTTTCTCTGGAACTTAATTTTCTCAATTTTTTTCAATCAAGCAATATGTAATTTAGTTTGTAAAAGGTAGTGTATTAGATGTCGGAATACAAAAGTGCTAAAAAGTGAGCTATGCCCATAGCCAAGACAGGGCATGCACTACATCATCCACATCAGCATCATCCAGTAAGTGGAAAGACAAAGGAGTCCTCTTGGCATAATCAGGAAGCTAATCATTGACCTAATGCCGAAAGGAAGGATTAGAACCCATTAAAGTTTTCTAGGGTCAGTGCTATTTGTATACTAGCATGCTCCATATAGAATATTGAGACTATCTAAAGGTAGATTTAAAGATAGGTGCCGTCTATCCTGACCTTCTATAAAATGAAAAGGGTAATATATATTACACACATGAGCCATAGACAGAGAGATGTGATATATGTAGCAAGCATTGGAGTAATGTGTGCCACTTTGTAAAGTTGACAGACTATAAAGCACACAGTATAGACAGCCCTTTCTCAGAGCCTCAAAATAAATCAGTGATAAATCCTGAGTTAGAACTTCATTATTTGAAGCTCAGACTGGTTGTTTCTTTAGATTTGAACCAAGCTGTTGCTACCAATTTGCTTTTTAAAATTGCTCGTTTGCTGTTTAAACAAAGCAATTTATGTTCATAGTTAAAAAAAACTCTGTCTCCACCTCTCTCCAATCCAGATTCACTCTCAGAGCAAAATTTTTAACTTTAGGTCTAGTGATTATCTACATAACTCCAAATAATGTTTCTATCATTAGTTTTTACCTTATCAATTTTTGAAATTATCTACTGATTCCAATTCTAAGAGATAAGTTCATTAGTTCATTTGACCCCCAACCTATTCCTCTTAAATTTTCTAATCTTAGTACTTTAGACTTTATTCCTTATTCCACCAAACACACTATATTTGACCCTACCAACTGGCTTTTTTACCTCATTCCCTTCATCCTTCTCTCTCTGAATTTTTATCTTCTTCACTTTTATTTTTTCATTTCAAGGTTGATATTCTATAATCATACTGAATTTTCTATGCTCTTCCTATTAGTATATTTCCAAATTTTTTCTAAGAATAGGAAAAACCTGGAGTGTTTGCTAAACAGGTCTCTGGACCTTCCATATACCTAGGGAATCAGAATCTTAAGAAATCTGGATAACTAGATTTTTAACAAGCACCCACAAATACTTCTTACACTGAAGTAACTTTGAGAAGCATTATCTATGTATTGAGTTTTGGCCAAGTATAATGTTTTAATTAAATTTCCTCTCCTGTTCAGCTTCTGTTTTGACTTGTGCTTCTAATTATGTTTCCTTCATTGTCAGTCATAATCATAACTATAAATTATTCAAATGTCTCACAGATTCCACAGACTATGGAATTCTCTCTTTACACAAACAGCTCCGTTTGGAAATCTCTATCCTCTAGCTGCAATATGGACTGGATTTTTTTGGCATCCTAAGACTTTGTTTCTTTGGTCTCCAGCTTAGATCTGTTTTCTAGATCCCATACATTCATCCTTTTTGGTTTACTTAGTTGTTTTGCAGGAGCATATCCCTAACTTACATTCTGTATGAAAGGATGCATATAAGGTAAATTTCCCAAGTCCTTAAATGTCTGAAATGTCCTTATTTGGTCTTCACCCTAGATTGATGGTTGCCTGGGCAAATTCTAGGAAGAACATTATTTTTCTCTCAAAACTCGGAAGGCACTACTCCAGTCATTAAGCATTCATTTGTGCTTGTAAGTCAAATCCAGTTTGATTCTCATTCTCTTTCACGTGACCTGTTCTCTCTCTCTCTCTCTCCTGCCTCATGCCCTAGGGCTTTCAGGATCTTCTTTATAAAAGCTTCAGTTTTCTGAGATTTTTATAATGTGTCTGGGACTCAGAAGACTGAGATCCCAGAATTCTTAGATCTCTTCTACTAGCTCTTTGGTAATGAACTCTCCATTCCTTCTGGCACTCATATTAGTCCAATATTGGACTTCCTAGATTAAATCTCCATGTCTCCTCTTTCTACCTCCTTTTTCTGTCTCTTTGGCATCGTGTTATACTTTCTGATAGATTTACCTTATATTCTAACTTTCCTGTATTAGTTTTCCAGGAGTGCCATAACAAATGATCACAAATGATCACAAACTCGGTGGCTTAAAACAACAGAACACCATTTGTCCCACTATACCTTCTACTGAGTTATTTGTCTTTACAATAACAATATTTTAGTATGTCTGTGATTATGATTTCCTCCTAGCTTCCTCTTCCTCTTTAATGGATACAAGAGTTTCTAAAATCTCAGAGACACTCATCGGACTTTTTAAAATTCAAATTCTCTTCTTTCTACTTTCTTTTGTTTTTTCTTTTTTACTATTGATAAAATTTCCTCAAATTCATTCACATGCTATTTAGTGGACACGTAAGTCCTGGGTATACAAATTCCCTATTCTTATGGAACTTATATTCTAGTAGGAGAGGCAGGTATAGAAGCAATGAATAGGACTATATTCTTACTATATTGGATACAATAAGCCCCATAAAGGAAAACAAATGAGGTCAAGAAAGGAATGAATAAGGGAAGGGACAAAATTTAAATGGAAAGGACAGGGAAGATCTCCCTGATAGGTAATATTTCAGTACAGACCTAAATAAAGTAGGGAAGCAGGTCAAGCAGGTATCAGGGAGGAACACTGCAGAGGCCAGGATGGCTGGAGCACACCAATCAAAAGGAAGAGTGGTAAGCAAAGAATTCAGAGAGGAAGCCCAGTATTAGGTCACACAGGACTTTGTATACCGTGGTGAATATTTAAAACTTATTTTGAGCAAAATGAAAAGCCACTGGGGTTTGAGCAGAGCCTGGACACAATCTAACTTACATTTTAAAAGGATCAAGGTAACTTCTGTGTGGAAAGCAGTCTACAGGGGGACAAGGTGGCAGCAGGGGAAGAATCAGGAGGCTACGACAATTGGTCAAGTGAAAGATGGATAAAGTGGCAAGGATGGGAAGTAGAGAGAAGTGACTATCTCCTAAATGTATTTCAAAAGCACAGCTGAAGGGAGAAACTACTAAGCTAGAAGTGGGGTTAAGATAAGAAAGGCACCAGGAAGGATTGCTAAGTTACTGACTGCAGAAGTTGAGAACAGAAACAAGTGAGTGCGGAGAAGAATCAGTTTTGTAGGGGGATCCCTGGGTGGCTCAGCGGTTTAGCGCCTGTCTTTGGCCCAGGGCGTGATCCTGGAGTCCTGGCGTGATCCTGGAGTCCTGGGATCGAGTCTCGAGTCGGGCTCCTGGCATAGAGCCTGCTTCTCCCTCCTCCTGTGTCTCTGCCTCTCTCTCTCTATCATAAATAGATAAATAAATCTTTAAAAAAAAAAAAGAATCAGTTTTGTACATGGTAACCTTGAGTTGTCTCTGAGACATTTAGGTGGGAAGACAATATGTTTATTGGATGTGTAAATCTTGAGTTCAAGAAGAGATTCGGGCTGTTACAAATCTGGGAGGCACAGATGGTATCTAAAGCTACGGGACTGAAAGGCATCACTTAGAGCAATAGCTATGGACAGCAAACTTTGGTCCATGGCCTGTTTTTATTTGTGTAAATACAGTTTCCTTGGAACAAAAGCCACATTCATACTTTTATTCTCTCTGGTTACTGTTGTGCTACAAAGGCAGAGCTAAGTAGTTGTGGCAGAGACCCTACGGCCTTCAAAGCCTACTATTCACTATCAGGGCCCTTTACAGAAAACATTAGCCAACTTCTGTCTTAGAGAATAAACAGATATGTGGGCTAAGTACTGAGCCGTGGGGCATTTCAAAAGTTGAGTTCAGAAGTAAGAGGATCTAGAAAAGGAGACTGCTGGAGAAGCCATCAAAATAAAAGAGTGCTGTCCCAGAGACAAAAAGAAAAAAAAAAAAAAGTTTCAAGGAAGACAAAGTGATGACTGTGAAAGGTTCTGCTGATAATTCATGTAAGATAAGAACTTAAAACTGATCATTTTCTTTGTCACGTGGAAGTTGCATTTTGACAAAAGCAGTTTGGTAGAGTAGTAGTGAAAACCTGACTAAAGGTGATCCTTGACAATTTGGTTGATATTTAAGATTACACTAGAAAAACTGATGTGTACATGGGAAAAGCTTATTGAAGGGTCAGCTTCCCAAGGAGACATATGGGTAAGAAGTTGGCTATTCCACTGGGAGGTTTCTAAGTGAGAATGCAGAGAGCTCTGCTGGAGCAACACCGCTATTGGGCGTCTACTTTCCTCTTTCTTCAATTTCTGTAGAAGAAACCAGCCCATTCCACAAACCCCAAACCTGCATGATAAACATCTGCGTGCTATTCCATAATAAAAGTTACATTAACTGCCCCCGCCTCCTGTAAAGCACCACATCCCACTCTCATCCTCCTCTCTCCTATCTGACATCAACAAGCCCACAACCACTCTGAGTTTATGCAAAGCAGTTTGGCTTCTTCTTATACTACAGACCCTTCAGCACATATACTTAAGGTGGTACTTCCTCCACAGTTTCATCAATAACTGCATCTCCGACTGTTCATCAAATTCTATAAATATTTTGAAATCTCCAGCTCTGATGAGTCCTCCTTATTTGTTGTTTCAGGATTATCCTTTTTTATTCACTTACTATCACTATAATAGGATATTCACTAGAAGGAAGAGCAGACAAACAATTGTAGTCACCCTTGCCATCTTGTCTCAGTATTTCACTCTGTCAAAAATAATAAACTAATTAATTCTTTCAGGCCCTTCTATATACACTGGACATGGCCAAACAGTGTCAATCAAGACTTTCCCTTCAACTAGACTAAAATGAGATTTTATTCTATTATTTTGCAAATTATCTGTATTTTTCTCTCATAACAGCAAGTTGTATTAGGATGAAAGTTTATTAATGGTAGTAGCAAGTGAGATAATTGAATGGAGTGTAAAACTTGTATTTGATAATATGTATATACACCAAACAGCTACATGTATGCCAAATACCATCATACTACTGCATATCATTACTAAAACTATTTATAGAGATTCTTACTAGAGCCTTAACAATGACAAACACCAAATAAATACAAATAAGTTTTCAATGTTCACATAATAACCATTATGTTCTATATATATAATTCAAATTCTGTGATATGAGCCAACTTAAAAAAACATTACAGGAATTCATACACTTTAGACTCAAACACATATTGTATGGATTATTCTCAGGAAATTTTATTACGTCCAAATGTATGGTACATTCAATGGCAGATTCCATCACCTACTCCTCAAATGATGTACTCAAAAAAAGAAAACCTACAGTAATTTCAACTTAAGCATACATTATGAATGATACAACAAATTCATTTTAAAGAACTATAGGATTCATTCTCATTCCAAATAAAAGCAACATGAATTACCTACAGCACAGTGTCTCTAAGTGAACCAGTCACCTACACTATGTAACAAAAATGCAAACTATGAAAAGCATAGCTTCAACTCATTTTTTTTTAGAAAAACGCAAAAAAAAAGTGTTTTGTTTTTTTTTTAAGTGAGAGAGTGAAAGTGGGGAAAGAGGGGGCAGAGGGAGAGAGAGAGACAATCTTCAGCAATCTCCATGCTCTGCATGGAACCTGATGCAGGGTCCATCTCAAGACCCTGAGATCATGCATGACCTGAGCCAGTATCAACATTATCAAGAGTCAGAGACCCAATGTATTGAGCCACCCAGGTGCCCCCATGAATTTTCAAGTTATTAAGAAAACAAACAAGGACATACAGACTATCAAAGTAATACTGACATGCAGTACCGCCTTTGATCCTATATAAACAAGTCTAACTTCATTATGATTTCACAATTCAGAAGACTGCAGGGCAGTATCCATTAAAACTGAGATTGGGGCGGGGGGGGGGGGGGGGGGGACCTGGGTGGCTCAGTGGGTTGAGCAACTGACTCTTATATTCAGCTGAGGTCATGTTTTCAGGGTTGTGAGATCGAGCCCTGCAAGGGGCTCCATGTTCAGAAGGGAATCTGCTTCTCTCCCATTATTTTTACCCTTCACATAATATGACAAGACCTTTGGTCTTCTGTCTTGAAGTCAAAAGGAAAAAAATGACATTTATTAAATATTTACTATGTGCCATGTGTGAGACACTGATAAATCTTACACACTTGATCTCATTTAACTGCCACAGCAATTCAACATTAGTCGTGCTATCCCTATTTTGCAGATGAAGAAATTGAGCTGAGGGATGTCAAGTGATGCCCAAGACAGTCAAGCTAGGCCTACCATCTAAGTGTTTTGACTATTAGTCTAAAACTCTTTGACACACTTGTTTTTTAGAAGTTTCAGAAATCATCTCACCCAGCACTTCCTCAACTGAATTCCATGAAACTCTAGAGTCACTAAGATATTAACAAATGTTCTGAGAGATAAGGGCTCTGGAGTTCAAACGTTTAGGACAAGTTACTTTGTATCAGAATTTCCCAGAAAATGTGCATTGTGCATAATTTTTATATGCATAGTTTATTATGCACATTGTGACTCTCTAAGAAGGTGATAAAATGGGAAGTGTTCTGCTCACTTATCAAATACCATGAAGGACTGTGTTTAAATATTCTATGGTATGTTTTTGCTCAACTCAGCACACTTTGGAAAATGACCATCTAGTCCAATCTCCTCTTTCCATGGTTTAATAAAATTGAGATACAGATAAATGATTCAGTCAAGGCCACAAAGGAACTTAATAAATGGCCAAGGCTGGTACCAAGGAGATCTGATGATTCCTGCCAGGACACTCTTTCCCCTCTATCATCCTGTCTCACTTCAACACTGTTTCTACAAACTCCAACACCAAGGAAAACCAGGGGAAAAAAAGTATTAAACCTATCATTTACTCTGGTTCTTCTGAGTGGCAGTATAGAGAAACCATTTACAGAAATGAAGCTCAAAATGGTCTACCTCTGAGTGTACTGGTATTTCAGAGAACTGGGATATATTTGGAAATGTGGGAAAAGATTCCACTGTAATAATGCTGAGTAACACTTTTCAGCCAAGTTGTGCTACATTCAGGTTTTTCTTTTTGTTTTTGTTTTTTTTTAAAGATCTTATTTATTTATTCATGACAAATGTATTGAGAGAGAGAGAGAGAGAGAGGCAGAGACACAGGCAGAGGGAGAAGCAGGCTCCATGCAGGGAGCCCGACTTGGGCCTGGATCCCGTGACCCCAGGATCACACCCTGGGCTGAAGGCGGCGCTAAACCACTGAGCCACCTGGGCTGCCCAGGTTTTTCTTTGAAGTGCTGTAGAACTACACCCTAGTCCTGCATTGCCAAAGGTCAAAATATCCAATTTGAGACCATTTTTATACGAAACTATTTGTTCAGTTTTCCTCTTACTCTTTTACCTTAAAGGGGCTTCCTTTCACTTTGTCCTCCCCTGCCAGCAAGCAGTAAACAGCCCCAAGCCAAGCATGCCCCCTGGCGGTTTAGATCAGGAACTGCTTAATGTGACATCCCTTCCAATTAGTAGCTCACCTCCTGGGCCCTCCCCCAAACCACACTCTTCTAATTCTTACCCATTTGCTTCAGTAAAACCTTCTCTTTTCTATCATTTATTCTCAGTGAAAAAAAAAAAAAAAAAAAAGCACTTTTGGCATTCTAGTTACTTAAAAATCGTCTAAGTACACTTGTAGCTAAAGAAACAAACCACAGTGAAAGGCCAATATAGCCTTGGAAATGCACTGAGAGAAGCCTTGCCCCAGGGGAGAATGTTAGAATACTTAATATTTATCCAATGCTTTCGAGGATAATTGGCACTGAGAAGGACCTTGAAGATCACTGCTAGGTCTACTGCATTATTTTACAGGTAAAACAAACGAACAAACAAACAAAAAACAAGAAATGAGGGAATTACCTGCCCAAATAACACAGAGTTCATGGCAAAGTCAGGATGAAGGCCTAGGAGTTGTCATTTCAAAGCCAGTGCAATGTCAACTAGGCCATATGCCCCCGGCTTCTCAAGAGTGTTTTTCTTATCAGTTAACATTCAAGTAAAATATTTTTTAGTGTTTACATATTTTTCCTTAATTATTTATATGGATATTATGGCTCTCTTGAGAGCAGGGCCCATAAATCTCCTTAGTGCTGTGTCTAACAGTATCTAGCACGCTTCATAAATATTTACTTTCTTCATCCATTATTGCTGTACTTATTGCAAATCTAGAATATTTTCCCCATGTTATGCGTTTAGACGAGCTAACAACCTAACTACCATCTCACAACACTCTTTCTACAGGAAACTGTGCCCCAAATTGATGGGGAACAAAAGGCTAGCTGAGGACAAAGCAGAAGCTCACACCCTGCAACCCCCCTTCCCCACCCCTACCCCACCCCCGGGTGTGACATTCCTCAGGCACTCCTGGATGCCCTAAAGCTAAAGGAAAGGAAAAACAAATAGTTAGCTTAGAGCTATTATAGTCCTAGAGACGGGAGTCTCCCACCATTTACAAAATGCCTTAGTGACTTACAAGAAAAAAGCATCCTTACCTAAATTCCAGAAGGAAACTCCCTACTGTCTTAATGTTAATGGTTTACTAGAGAGAAAAACAACCTTAACTTGACTATGGCAAGAGCTCCAGTATCTTCTAGGTCCTCTTTAGCATATGAAAATCCTTTTGA
This sequence comes from Canis lupus familiaris, assembly GCF_011100685.1. Taxonomy (NCBI): domain Eukaryota; kingdom Metazoa; phylum Chordata; class Mammalia; order Carnivora; family Canidae; genus Canis; species Canis lupus. Next base: position 13,575,654 of record NC_049253.1, on the reverse strand, counting down.
AACTTCCCTTTCCTTACCTCCCCCAACTCCCAGATACATGATCAGCTACCCCTCAAAGCCCAGGACAGCAGTCCTTCCTGCCCCAGGGTCCCTCTCCGTGTTTTCATAAAAACCACCATTTTGGACCAAAGATGCCTCAAGAAATCTTTCTTGGTCCTCGCTTGGGATCTCACTCCTACCAAACCTCACCTATATTCCAAAACTACATTAAAATCATCACACCATACATAACCTACTGGAACACATTCCATTCAGAATTTGGGACGTCTTGATAAGGGTTCCTGTCCACCACCTGATGAGTCCTGACTGAACAAGAACGGGAAAGAACATGTACCATAGGGGGAAACAGCAATCAATTTTGAAGACCCTGGTTATTTTAGCATCAGTTGCATTCATAATCGCAAAGCTATACTATCTCCCTCTTCTCTCCCATAAAATACTACTCTTCCATCCTAAGTTCGTGTAAGAGATGTCAAGCATTTTGTAAATCACAGGTATCAAGAATGATTACAGGTATTACTTATAATACCTGTAGTATAATTTATATTGTGGACGCTCTGACTAATCACCTGTAATATAATTGATATTACAGGCACTGACTCATCACTTTCCATACGCGTTATCATGAAATTCTTACAGCCCTGTTTTACAGATAAGAAAAAAAAAAAAAAAAAAAAGGCAAGGCGTGGCAGGTTAAGAAAAAACTCGTCCGGGGTCGCTCGGTCACAGAGCTAAGAGCTGGAAACTTCAGGATTCGAGCTTCGCTCTGAAAGCCTCCGAAGCTGGTGCTCCTAAAAGATGGGAATTAAGGCAAGAAAAGGTTTTACAGGAAAAAAAAAAGGGGGGGGGGGCGCCTGGGTCGTTCAGTGGTTGAGCGTCTGCCTTTGGCTGAGGTCGTGGTCCCCAGGTCCCGGGCTCGAGTCCTGCATCGGGCTCCCGGTGCATGGAGCCTGCTGCTCCCTCTGCCTGTGTCTCTGCATCTCTCTCTCTCTCTCTCTGTGTGTCTTTCATGAATAAATGAAATCTTTTTTTTTTTTTTTTTTTTTTTTTTTTTTTTAAGTACTACTCCGTTCAGGGCTCGGAAATCAGTGAGGCACGAAAGCAAGTCTTCCAATCTGGCTATTGTCACCGACACACAGTGGAATGTGTGGGCGCCAAGAAAAAGGAGCATAAGTGACGGCGACCTGGGTCCTTTCCTGACTCAGGAAATCGCCGCGATCCCTGCACCTCGCTTCGCGCCCCGGGCCGCGCCCGTCAGAGGAGACCCGGGCCTGGGGGTGCAAACACGTGACCATCAATGCCGGCGTCCGGGAGCGGGTCCCTCGCGGGAGCCCCCGCCCGCCCGCGCCCCCGCCCGCGCCCCCAGAACACGCGCTGCTCGCGGCCGCCCGCCCCGCTGCAGGGCCCGGGGGAGGCGCGCCGGGCCGCGCTGTCTTCCGGGAGCCCCGCGCCGCAGCGGGGGCGGGGGATGGGGGGCCTCGGCCGCTCCGCCACCCCCGCGCGGCCGGGGAAGGAGGGAGGAGGCCGCTCGGAGGCCCGGGCCCCACCCCGCGCCTCCCCTGCGCGCCGCCCGCCGGGGGCCCCCCGCGAGCTACTCACGGAAGAAGAGGCGGTACCCGGGGGAGCGGGGCCGGCCGCGCTCCTCCGTGCGGTACGAGGCCATGGCGCGGTGCGGGCCAGGCCCTGCGCGCGCTCCCCGGGGCGCGCGGGCGGCAGCGGGGGGCCCCGCGCGCCAGCCCCAGCCCGTGCGCAGGAGCGGCAGGAGCGGCAGCAGCGCGCGCATGGCGTCCGCGGCGGTCGGGCTCCGCGCGGGGCGGCGCTGGGGGGCCCTGGCCCGGCCGCGCGCCGGCGCCCCCTACTGGCCGGAGCCGTCACTCCCGCCCGCCCTCTAGGGGTTCCCCGTGGCCGCGCGGCGGGGCGCCCTGTGCCCAAGCGAGGCCAGGGTTCAGGGCTGAGCCAGAGAGCGTCCAGCACCCCCGAGGAGCTCACGGCCACGTACTACCGCGTATGTGCATTCGTGCCTTCGCTCGTGCGCTCACTAGTCACTAGCACAACAGTATCCTTATTATGATGATTCAATATCGAGGGATCGTGCGCAGCCCGGGTGGCCCAGAGCTTTAGCGCCGCCTGCAGCCCGGGCTGTGGTCCTGGAGACCCGGGATCGAGTCCCACGTCGGGCTCCCTGCATGGAGCCTGCTTCTCCCTCCGCCTGTGTCTCTCTGTCTCCCTCTCTTTCTCTCTCTCTCTGAATTAAAATATATATATATATATTTTATGCATATATCTATATATATATTGAGTGATTGTTCTGTGCCAGGCACTGGTCCAGAGCCCGTCTAACGAAGGAGACAAGCTTTACACCCACAGAGACGTCGTCGTAAGACATCATCAGACCTTGTGAAGATTTGACCTTGACGCTGACTTCTAGAACAACAACAACAACAAAAAAATACATGAGTAACTTCAAACGCCCTCTCCTTCCTTCATAAGGCTTTTTCCTACTTAACCCAACTAGAGGCGATTTATCCTTTTAATTAATTAACTTATCCTTCTGACGTTTTCACTTCTACAATGGCACTTAATGAGCCAGACACTCAGGAATTAAGATTTAGCGTCCTTGCAGGATGCAGCAGCCTGCCCTGCGTATAATGGCTCCTTTGTTGTGGCGGTAAACTGCTCCTGGAAGTCCCTTTTACCAAATCTTTCTATTAGCATGTGACATTTTGATTATCCACTTTACAGAAAAACTTGGAAGAAACAGTTTTCCAAAGGCAGTATCTCCACTTCATACTCTCTCCCCATTTCAATTCAAATATGCTTCCTCTACCTTCTCCAGATCACCAGTGACCTCTGGTCAATGTGAAGTCCAAGTCTTACAATAAATCTTTCTTTACCAGAAGAAAGCAGTAAAAAATAAATAAATAAATAAATAAATAAATAAATAAATAAATAAATAAATAAAACATCTAAAGAAAATTAAATGTTATTCAATCTGAAAGTGAAAGCAAAAATAGCAATTTTGCAAAAAATAGGCCAAAAAAAGTGCACCTATGCTCTTTGCAAAAATTAAGTGGAATGGTTTTAATTAAAAGAGAAAGCATCTTTTGGGGTCCTTCAGTGGCTCAGTTAGTTAACTGTGCTATCAGCTCAGGTCATGATCTCAGGGTCCTGGGATGGAGCTCTGCATGGGGCTTCATGCTCAGCAGGAAGCGTGCTTCTTCCTGTCCCTTTGCCTGTGCTCTGCCTGCTTGTGTGCTCTCTATATATCAAATAAACAAATAAAATCTTTTAAAGAGAGAGAAGGCATTTTTAAAATAACCTTTTAAGGTACTGTAATAAAAATTGGCTTCTAAGTGAAATGTTAATATACACAATGAATACATAAGTTCATGAAAAATATAATTCTAACTTAAAATCCTGGCTCTTGCAACATAAGACAAACATATTTGCAAATATTAATTTATATTAAGTCATGATATGGATCTGATTTTTTAAAATTAGTTGAAACAAACCTTTACTTACAAAATCTGCAAACAGAAATCTTACCAAGATGGTTCTATAGCCACCATATAACTCTGCATAGGTTAATACTTACATCTAGATGGTGGTCAGAATTTTGATCAACATAAATGTCTGGTTGTAGGTGATATAGGGCTCTCCCATGTGAGAGAGCCAAGTTATTTCTATTTGTTACTCTTACGTGTTTAATTTCCATTGCTAAGGTCACCCTCATAGTTCAAAATAGCTGCTACAGCTCCAACCATCACATCTTCATTTCACCTAGGAAGAAAGAAAGAAAGAAAGAAAGAAAGAAAGAAAGAAAGAAAGAAAGAAAGAAGGCTGTGCCCCTTCCCTTAAGAACACATCCCAGAAACTCTAACATTACTTTTATTTGCATTATATTGAGCAACACTTAGTCTACTGGCCACAACTAACTCTAAACTAGCAGCTTTTTTTCTGAATCAACAGAGGCCTAGATAAAAACTGGATGTCATACTACTACAGAAGAAAGGGAAAATGAATATTGGAGGACAACCAGCAGTCTGCCACAAATGACATTTTCTTTCCCTATTGTCCAACTTCCTTGGAAAGATCTGTGAGAATTCTACATATTTCTACTCCAACTATGAACTGGGTTCACGTTCTTCCCAACTAGATACCTGGCTTCGTTCAATTTCACCAATTACTTCACGGCAGTTAAAATTAAGAGACTGGTTTACCCAATTTCCAGAAAGGATCTCTGGGAGATATTGTCAGTAACCCCTTAGGCTCTACTTAGATTGCAGATCGTAAAATGTTTTTGTTGACTGTGGTGGCTTCATATGTAAGTTTGATTAGGTTAAACTGTGAGTCAGATTCTCCCATAAAGGGGGGGAGGGGATTTCTTTTGTGAATATGTCATAGCGGAAATTTAATTTTGTTTCCTCATGGAGAAAAAAAAAGCTTAATTGTTCTATTAACCTTTGAAGTTCAGATGTTTCAATGAGATAAACCCTACTGAGACCAAGTTGTGGCTAATTTCTAATGATCTGTAGATTCTTAGGATAAGACCAAACCTGGCAGAGTGTTCTGGAGCTGAAGTGGATTGTCCAATGAAGAGCCTTTATAACTCCAATGACTGGAGTTTCCCTAGAAAGGGTATGATATGGATGAAGCAGCAAAGGCCGCCCCTGAGAAGACTGGCAATCAAATCAAAAGTCTTTCATGAAAGGTGGCACAAAACCAGCGTCTCCCATAACTATGAAACTGTAGTGGAGATAGGAGTTGGTGCCAGAGAAAAATGAGATAATTATTGAATCCCAATTCTGTTTCTACTTTTAGTTTTGGTAAATGTAACACAAAATCCAACTTGGATAGAGTTGTCATTTTCTGAAATGCTGGATTATCCTGATAGGACATAAAAGAATTTTGGAATTGTGGAGTAGTCATTTATGTGTGATATTATGTAAAAGCAGCATGTGTCTCTAAAATTAATTGTTATCCTTACCTAAAACATAATAAATAAATAAATTTTAAAACCTGCTAATTGCCATCGCTCACGCTTGCTAGCCAATAGCTAACTTTAGGGCCTGGGCTATGAAATATAGTCGGATTCAATATAAGTAATGAGAATTTTAAAGTAATTTTGAATATTTTCTAATTTATCTGTTTAGGAACGTACAAAATATTTCTCTGGCCTTTTGAATACTTTATCTAAAGGGCAACTTTGAAAATATTTTCATGTTACCAACTATTTAAAACATCTGTCATACTATCTAATAAATGTTGCAAAAGTATCTCTAACTGTTACTTAGAGTTCATGTTCATCCTCCATTTGTGAGCCACATTTTTTCCTTCTAAATACATGTCGAAGTTCCAGATCACTTCTCACTTAAAAATTGACTATTATTGTACTGAGGAACAAAGTTATTATCATGACAATACAACGAAACAACAGGGTTTTTATCTGCTAACTTTAGACCTTGAAATATCTTATATTAAATGCTGTCTTGATTTTATATATTTATGGTTTTTTAAAAGATTTTATTTATTCATGAGAGATACAGAGAGAGAGGCAGAGACACAGGCAAAGGGAGAAGGAGGCTCCACGCAGGGAGTCCAATGTGGGACTCAATCCCAGGACTCCAGGATCGTGCCCTGAGCGGAAGGCAGAGGCTCAACTGCTGAGCCACTGAGGCGTTCCTATATTTAGTTTTATAAAAGCTATGATACCTCAAGAGAATAAGAGAAGCTGCAGATGGGAGAAAATATTTGCAAAAGATATATCTGATAAAGTACTATGACCAAAATATACAAAGAACTCTTAAAAATGAAATATAAGAAAATAAACAACCTAATTTTAAAAATGGTTAAAAAGGGATGCTTGGGTGGCTCAGTGATTGAGCATCTGCCTTTGGCTGAGGGAGCGATCCTGGCGTGTCAGGATCGAGTCCCACATCAGGCTTCTCATAGGGAGACGGCTTCTCCCTCTGTCTATATCTCTGCCTCTCTCTGTATCTTTCATGAATAAATAAATAAATAATTTTAAATGAATAAAAATGGTTAAAAGAAGGAAAAAACAAAATAGGGAGAAATACTGCAGTGATTAAATAAGTTTGTGGGTGACAGAACCTATTAGTTGCCCCCCAACATCAGTACTCTTCTTTTACAGCAAAAGAATGTTTGACTTTTCCAAATAAAAACTATACTTTCCAGCTTCCCTTATAATAGGTATCACCACATAATTAAAGTCCACCAATAGAACATCTAGGGACATTCCTTAGGAAAATCTGGTATACACACACACACACACACACAAACACACACAGCAGAATATTGTTCAGTCATGAGAAAGAAGGAAATCTTGCCATTTGTGACAACATGGAAGGAACCTGAGGGCATATTATGCTAAGTGAAATAAGCCAGACAGAGAAAGACAATACTACATGATCTCACTTACATGTGGAATGGAAGAAAGAAAGAAAGAAAGAAAGAAAGAAAGAAAGAAAGAAAGAAAGAAAGAAAGAAGAAAGGAAGGAAGGAAGGAAGGAAGGAGGAAAGAAAGAAAGAAAGAAAGAAAGAAAGAAAGAAAGAAAGAAAGAAAGGGAAAGGAAAGGAAAGGAAAGAAAGGAAAGGAAAGAAAGGAAAGGAAAGGAAAGGAAAGGAAAGGAAAGGAAAGGAAAGGAAAGGGAAAAGAAAAGCAAAGCTGAATTCACAGAATCATAGTAGAATAGTAGTTGCCATGGACTAGGGTGTGGAAGAAACAGGGAGATGTTGGTCAAACATCACAAATTTCCAGTTGTAAGTTCTAGGGCTCTACTGTACACCATGGTGACCATAGTCATGCTAAGAGAATAGATCTTAAATATTCTTAACACACACACATGAAAAAAAAAGGAAATCATGTCAGGTGATGAAGCTATTAACTAGCATTATTTTGGTAATGGTTTTGTGTATATATATATATATATATATATGCATCAACTAATCACACTGTACACCTTAAACTTGCACGATCTTAAGTGTCAGTTTTATCTCAATAAAGCTGAGATGGGGAGGAGACAGAGGCAGTTAACTGTTCCTTTACATCTTCCTCTTCATGATTTCTTGCATTCTGTTACTTAGAATTTATATACTACCTTGTCCATAAAAAAAGGGCCATCCCCTTGATGAACAGAGCTGTGAGCTGAAAGAAGTTTACACTCCAGAGGATTTTGTGAAGCAAAGCTGCCACAAAGCTCTAGAATATATACCTTTGAACTTTAACATGAAAGAGAAATAAATATCTATCTTATTTATCCACCAATATTCTTTTCTTGTTTGTTTTCTGGTTCTCCCAGCTGAATTTAATTCTAATCTTAATTTTTTTCTTCTTGCATAGAAAATATGTTGGGAGAAATTCTGACTAATTGAAGAACCCCTTCTTTACTACCTATATAATTTCATTCAAAATGTTGCAAAAATATTACCTGAACTGTTGCTTATGAAGTATTTAACTAAGTTACTTGTATTAATAAGAAAAAATATGTAATAAGTTCAATGCTAAAAAACTAACTGAAATTATATTAAAAGGGCATTTTAGTTGAAATCTTAAGCAGACTGGCAGAACATTTTTGCAAGACTCATATGTAATAAAGAACCAGTATCCGAAATATACCCAAAGGACCCAAAAACTTAACAACAAGAAAATAAATAACCCAACTAAAAAGTAGGGAAAAGCTCTGAGGAGACACCTGAGGAAAAGCTCTGAGGAAAAGCTCTGAGGAGAAGCTCTGAGGAGACACCTGACCATAGAAAAGATCCCCCACATCATTTGTCATTGGGGAGATGCAAATTAAAGCAACAATGAGATACCACTACACTCAGAATGGCTAACATCCAAAACATGGACAACACCAAATGCTTCCAAGGCGTGGGGCAACAGGAACACTCATTAATTGCTAATGGGAATGGAAAATGCTACAGTGACTTTGGAAAATAGTTTGGCAGTTTCTTACAAAACTAAACATATTCTTACCATACAACCCAATAGTCATGCTCCTTAGTATTTTTCAAAATGAACTGAAAACTTACATCCACACAAAAACTTGCACATGGATGTTTATAGCCACCTTATTCATAATTGCCCAGACTGGAAAACAACCACGATGTCCTCCAAGAGGTGAATGGGTAAATAAACTGTGGTCCAAAATAATAAGTAAGGAAAGAAAGAAAGAAAGAAAGAAAGAAAGAAAGAAAGAAAGAAAGCAAGCAAGCAAGCGTGGTCTATCCAGACAGTGCTAAAAAGGAAATGAGCTCTCAAGCCCTGAAAAGACATGCAAAAACTTTAAATGCATAATTACTAAATGAAAGAAGCCAATCTGAAAAGGCTCCATACTGTATGATTCCAAACATAAATTCTGGAAAAGACGAAACTATAACAGTAAAAAGATCAGTCATTGAGAGGTTGGGATTTGGGGGAGGGATGAACAAGGGGAGCACAGGATTTTTAGGGCAGTGAAACTGCTCTGTATGATTCCATAATGATGAATACATGTCATTATGCAGCCACCTCGGCCCCTCCAGGCAACCTAGTGGTCTTTGAGCCTTAGGAAGCACCCTTAGCCCATGTGATTGATTAACTAACCTTTCTTTGTACATCTATAGATGATACATTTTTTTTCCTAGACAGAATAGAGCACCTTTGCACATCACAAAACAGAAATCAGACCCCCCGGCACAACCCCCGGGCGCTAAGGAACCAGTTCTCTTTGCTCAACCTCCAAGCACTGAGATAATGTCTGTACATAATCGAGAAATGTTCACTGCCCTAAATTCCTTCAAAATGCCCTGGGTCAGGGAGCCTGGGTGGCTCAGCAGGTCAAGCATCTGCCTTTGGCTCAGGTCATGATCCCAGGGTCCGGGGATAGAGCTCCGCAACAGGCTCCCTGCTCAGTGGGGAATCTGCTTCTTCCTCTCTGTCTCTGCTTTCTCTCTCGCTCTCTCTCTCCCTCTCAAAAATAAATAAGAAATCTTAAAAAACAAACAAACAAAACCCTGGGCCAGGCAGAGCCCTGAGGGTTGGGCATTGGAAAAATCTGCCTTCAACTCAGGTGACCAGCCTCTTGAATAAAGCTTGTATTTCTTTCCAACCAAAATTCATCTCTTAAGTATTGGCTTTTTGAGTGACAGGCTGAACCTGGATTTTGGTAACAATCATGCACTTATCAAGATGCACAAAATATCAGCACCAAGAGGGAATACCAATGTGAACTAAGGACTTGGTGACAATGATGCATCAATGTAAGTTTTATCACATCAAATGTACCACTCTGATGAGGGATATTGATACTGTGCATGTGTGCGAGGTAAAGAGTAAAAGGGAACCTTCTACTCCATTTCACTGTGAGCCTAAAACTGCTCTACAAAATGAAAATTACTCCAAGAGACTTAACATCTCAAAAACTTTTGAAACAGTAATATATAATATATATAATATATAAATATATAATATTTACAGTAATTTATATTAAGAAATATATAATTTCTTTTGTTATTAACTGTATTTTTCTATATCATCTAATGAAAATCATGTTTTATTTTAACTTTTTAAATAATAATGCCTATAAAGAGTCATTAGTACCTTTAGTGTTTATAACATTTGCTCTTGGGATCCCTAGGTGGCGCAGCGGTTTGGCGCCTGCCTTTGGCCCAGGGCGCGATCCTGGAGACCCAGGATCGAATCCCACATCAGGCTCCCAGTGCATGGAGCCTGCTTCTCCCTCTGCCTGTGTCTCTGCCTCTCTCTCTCTCTCTCTCTCTCTCTCTCTCTCTGTGACTATCATAAATAAATAAAAAAAAAAATAAAAAAAATAACATTTGCTCTTACCTCGATTTATTGTTGCTTGAGCCTAGGCATATAATACTACATTTGCAAGCTAGTGTGCAAAATCATTAGTCGTTTTATGTCAGGTGGAAGTATGTCCATTCCATGGACAGTTTTGCTCTTCTGGAGGCGTACCCTCCCTTACTATTATCAAAAAATTTTGTATCATTTTATTTTAAACAAGTGTCCTAATTATACAATTTTACCCACCTCTTTTACCACCCCCAACTCCGATATCTTAATAGAAGAGCTTAAATTCTCAGAGGTCCATTTCTGAAGAGTTACTGAACATCTATTTTGAAATACACATTTTCCTCCTACATATACAGCTATTAAATAGCAACTAATTTTAGCTCCCACTTTGAAGTCTTCTTAAAATGTATTAGATGGGCTTCTGAATGAAGCAATAATTCACTGGTAATCATTTTTCTCTTCATACTTCACAAATATCAGATATATCGGCCAGATCCATACCAGATGGATGGATCCAATTCAGGTGGATGTTTTTATGAAAATTCTCGAAAAGATTGTTCAATTCAATATTAGGACATAGGTCTGGTACCTTGGATCAAGGGAGTATACTATACATCTGGTCCAAGTGAAAAAGAAATTCCCAGTGGATTTGGCACCTCTCACTACCCCCAACAGAGAGCAAATGGCAGCAGAGCTCTGCAGCTTTAGTCTTGGGAGCTCAGCCTTTGGGATGACTAACAGCAAATTGTACTTTTTTTTTTTTTTCTGAAGTGACATTGTTTCAAAGTTCTTTGCGTAACTTTCCACTATCAGAATAGTCCCTGAGAACAAATCTGTTGGTCTTAAAGCAATTTTTAAGCAGCTACTTGGAGAAAAGCACCATCGGGTGTCAACAGCACAGCTTCTTGCACATCAAACAAGTCAGGACTTTGGAGGAGGCCCAAGCAGGGCTGCAGAGGGCCACTCCAGGGTCCACGTGTTCCTAAAGCCCAGAAGCCTTGAAAATGAAATCCCAGTGCCAAAATACCTTGCTAGTACCAGTAAGCAACAAAAGGAAACAAATATGAAGATACCTCCTTGAAGAGTCTGCACCCCTCTGGAGGGGGAAACCAGGAAACTTGATCACAGGATTTTACTGTGTATATTGTTTATTCTGTTGGTTGGAATGTATTAAGGTACAAGACTTAGAAAGAATTATAGAAAGATCTGAAGCCAGTCTGGCGGGAAAAGCTGAAGGATACATATCTGGGGCAAGAGAAGGACTTTTGTAAAAAGAGCAGCGATTTAAAATGGATTTTTTTTATAAATTTATTTTTTATTGGTGTTCAATTTGCCAACATGCAGAATAACACCCAGTGCTCATCCCGTCAAGTGCCCCCCTCAGTGCCCGTCACCCATTCACCCCCACCCCCCCGCCCTCCTCCCCTTCCACCACCCCTAGTTCATTTCCCAGAGTTAGGAGTCTTTATGTTCTGTCTCCCTTTCTGATATTTCCCACACCTTTCTTCTCCCTTCCCTTATATTCCCTTTCACTATTATTTATATTCCCCAAATGAATGAGAACATATAATGTTTGTCCTTCTCCGATTGACTCATGTCACTCAGCATAATACCCTCCAGTTCCATCCACGTCGAAGCAAATGGTGGGTATTTGTCATTTCTAATGGCTGAGGAATATTCCATTGTATACATAAACCACATCTTCTTTATCCACCCATCTTTCGGTGGACACCAAGGCTCCTTCCACAGTTTGGCTATTGTGGACATTGCTGCTAGAAACATCGGGGTGCAGGTGTCCCGGCGTTTCACTGCATCTGCATCTTTGGGGTAAATCCCCAGCAGTGCAATTGCTGGGTCGTAGGGCAGGTCTATTTTTAACTCTTTGAGGAACCTCCACACAGTTTTCCAGAGTGGCTGCACCAGTTCACATTCCCACCAACAGTGCAAGAGGGTTCCCCTTTCTCCACATCCTCTCCACATTTGTTGTTTCCTGCCTTGTTAATTTTCCCCATTCTCACTGGTGTGAGGTGGTATCTCATTGTGGTTTGGATGTGTATCTCCCTGATGGCAAGTGATGCAGAGCATTTTCTCATGTGCGTGTTGGCCATGTCTATGTCTTCCTCTGTGAGATTTCTCTTCATGTCTTTTGCCCATTTCATGATTGGATTGTTTGTTTCTTTGCTGTTGAGTTTAATAAGTTCTTTATAGATCTTGGAAACTAGCCCTTTATCTGATACGTCATTTGCAAGTATCTTCTCCCATTCTGTAGATTGTCTTTTAGTTTTGTTGACTGTAACCTTTGCTGTGCAAAAGCTTCTTATCTTGAGACTTATCTTAAGTCCCAATAGTTTATTTTTGCTTTTAAAGAAGTTTTGCTGTAGTTGTAACCCTGTCCTAAGACTTTCTTGTCCTAAGACTTTCTTGTCCTAAGTTACAAGGAGGTCTGTGTCACTAATTAAGGCTGTTGGAGTTAGACTTGTGCTTTAGGAAGAAGATGCAATATACTCAGACTGGCCCCAGTGTAATTCAGTTACATGAGAGTTACATGTGTATTCAAACGGGAACACTCTACTGTATTCTAGAACACACATATGCATTTAATTCTAAGGATAAAACATGAATCTTCAGAGAAATGTCAAGATTCAGGGAGTAAACTTTGGGTCATATGGTCTCTATGGATCACTACTGCTTCCAAGGAGGCCTTTTTGAAATTGCCAAAGTATTTTCTGATGTCAAAGTGATTGAGGAACATTACTGCCAGGTAGTGATACTGTATGTGCTACAACAATCAAGACAGCCTTACACAAGAAAGTGTTATCCTGTGCTTTTCATTGTTCTGCAATGTCCCATAAGACATTTGTGTAAATTAAAATCTATTTCTTAAAAAATTATGTCAGCCTAAAAACTAATGACATTTTGTATATAACAAAGTATATTGTTTTAAGGTGTGCATGGTATCTGAGACTCTGATTACAACACACTGTATTAGTCTGTGTTTATAGCTCTTAATTCATGGTGATTCTACAGATGGATCCAAGCATATGACTGTTTAATGTATCTTTAGTACTAGTGCCTGAGCATTTGCATATTGAAATACATATAATTGTATTACAAATTATTTTTCTTTTATGTTTTCTTGATAAGACAGCCATTATGTTGATTTTTTTCAAATTATATGCAGTATGTTTTGTTATCTATCAGTTTCATTTCAAGAAAGTAAAGATGCTGTTGCAAAAGACTTCTTATTAAAAGAAAATTTTAGTTTATCCATTCACCCATAAGAAGAAATGAAGTTCTGATACATTCTTGGATAGACATCAAAAGTATTCATGCTAAGCAAAAAATGCTAGGCACAAAAAAAAAATCACATGTGTGATTCCTTTTGTATGATATATCCAGACTAGGAAAATCCACAAAGATGGGGAAAAAATTGGCAGTTGTCAGAAGAATGGGAGAAAGGCAGAATGAGGAGTGATTACCTAAAAGGATATGGGGTGTTTTTCTGGGGTGATGAAAATGTTTTGAAACTATAGAGGTGGTGGTTGCACAAGACTGTGACTGCTACATGCCACTGAATTGTACACTGTAAAATGATTAATTGCATGTTATATGAACTTCACCTCAATTTTTAAAGAAAGTCGGATCTAATAACTTCAAAAATAACTGCTTTAGAAGTTCCTAACCATTTCTGTTCTATAGATCCCATTTAGCAGCCCTATAAAGCCTATGAAACACTTCCGAAAGTAATGTTTGTAAATACTTAAAATATATTGTTAAAGAGAAAACCAATTATATTGAAATATAACTATAAAAATACTTTCAGAAAAAATGTTGTGATCTAATAACATACTCAGTTCTTCACTGAGGCATTAAGTGACTAGATCCAACAGCAGATTTAATAACTACCATCATGGATCCCTGGGTGGCACAGCGGTTTAGCACCTGCCTTTGGCCCAGGGCACGATCCTGGAGACCCAGGATCGAATCCCACGTCGGGCTCCCGGTGCATGGAGCCTGCTTCTCCCTCTGCCTATGTCTCTGCCTCTCTCTCTCTGTGGGACTATCATAAATAAATAAATAAATAAATAAAAAATAACTACCATCATTTTGATGTAGTGATGGATGTAAATGACAGAGACACCTACAACATTAGGAAAATGGAGTAACAATTATATATCATTTCTCCTGGAAAAAAAAAAAAAGCATAGATAGTAGTCACACTACTAAAGGGTTTGTTGTTTACATTTATAAATGCTAAATTTTAGTTAGAAGTAATGAAAATAAAGGTGCGATCTTTTTTTTAAATCCAAGTTTACTGACCCCCTAAATTCTCCCTCAGAACCCCTGGTAGTAAACACCTAGTAAAGGGAAGGGGTATATATTCTTTCCCTTTTGCCCTTAGAGGTACTTTGGTGGATGATTAAGAGCTGAATAGAAGAATAGAGGACAAAGAAAAAAGTATGTTGGTGTTCTGGATTTCTCTTTAAGACTGTCATGATTGAAGAAGAGATAAGAGATCCATTTATCCTCTACTTATTTTTAAAAATGTTTTTCTTCCCTACTTTAAAAGATAGTTTGGGGGCACTTGGGTGGCATCAGTTAAGCGTCTGACTTCAGCTCAGATCATGATCCCAGGGTCTTGGGATGGAGTCCAGCATCAGGCTCTCCACTCAGTGGGGAACCTGCTTGTCCCTCTTCCTCTGCTGCTCCCCCTGCTTGTGCTTTCTCTCTGTCTCTATTTGTCAGATAAATAAATAATTTTTAAAAGATATTTTGATCCAAGTTTTGGTGAAACAAATGGCCTGAGAAGCAAACTCATCCAATATAGACATGATTGGCTGAAAGATGAAAAATTAGTTTTATTCCCCCTTGTAGGGGGGTGGGGGGAGGGGAGTTGTTGTTAGCATGTAGAAATTCTTTTCTGAATAATTGTGGGTATATATGTGACAATAAGTCCATGTTCTGAGGCCCATATATCTCTTAAGAGAAGGAAAGAGTTGTTTTTAACCAAGGCCCAATGATATGCAGAATACATTTGGTATTAAGCTTTCAGTCTTTCTGGCTAGTTACTAAATTGGATGTAATAAAATTCATCCATCATACAAGAATCACATGTGATTTAACTACACATTGTTAAATGGCATAAAAAAATAGAAAGTTTTGCTTGATTAAGTATTATTACTGCTTCTAGGCTAAAATAATCATGAGAAATTTCAGCTGCAAATGACACATTATAAATCCCTTGTAATATTATAAATATAGTAATCATGGTAATACTCTAATCCAATTCAAGGGTGAGCTACTAAATTGGTAATAATAGGTCCTGAACAAAATCTAATGAGACAACCCATTTTCTCTGCCCACTTTCTAGATTTTCCCTTTAGGCCTTGAGCAGTGGGAATTAATTTTGTTTTTAAATGGTTTAACCATAAAACTCCTATTTTTCCCCTCATTTATACTATTCTAATTACACAGAATAATGGTTTTAAAATTGGATTCAAAAGAACCCTGGGTTCCATAGGCAATTCCTTGAAATAAATTTCAAGTAATCCATTGCAAGAAAATATGGACAGGATTAATTTATAACCAAACCTCAGGCCCACACCACAGAAGAATTTCAGGGTCCCCAAAAAGAATGCAGAATGATTTCATAATGTCAGTTGGTGATGTTTGTGTTAGAAACTCAGTAGCTAAGGAGTTTTCCTTATTTGAAAATCATGTCTTTAGAAAGAGAACTCATTCTTGCCTTCACCCCTTTATTCATTGCTTAATTCATTGAACTAATATTTACTAAAGATGTTGGGAAGTCTGATAGTAACTAAAAATAGAATGATGAAGAAGTATTTTAAAATATATCTACCCTCATGGTATTTATAGTCTGGTAAAGGATTCAGGCATTCAACAAGTAATCACATAAATCTTTTGATAAGATTAAAAGCGAAATAAGTGCTGTGGGAAAAAAATATAAGAAGCCATGACAGAAAGTAATAGGAAGACTTGATTTAGGTTGAGGATCAGGGGATGTCTTGGTAAGGATATGACATCTTAGCTGATACCCAAGGAAGTAGGAGAGAGTCAAGGGGAAAATGGCATAGGGAAAAGAATGTGCAAAGGTCCTGAGGCAATATTTGACTAAGAAAATTTTCTAAGAAAATATTTGCTGCAATATAACGTATATATTTTTCACAGATTGAGTCCTCCAAGAAGTAGAATCTGAGACAGAATATTTTTTTAGGAAGTAGCCCTAGGACCAATCCCTGCAGAAAGTAGGGGAAGGACTCAGGATTTGGCTGAGGGAAAAGTCCAGATGAAATGCAGACCCAAACAACAGTTTTGGCTGACCACAAAGGGAGTTCTGGAGATAAAATGGGCTGTCAGAATTGCCTTCTAATGGGCCAGAATGGCTGGATCTTTATAACCGTTCCTCTATTATGTCAATCATTGGAGGTTAGCTATTAGGGAAGAGGCTGTGACCTTGGGCAAGGTGGCTACACAGGCAGAGGGAGAAGCAGGCTCCATGCAGGGAGCCAGATGCGGGACTCCATCCCCAGTCTCCAGGATCAGGCCCTGGGCTGAAGGTGGCACTAAACTGCTGAGCCACCTGGGCTACCCAGGGCATCTACATTTTTAAAATCAAGTTATTTATTTTAATTCCAGAATAATTAATATACAGTGTTACGTTAGTTTCAGGTGTACAGTATAATGATTCAGCACTTCCATACAACACCCAGTGCTCATCACAAGTGCCCTCCTTAAACCCCATCACCTAGTCCACCAATCCCTTTCCATCCACCTCCACTGTGGGAACCCTCAGTTTGTTCTCTATAGTTAAGAGTCTGTTTCTTGCTTTGTCTCTTTTTTCCTTTGTTCATTTGTTTTGTTTCTTAAATTCCACACACAAGTGAAATCATATGTTATCTGTCTTTCTCTGACTTATTTTACTTAGCATAATACTCTCTAGCTTTGTCCATGTTGTTGCAAATGGCATGATTCCACTTCTTTTCATGGCTGAGTAATATTCCATCACACACACATGCGCGTGCTGCATCTTCTTTACCCCTTCATTTATCAATAGATCAATCGACATAGGCTGCTTCCATAATTTGGCTGCCGTAAATAATGCTGCAATTAATATAGCAGTACATATTCCCACTTGAATCAGTATTTTTGTATTCTTTGGGTAAATACCCAGTAGTAGAATTACTGGATGAAATGGTAATTTCATTTTTAATTTTTTGAAGAACTTCCCTACTGTCTTCCACATGGCTGCACCAGTTTGCATACCCATCAACAGTGCAAGAGGGATCCTTTTTCTCCACGTCCTTGCCAACACCTGTTGTTTCTTATTCTAACCTTCTATTCTGAGGTTCAGTTATTTCTGGGAGAGGAATTATAGTTTTTGTTTGTCCAAAAACAGAACTTACCTGTGTTTGCATATATGCTAATAAGTGCAGAGAAACATCTGGAAGGACATCTTCTATGCTTGCTTTGGTGTGGCTTTTCATTATTGTTACAATCAGCATGTGTTATCTTAGTTTTTTAACAAGGCTTTAGATGATCTTCCAGCAAAAGGGATGCCTTCCAGTATAGCTAAACCACTTTCAGAGCTTCATCCACCCCCATGGGGACAGTCTTCTTTTGAACATTCATTAAGAATCACTACACTCTGACCCTTTCCCCCTCCAAAAGAAAGAAACAAAACGAAAGAGAGAAAACAAAACAGTACCTACTGGTGGATCACAGTGAGTAACAAAAGAGAGTAGTAGATGGGTCACATAAAGCCTTATGGGAGATTTTAAAGACTTTGGAATTTATACCATATGCAATGGGAACCCATTAAGAGGTTTTGTAAGTACAGAGTCTAAGAGGAAGAAAGACAAGAAAGACTGAGTAATGGAAGGAGGAAAAGGAATTAAGAACTGTGAAGCTGAGAAAAAATGAATTAAAAGCAAAATGAAAATAAGGTTAAGAAGCTAAACCATGTAATTTGGCAGCCATGAAACAGTAGTGCTCTATATCTTTAAACACCAATTAAGGAAAAATTAAAATGTTTGTGTACTCTCAAAACAACTAAGTATTATATCTTCTTAAAAAGTTTTAGTAGGAAAACCAGTATCTGCCACTATTTTAAGCATGTTTCATTTATTCCCCTTTTGTCGAAGAGTTTCTCTTTAACTATAAAATACCAAAATAACATAACTCACATGCTCCATGGTGCCTGGTATGATGCAACACGTTTGAACAAATTTTGTAGTTAGGACAACACTTCTAAAGCTTGTTTATTGTGTCTTTTTTGACTTACCTTCCAAGCTACTTTGTTCTAGAATATTTTTCCCATGGAGACAATATTCTATTCTTTAAGATATTCTTTAAGACTTTTCTATTGCAAATGAGATAAATAGTAGTATCTTTAACAGGAAGAAGTATGCCTTCATCAAAACAGACTTTCATGGCAGTAGTTGTACGTGGAGATATAAATTTTATGTAATAAATAACTCTCCTCAGACCCATCTGGATCTTGGGTTAGAAGCCCCCAAGGAGAGGTGTCCTAGAGCTTAGGATGTGAACTCTCAAAGGACCTGGAGCAAGGGAGCAGCAATCACATGTCCTATTTATGTGATGGAAACCAGCTTCAGTTATCAGAGTGATTCATGGGTCCTGTGCTCACCAGCCCTTCTCATTAAAGACTAGCCGGGGCTCAAAACCGCCTATCAGGCTGCTGCCAACCATATCCTTTTTATCTGCTAGAGGAGCCAGCAGCTCAATCAGCGGGGGCGTGAGCTGTCTGAGCTGTCTAGGACTGAGTGTTGCCTCATCTGAAGAAGGGCAGAGGGGAATGGCCAACAGAAATCAGATGGAGGCCTTGCCCGCAAAGCCAAGGAGACCATAAGCCACCCAAGTATCACTGGTAGCTGTTCACTGCTTTTCAGGTTTGACAAGAATTGAGTGGGTGTATAATGGTCGTTAGTGATCTTCTTAGGAAAATTCGATCAGCTAGAATGTTAATCCAGTGTGTAATTCTAGAATATATGATTACAGAAGCTCTGACCTAATTCCAGTATGTATATGTGTCCTAATATATATCGCTTATGTGAATTATTATTTATTATATGTAATTTCATTTTTTTATCTTATTCTTTTACATTTCTCTCCTTTAAAACACTTTTTTCGAGATGCCTGGGTGGCTCAGCAGTTAAGCGACTGCCTTTAAAAGCCCAGGGCGTGATCCTGGGGACCCGGGATGGAGTCCCGTGTCGGGCTTCCTACATGGAGCCTGCTTCTCCCTCTGCCTGTGTCTCTGCCTCTCCCTGTGTCTCTCATTAATAAATAAATTCTTTAAAAAAATAAAATAAAAATAAAACACCTTTTTCCCCTAAGTTTTACTCCAAATGAAAATAATATAAAAATTGCCAAATTGCCTAACTAGTCTTCCGAGACTCTTTTTTTTTTTTTGCTGGCTTTAATGTCACAGTGCCATCAGTTTTATCACATGAGGTTTCCCCAGAGAAAAACAACCACTACCATATGCCTTTAAGAAAGAAAATGCTGGTAACTGATGAGCTCCATTTGCTGAAATCACTTTCCTTCTTTTTAATTATTTTTGTTCCAGTAACTAAGAAATCATTTTTTGAAAATAAAAGAAAACTTCAAAGAAAGTAAAAAAAAAAAAAAAAAACTTCCCATTCATTGTCTCCAAGATTACAAAAAGAAGAAAATGTGTAATTAAAAAATATCTAAGTAATTGAACCCTAAAAGATAAATTTAAAAGTGATGATTGCAAATGCCTTTCTCATGACTTTTGGAAATCTACAGCTGGTCCTTAGCTATCACTATAATTATCTCACTTAATCCCTGTTGGCTTTTCTTTTAACTGATCACCAGTAAAATTCAAATTTCCCCATCCTAGAAATGAAGCTTGCTTGAGTCTTTCCTCAGACACTGGGCAAGAAAAAAGATAAAGCATTTAATCCTATTCTTAAACATTCAAATGAGTATTTATACTGCATTTGCAGCTATCATACGGTTATTTCAATTCCCCTGCCTTCTCTCAAAACACTTTCAGTAATCTTTTCTTGGAAATGTCATCCAGACCAGGTTACCAACCATTTTAAAAATATCAGTCTCATCGTATTATAATGATATCTCATTTTAGACGCCAAAATGCTATTACCCACTGAAATCATGCTCCAAATGACCTTCACATCTTTCCAAAAACCAAATTATTCAGAGAACAAAGATTTGACATTACTGAGAATATTCCAAAAAGAATGCCATAGGCTCTGAAAAAACGGATAAGAATGCCCATAGAAGTCTGCCCTTTCAAATTTTCCAGACATCTTCGAGTCTTTCATTTCATTGATTCTTCATGACTTTACTTAGGTGTTATTAGTCCCAAGGGAAGAAACTTGAAGCCTGAAGAAGTCATTCTATGCCATTCATTCATTCATTTGATATTTATATGATACCTACCATGGACCAACACTGGCAGATCAGATAATGTCTAAAATTACACAACTAGTGAGTGGCTAACCAGAACTAGGACACAAGTCCAAACTTCTGCTCTATCATACTGCCTATGGAAGATTATATTTTTTAAATCAAAAATCTCTCATTTCATACCCCCTAGAAGTTTGTCTCACCTCTATCAAGAAGTGAAGTCTACTATACCTCCTTTGGAGCCTGGGTAGGCTGTGACTCACTTGTAACTAACAGAATACAGTGGAGGAAGTGAAGTTACTCGAACCTCTCTAAACTTGGTTTCCTCATCTGTATAAAGGGAATAAATAGTATCTACTACAAAAGATTAGTGAGAGAATTGAATGAGATAATCCATGGTGTTAGTTTTATGCTTTTGTTATAAGGAATACAATCTAAACTAGTCTAAGAAAAAAATGGCGATTAGTTGACAAGATACTGTATATAATTGAAGGAAGTACTGAGCAACAGAACTGCAAGGACACAGCTAGTTCTTAAAAATAATTGAAGCTCAGGTCTTTAAGTAACTCTAGGGCTCTTTTTCTCTTGCTTTCTCTCCAGGTATTGTACCTATCTCTCTTGGCATACCGTTATTACTCTTCCCTACCAGCTTCCTTAGTAAAGCACAACCATG
Source organism: Canis lupus familiaris (assembly GCF_011100685.1). Lineage (NCBI taxonomy): Eukaryota > Metazoa > Chordata > Mammalia > Carnivora > Canidae > Canis > Canis lupus. Next base: position 13,554,727 of record NC_049253.1, on the reverse strand, counting down.
GCTGCCAACAACTCCCAAGTCTGACATTCCTACCACCATATTCTCTCTGGTCTTAAGCTCAGAATTCTCAGTGGTGGTTCTAATTGCTGTTCTTGGGTCAAGTTATCTATCTTGAATCAACTAAATGTATCCAGGGGCATGGTCTGTGAGATGGCAGCTCTTGTATATACTAAATTGCAGAGAGAGGAGGATAGTAGATTCCATTAGAAAGGGCACTATTACCCAGAACAGGTACGAGTATGATATAACAATTCCTTAGATGGCCACTATACATGTTAATCATTTAGCACAGTAACTAGTTTACTGTAAAGGCACAGCATGTATTACCATCTTTTGACTGACTCAAAAATTGTAATAATCATCACTGAGATATTATCTAATATCCATATACCTAATTTATAACCCATTTTTGCAGCACAGTCTAATGTAAGTTTCTACTGACATTCACCTTCAGCTTCAAGCACATTGATAGACCTTCCCTGGTAATACATGATTTGACAAGTCAGTGAAACCTTGGGATTTTTCTTCCTTTTCTGAGACATCTTTGATCAAAATTCCCTTTATAGGCCTTGTAATGGTGAATTTTATGTGTCAACTTGACTGGGTTAATGGATGCCCAGATAGTTGGCAACACATCATTTCTGGGTGTGTGTCTGTGTGTTTCCAAAGGGATTAGCATTTGAATCAGTAGACTGAATAAAGAAGATGCCCTCACCAGTGTGGGTGGGCATCATCCAAACTGTTGAGGATTTGAGTAGAACCAAAAGCCAGAGGAAGAGTGAATTTGCTCTTTCTGTTTGAGCACCATCTTCTCCTGCCTTTGGACATTGGTGCCTCTAGTTCTTAGGTTATTAGACTCAGACCAGGATTTATACCATTGGCTACCTGGTTCTTTCCTGGATCTCATACCATTGGACTGGAACTACACCACCAGCTTTCCTGTACCCAGCTTGCAGAGAGCACATCATGGGACTACTTAGCCTTCATTATTGTGTGCGTCAATCCATCATAATAAATCTCTATCTACATACATCCTATTGATTCTGTTTCTCTAGAGAATCCTGACTAATACTAGCTTGAAGCCTGTTTTTATCACAGAAATAAATGAAATTATCATATGGCATCTTCTGTCTACTGTACTTGAATTACACTAAGCTGCCTGTGCACATACTGCAGAAGGGAAATTATACACATTGCAATAAAATGGACTGTGTCCTAGAAGATGTATCTTCCCACATAAACACACTTAAGCAAATAAAAGAAAGAAACTTGCCTTTTCTTTTACAAAAATTGTGAGGAAAGTTCCCAAGTGATAAAGTCCTGTCCTCCCAACCGTGAAAGTAACAAGTAAACAAAAGTCTCTCCAGCTATCAGATTCCACTCCTACCCCTCCTCCCCTCTTAGGAAAGCAGTAGCTGTATAACTAACAAACAGATTTTCCTCATCTTCCTCTGAGGAAATATTTGTCTCTCTGCTAGTTCTCTCCAAAAGGTGGGTGAAGAGCAGATAATGTAGTATCAGGGTGCCACGTGGCTCAGCTGGGACCCAACTCTCCTGCCTTTCTCCTTTCGCTTTGAGTTAGTTGGGACCATTTGAGGATAGTCTGAAACTCAGGTTTTACAGATGTTCTATCTTCAGGTGTTTATTTAGAATCCTGAGAGAGTTTTCTGCCCCTCCTTTCTGAGTATTATAATTAATACTGCCTGGAAAGGTGAATTCTTCCAGTCAGAAAAAATCTGGAGGTTCTTCAGGAAATAGATGTAGTAGACATTAACTGGTATGATCACCTGGCTTCCAGGGATCTCCCCAGTAGTCAGTCTTTGATAATCCTCTTCTTTAAGGGCTGTTACTTCTGTGCCCACTCCCACTCTGGCATATGGTCCAATGGAAGCTGTGTGGTCTTATCTCCATGGTTGGGGAAGTTAAACATGGGCTCACTACTCAAGCGAGGCCAGACAGAGACCTTCCCTGGGATTGTTGACACTGGAGCAGTAAGTAATACATGTATGAGTCTAGAGCCATGCCCCACTACTCTACAACACAAAGAAACCTGTCCACAGCAGTGAGAAGCAGAAAGAACAGAAAGCACAGAGGGAGAGCTGATGGCATTTTAATCTTTGATTCCAGTTACTGGAAATCCTGGAGCTGCACTAATTCCTGTCTTTCCAAGAGGTGGTTGTTTAATCTTGCATTGGCTCTGGGAGACTCACCTGTTCCCTGCCAACAAATCCTCTTTGTTATTCGCACTTCAGTTATGTTTCTGTTACTCACAACCAAGACTCCTAACTCCCTAGAAAGCAAGTAGCTGCCTTTAATTCAAACAGTGTGAGAGTTCAGCATGTTCAGAGCCCCCAACCCTGGACCTTGCCAAACCTCTGTCACCCTCAGTGAAATCAGGGATCACCCTCCCACATGTAATCACCTTGTCCTGGGTAAACTAACATTAATCCTAAGGGCCCCTGTCTATAATCAGCTTCTTATTTCAGAAGAGGAGAACGATTTGTCTACCAAGTTCTTTTTTTCCCTCATAGGGTTGAAATTATTCTTCATTTTAGCCCTTTCACCATTTCTTTACTTAGTGGCTTAAATTTTTTGGAAGAGGTCTCATGATGGTGTGCCCCCTTTGAAAGCTACTGGTCACTACAGACTCAATGTTTATGTTGCCCCAAAATTCATATGTTGAAATCCTAATGCCTAATGTGATAGTATTAGAAGATGAGGCCTTTGGGAGATGCTTTAGGTCATGAGGGTGAAGCCCAGTTAGTGCACTTGTAAAAGAAGCCCCAGAGAGCTTGCTAGCCCTTTCCTCCATGTGAAGACACAGTGAAAAGGTGCCAGCTATGAGCCAGGAAGAGGGCTTGTACCAGAATGTAACCACGCAACACCTCAATCTTGAACTTCTCAGCTTCCAGAACTGTGAGAAATAAAAATCTGTTGTTTATAAACTACCCAGTCTGTGGTATTTTGTTATAGCAGCCTGTATGGACTAAGACACCAGACATCACCAAAAGCAAAACTAATGGATAAGCATCTTTCTCCTCAGAGAACTGAACAGCATTTTGATTTTTGTTTCTCAGACAGGAGTGCCTGTGGGAAGAAAATAAATATTTATATGTTCTTTCCAGAGCCCCAAGCCTGTCTGAGGAGCCTGCTGACCAAGTACAAAGGAAATTATTTATCCCAATCCTTGCAACTCTGCTTGCTGGGGTTTTGACTTATTTTGTAGTAGGGGGGCAGAGGATGAGGGAAGTAGATGTAGGAATAAAATTATATCTGTATCAAATTTAGTTCTCCAAATATGAACTGGTGTCTTCCAACAACACTGTTTTTTGATCTTGTAATCTGAAAGCCATGAAAGTTACTTCCTTCACTGACTTCTATAGAATGACTCTTACAGATCAGAATATTGGAGGTGGGGAGAGGGAAGTATCAATATTCATAAAAAGTGGGTCTCTTTATTCTGGCTACTTATGGCTAAGTCTCTGTGAGTAATTAGTAGTGTTGCTCCAAAGGAACCTGATTTTTCTAAACTGTGTTCCATAAAACCTATGTTTCACTGCAGGAGTCTCTTGCACATTTGTAGTAATATTTTCTCCTTTCTGTTGGTTGATACATGATCAGAAATTTAACATGCAACTTTTAGCCTCTCCCAAACTGAAAACCACTTCCTTCGACTGCCATAAGGGCATTCTATTTACAGAGAAGGAGGCATTTAGGTATCAGGTCCTTAGTGCTTCAAACAATGTCTGACACATAATAGACTCAATAAAAATGTAGCAATGAATGAATTTAATGTTCTGTGACTGTGTATAATTCTTAATGCTAGAAAGAGGCCCAAAGGAGAGAAATCAGCCTGTATATGTCTTGTTTTAGAGTTAGTGGGCTCAGTCTTTTTTGAGTTACAGAACCATTTCAGAATCTGATGAAGCTAGAGACCTTTCCTCCCGCAAAGTACATAATACCCACAAAAGTTGGCTTAAAATTTTAGGAGGTTTGCTGACACAAGTGTCTATGGCCTTTACATTGAGAATGTCTGATATAGTAGAATATTAAGTAATGCAGAAAAAACTCATAATTATTGGAGAATGGCTTTGGAACTAATTTGTGTTCTGACAGCCTTATCAATTCTTCCTAGCCTATTGTCATGATGATGAAATTGAATTAAGCAATCTTTAAACAGTCATTAAAAAAAATAGAAGATCTCTATGATTGGACAGTAGGCAAAAAAGGACACATAGAAAGAATATTCCTCCTCTGTATGGACTCCCACTCCTAGTCCCAATTTAGAAGATTCTTATCGTATCTACACTGTCAGGCTGGCTATGACTGTCACGATATGTGATGTTAATGATCGTCTTATGACAAAATTTACCGTCTGAATCTGAACATTCATATGGACTGTGCCCTCTATTTCTTTTAAAGTTAGGAGAAGAAGGAGGAAACAAAATATTTCATAGGGGGAATTCCCTGATAGACCTGCTGACATCTGCTTTATCCTTCCTCACTTCAATCAAAGTTCAATAACTCTAATAGGTACTTAAAAAACAACAAAATTTCTCTAGTAATATGCTTCAGTATATCTCTGTTCCCTGAGAACCAGGATGGTTTACAGGATGACATAGAGTTATGGCCATATAAGTATAAAGCTAAACAGAACAGGTTATCTAACCTGACACTTTGGTTTCACAAATTAAATACCAAGACACAGAGAGGTTGAAGTAACCTTTCTACAATCTCTATAACTTTTTCAAGGTCTTCATAACAGATTCATCCCCTTCCTGTTAGTAAATTATTCATCTATACGCATTACCCTGTGTAATTGCAATTTCTTTCAGTGGAGTAAATTGAAGTATATTTTTTCCATCTAATTGATGTTGAACTTGGTCATGTGAATGAAATGCCAATAAATGTTAGCATCAACTTTAAATGTGTTTGTCTGATTTGGTTTGTCCTCTTGCACTTCTGCCATTCTATCGTTAGAAATAGATAGTTCAGGTAGCTTCTGGGCCCAGATGATGACATGTGGAACACACCTGATCCTGACTTGGAGTCTGGTGTTTAGTCAAGCCAAGCCAAAAGCATCACCATGTTCAAGATCAAATTAATAGCAGCCAACACACAGACCCATAAGGAAGAAAAGTCTTTGCTATTTTAAGCCACTGGGGTATTAGGGATTGTCTGTTAAGCAACATTACCACAGTGAAAAAGCTGATAAAGTCTTAGAATTAGCAAAAGTAGAATATTCAAACACTTTTCCCCAAATCATTGTATTGGTTGTGATTTGAGTCACATGCATATAATAGAAAAACTCAAGTAACCATGGCTTAATCAAAATTGAATTTTATTCTCTATTAGAAAAATTGTTCTAGAGTTAGGCAATTCAGACCTAGTTTATTGATTCTATGAGGTCACCAGGCTCTTTCCTATGCATGGCTCTGCCATCCCTAGAATATGGGCCTTGTTCTTAATGGCCCAAAATTGCTAGTAGAACTTCTGCTTTCAAGATTCAGGAAGAAGAGTAAGGAGAGGAAGAAAAAATTATGCATGCTCTCTCTTTTAAGGAGAAGTTCTAGAAGTTCCAGACACTCTCTACTGAGATTCTATTGGCCAGAAATTAGTCAGATTACCACATGTAGATTACAGGGGAGACTGAAATAGAGACTTCTGACTAAATAGCAATGTGTCAAGCAAAAATTACAGGGTTCTATTACAAAGAGAAGGTGAGAATAGATACTTTGAGACGACTAGCAGCTTCTATCATAATGAACAAATAGTTGCTGCCCTACAGAAAGTGCCCAATAAGTGTTAAGTGGGTAACTTAATGAAAATGTGAATTAATTTTTATGATCTCAATCACCAAAAAGAAAAAAAGGTGAGAAAATTTACTCTCTTAATAGCTAACCTATACATCATACATCAGTGTGCATATATCAGTCATCGTGTTGTGCATCATATCCCTAGTACTTATTTATCTCATGACTGGAGGTTTGTATCTCGACTAACTACCTGCCTCCAACTCCTTCTCTCTCTCACTTCACCTGCCTGCAAGTCTGAACTCTTTTTCTTTTTTTTTTTTTAATTTTTTTTTTTAATTTTTATTTATTTATGATAGTCACACACAGAGAGAGAGAGGCAGAGACAAAGGCAGAGGGAGAAGCAGGCTCCATGCACCGGAGCCTGATGTGGGACTCGATCCCGGGTCTCCAGGATCGCGCCCTGGGCCAAAGGCAGGCGCCAAACCGCTGCGCCACCCAGGGATCCCTGAACTCTTTTTCTATGAATTTGGTTATTTGTTTGTTTGTAGATTCTACATATAAATGATGTAATGTAGTACTTGTCTTTGTTGGTCTGACTTATCTCACTTAGCATAATGTATCTGAGGTCCTTTTATGTTGTTGCAAATGGAGAATATCCTCTTTTCTGATGGCTGGATAATATTTCACTATGTGTATATACCACACCTTATCTATCCATTCATCCATTGATAGGCATTTAGGTTGTTTCTATGTCTTGGGTATTGTGAATAATGCTAGGATAAACATGGGAGTGCATACACCTCATCGAAATCCTGTTTTCATTTCCTTTGGTTATAGACCCAGAAGTGGGATTGAGTGGTAGATTTATTTTTAAGGTTTTGAAGAACTTCCATATCTTTTTCCATAGTGGCTGGACCAATTGATTGTTCTATTAACAGTGCACAAGTGTTCTCTTTTCACCACATCCTCACCAGCACCTGTTGTCTCTTGTTTTCTTGATGATTGCCATTCTAATGGGGATGAGGTGATAGCTCATTGTGGTTTTGATTTTCTGTAGAATCCTCAACAAGTAGCTTTTAGAAAGCTCTATATTCAGATAAATAATATTTTATTAGATCAGAAGGCATCTAAGTGAAATATTGTTAGATAAAGAGGATACTAAGTGGGTTCATTCCACCATTAGCATCTAATCTTATCCATCTCTCACGATATCCACCAACTATCACTTCTCCCAGCCATTCTCATGCCCTCGTTATCTATTCTATTTTTCTAGATTACTTAACTAGCTTCTGGTGGTGGAGGCTTGTAACTACCTCCACAATAACCATTTCTAGTTCTTCCTTAATGACAAAATCCCAGATTTATTTGGAGTTGCATGTGCCCAGTTGAATGAATCATTTCCCAGCCTCTCCCATAGATAGGCATAGCCATGTGATGAAGTTCTGGCCAATGAAATGGAAACAAAAGTGTTGGAGGAGACTTCCTGAATGTCATCTTGAAGTTGCTTGGCTCACTTTGCCTCCTTCCTGCAGCCTAAGTAGTGAAAGTAATGGTTAATGTTCCAGTAGCCTACTGGGTAGCTAACACTGATATGATAAAGGGAAACCATCATATTAGCCCTGGACTATCAGCTTCCTTAACTTCTTTTACTTAAATAAAAAGTAAACTACTGAGTTTTAAATATGATTGTTGGAGTTTTTTCTACGGTACACAGTTAGGCTCTTAGTGACCAATGGATGGCAGGCTAAAGCAGAGTTACTGAGGACAGTTTACTTAAGGGTATAGGCAGAATTAAGGCACAATAACATTTTTACCCACTGCAAGGAAGCCTGTTCAGCCACTATGCATAAAGAATCAAGGAGAGAGCCATTATTGGCTCCAGGTTGCTATAGAATTTGGCCTCCTGATTGGAGCACTGGTCTTCTAGCAGATGTACCCATCAGAGAATAACTCAGGATAACAGTCACTCTGTCCTCACTCTTTACGGGCTCTCTTTTCTCCTGCTATATGTCCTCTGTTGGCCAAATTCAACAATAAATTAGAGGATAGAGGCAGTCTGTTTAAATAGTCCATGGAAGTCAGCCTTCAGAGACACCAGAGTAAAGTAGGATAGACAGTGAATCCAGAGGAGCAAAGGGAGAATGTCCAGCACCACTGCCTACTTACTTTCCTGCCTTCAACTCCATTGCCCCCTCACCAATCCATCCCACCTTCCATAGCTATTTTCTTAGAGACTAATATTATCATTTTCTCCTTTGCTTAAAATTCTTCAATGTATCTTAGTTGCCTAACAAGGCAAGTCTAAACTAACTGAGTGACCAAAGCCATCACCATCTTGCTTCATCCCATTTTTTTAAGCCTATTTTTCTGCCATTTGCTACAGTATCCTATGTTGTAACCAAATTACAACAATCACCATTGCAAGCAATAGCCCATGCTATTCCTGTTCCTGTGCTTTTGCTCTTCAAGCTCAAAGGGCAGGGCACTCCTTTCTCATCTGTGAAAACTTCATCCATATATTAAAGTATAGCTTAAAGACATGAACCCTGTGGAAACTTCCCTGACATCTTTAGGCAAATAGTCTTTAATATTCTTGTGAATATTAGCACCTTAGTGTCTGCCCTTACCAACTACCAATTGGACCAGTTGGACTACCAACTGCCAATTCCCTCCTCCACTGCTCACAACATAGTCTTTCTCAGCAAATGGAATGCCAACTGCCCAAGCCATGCTTAGGAATCTTTTTTGGCTCCATTTTTTACTTCCCATTTCCCATATCCAATCTTCCAGCAAATCCTAGCAATTATATGTTCAATATATATCCATAATTCAAAGCCCCCACCCTGGTTGCTCCTCACTGTTGTCCAGCTGTTATCCAGTTCTTGTTGTGCTACCATAATAGTCCCCTTTTCATCAGTTTTTACCCGTCACCACTCTTTTATCAAAGTGATAGAGTCATCCTTTTTTTTCAAGATTTTATTTATTTATTTATTTATTTATTTATTTATTTATTTATTTATTTATTTATGAGACAGAGAGAGAGAGAGGCAGAGACACAGGCAGAGGGAGAATTAGGCTCCACGCAGGAAGCCGGACGTGGAACTCCATCCCAGACCACTGAGCCAAAGGCAGACGCTCAACAGCTGAGCCACCAGGCGTTCAGAGTCATCTTTTTCTTTTATTTTTTAAAAATGCTTTGAGAGAGAGACAACAAGCACATGAGTGGGAGTAGGGACAGAGGAATAAGCTGACTCTCCACTGAGTGAGAAACCCAAGGTGGGGCTTGATCTCAGGATCCTGAACAGATGCTTAATCAACTGAGCCACCCAGCAGCCCTCCCCCTCTTCTTTTAGGCATCATCCTTTTAAAATAGAAATGAGATAAGGTCACTCTTTTTGTTCAACTTCTTCAATTGGGTTTTCATCTCCTCTAGAGTAAAAGCCAAAGTCCCTTCAATGCCCTACATGTTATGATGGCCCTCACTCACCCTACACACACCCACACACACAACTTCTTACTTTGGTAGCACTTTCTTTATAACTCCTTCCCTCACCACCAGCATTCCCTCTTCTTTTTAACACAGAACTATCCATATCCTGCTGATTTTCTATGTTCTTGCTAGTTTATGTATTGTCTCTTGTCACAATAGTGTTAACTCCATGATGACAAGGACTTTATTCACTGCTACCTCACCAGTACCAAGATCAATGCCTGGTATGCAGCAGCCACAGAGTACATGGAAAAAATAACCACGTAAGTTTCTCTTCTTTTTGTAGTTATGTAATTCCCATGTCTTTCTAGTAGAGATGTAAAGGGAGGTGCACAAGAAATTTAAAAATTTTAATTGCCACATTTTAAATGCTAAAAAGAAATAAAAATAATTTTAATAATATATTCATTTAACTTAATTTACCCAAATAATTTTCATTTCAATATGAAATCAACATAAACACTATCAATGATATATTTTAATACTTTTTTCACACTAGGTCTATAAATATTAGGATAATTTTTACATGTATAGTACATCCCAATTTGGATGAGCCAGGTAATAGGTGCTCAATGGGCACATGTGACAAGTGGCTACTATATTGGACAGTGTAGCAATATAAATATAAAGGTGAAAAAAATGCAAGGATGGAAGAAAAATGCTCAATAATCCAGTATTTCTGAAGCATGTAGCAAGTAGGAGAATACAGAGGCTTCAACTTGAAAAAGCCATAATGAAGAGGATAGTTGGGAAAAATGGGCAGGATCAGTTAAAGCAAGCAGGTTGTTTTATAAAACATCTGAAGTTGTAGCTGGTTGTCGTTACAAGGAGATGGATGTTCCAGGGACAGAATGGAAAGAGTGGTCAAGAGAGATAGGAATTGGGACATGAGCACAGGATGAAGTGCAGAATGGCAGGCTTGCCTTTTGGGTGGTGTGTAAGGTCAGAAAAATGAGAAACCTTACAGAGCTACCTGGTCAGAGTCACCTCTAGTGAGGTGTTTTTTGTTTTCTTCCTTTCTGATATCAGTAGAGGTTAATGAATGGCCCAGTAAGCAAATCACAGAACTTTGCTCAAAGGTACTAGTTAATGTTTGGTCTTCCAGTCCAAGTTCATAGTTTGAGAGTAATGTTACACTAGAAGTACAACTCAATGAGAGAGAGTAAACTGACCAAATGTATCTCCAATATTAAACTTTTACTATTCTTTAGAATGCTTCTTTACTCATTATTTAACTGAGAAGAGTGTCATGGCCTGTAGTCAGAAGAAATGCAGGGTAATTTTTTTGGTGATTCTTTCAGAAGCTTGGGCAAGAAAAAAATATATATATGTTTGCATAAAGAAATAATAATTCAATAATAATATTATTTGAAATAATCCAAATTTGAGGGATAGGAAAATTGTATTACTTTTTCTCCTACTCCCTGTGCTGCCTATGGCTTTTCCAGAGATGGTATAGTTTAGAGGAAAAAGAAACAAAGGCAACACTGTTGTTTAGTTCATATAGTTTTTGCCATTTGGCCTGCCAAAAAAAAACTACTGTTTTTCCCATTGGGCAATGTTCTGGGTTTTTAAGAGACCTTCAGTTGGGGTCAGCTCACCTTCCTAGGAAGTTACCCTGAGAGAGTCCCTTTCAAAACAGCCCAAGCGATTCATACGAGGCCCACATGATTTGTGTACATCCCTGCCCTACCAAATTGCCCCCTCCTAGCCCTGTCATCTTTTCTCTGCTGTGATAACCAGCCTCTACTTTCAACATTTGTTGGGATTTAATAAAGTATCAGTCCCCAGGGCTTTTGACTATAGATAAGGGTGAAATGCTTCTGTTTTGTCCCCCAGTTTTGGGGGGGGATGTCTTAATACTCTGGAAATAAATGAAGATCATCTAAGTAAGAACTGAAGCTATGTGATCAGAGCCTGCTATTCAAAGGGAATCAGGATCATTACTTGCACTTGGCAGAGACTAAAAAGGCAGTCAGGGGAGGGGGATTGCTTGAAGATTAACAAAGGAAAGCATTCAGGTGTGCTCTGGGTAGAGGTGTCGGTGTGGAGAAGCTAGAGCAGAGCTAACTAGAGCAGAGAATCTTAGATGATGGGTTTGAGGAGCATGTTTAGCTTTTCCTGGCTGGTCCTGAGTTGAAAATGAGGGCCAAAAACAGGGAAGCTGGCAATCATTGACAATGTCCTAACTGTTCCATCTGATTGCTACAGAGGTTGTGGTTTGGCTTCCGATTGCTACAGAGGATGTGCATCAAAATTCTTTTGACATACACTGTCTGGTCTTTGTTCATTTATATATTCAGTCCATCACAGTTATCCCTCTAAAGTAGTCCTACTTATCCATGTCCATTAATTTGCAAACTTCCCCTCAAAATATCTTCAAGGTAGGCTAAGGTCAAATCACCTGATTAGTTTTTAGGCTGGCTCTTTTGAGTCACCCTTTGATTTGAAGAGTCTTCTCTTATATTAAACCTTTCTTCATATATTTTGTGTATAATAAAAAATTTTGTTCTTAGGTTTTAAGCCTCACCAAAAGCTGAGAAAATACTTGAATGTCCTATTACATAGGTCTCAGGATAGAGGACTAATTTGAGAAGTTTGGCAGCAAAAAGAGGAAGAGAAATTGGATAGCAGCTAGAATGAACCATCAGGCAAACAAGACTCCCTTTTCTTTTGGTTCTCTTTTTCCCTTCTCTTCTTTTTATCCTTCTCCACCTCTCCCACTCACCAAAAAAACATAAGGCCTCACAATCAGTTCAAGCTCCTTGGCATGGCTATATTCTTCAGCCCTCAAGACTTGGTCCAGCCTTGTCCTCATCTCACTTTCTACCATTCCCAAACACTATCTTGTACTTCCACTACTACTTGTGCTTTCACAGGTGCTGTGAAAACCAGCATAGTAAAGACAGGAAGAGGGTATGATATATCCAGATTAGGAGAGTGCCTCTAATATAAAAAATAGAGGGTCTATTAAGATTATAAATTGGGGAGCACCTGGGTGGTACAGTTGGTTAAGTGGTGGACTCTAGGTTTCAGCTCAGGTTGTGACCTCAGGGTCCTAGGATAGAGCCCCACATGGGGCTCTGTGCTTAGCACAGAGTCTGCTTGAGTTTTCTCTCTCTCCCTCTGCCCTCACCCTGTGCTCTCTCCCTCTTTAAAATAAATAAATAAATAAATAAATAAATAAATAAATAAAGCTTTAAATAGAAAAAGACTAAATATTGGCCTAATCAATTATAGAGCAGCAATCAGTGCAACAATTTCCATTTCTTTAGTTTCTGAATTCTATAAAATAATAAAGTTGGTGACTCCTCACTCAGGCTAACCTCATATGAGAGTAAGCTGTGGGAAAAATTATGAATGTCAGTAAATCGGTACAAATATAGAGTATGAACAAAGTATTTTACTTGGAATTCCAGAGAAGAATTTCTAGAGTTCTCCATCTTAGTGTTCCCAGCCCTGACTTTGAAATGAAGTGCAAAGATCCTGACCTTTCAATTCGTGAAAGTTGCTATAAAGTTGTGATTTATTTTGGTACTGGGAAACTTTACCAAAAGACCTAAGTATTGATATGGTTGCAATCTAAGTAGCAATTTGAGTGATGTAGTATAATGTGTTCCAATATTTGTTTGTTTTTTCCTAGTTTTGAGCAACCACAGGCAAGCTAAGTGGAATACTCATAGATATTAGCCCAACAGAGATTTTTTCACAATTTACCATTATTTAGAAAGGAAATGTTCTATTGTTTCACAAGTTTGTTCATCACTTCTGAAAGGCTATCAAAGGATGCAAATAACCCATTAATACAGTCACTCAGCAAATATTTATTAAACACCAAGTACGCACAAGCAGTGTTCTAGGCAGTGGAATACTGAAGTGTATAAGACAGACTCCCTGTCTATGATGAGCTTCTAATCTCTTGTAGGGATTTCAAGAAGTGGAAAGAGCTAAGGAGATAAAACATGGAATCGCTATTCAGAGTGAGGGGAGTTGCTTTAACTAAGGCAATCAACTCTAGGTACTTATGCTTGAGTTTAGAATTGAATGAGGAGGAGGAGGCAGACATGTGGAGATCTGGGGAAGAGCAATCCATGTGTGGGGAAAAGCAAATGCCAAGGTCCTGAGATGGAAAGAGTTGATGCATCTACGAGGCAGAAAAGCCAATGGGGGTGCAGAGTACAAACCAAGGGGAGCACAGAGGTCAGGAGAATGAGGACAAATAGGCCAGCAGTGATCTCATCATGTAGGACTGACTGGCAGGCAGTAGAAAGACAGGGGATTTTTTTCTGGTTGTACAGAGAAGGCATTGGATGAATTTAAACTGAAGCATGGCATGATCTGAATCAGATTCTCGAAAGCTCACTTTGGCTTCTGTGTGAAGGATGGACTATTAAGGAGACAGGAATTCCCCAAAGTACATGATGTCACTATTTGAAGATTTGTTCTGCTCGAAAAACAATTTAGGGTCACCTGGGTGGTTCAGTGATTGAGCCTTTGGCTGAGGTCATGATCCCCAGGTTCTGGGATCAAGTCCTGTATCCGGCTCCTTGCGGGGAGCCTGCTTTTCTCTCTGCCTGTGTCTCTGCCTCTCTCTCTCTCTCTCTCTCTCTCTCTATGTCTATCATGAATAAATAAATTTTTTTTAAATATTTAAAAATAAATAAAATCTTTAAAGAAAAACCAATTTAGAGGTTATTGCCACAGTCTGGGCAAAAAATAAAGGCTGACCAATATTCATGGCAGGATATATTTTGGAGATGGAACTTGTAAAGCCTACTGATGAATTCAGTGAAGTTGTGTGATAAAGAGAGGAATCAGGATGACTCTTCAGTTTGGAGACTGAGCAACTGGATGGATACATAGAGGCTGAGAAAACTTTTGGATAATTTAATTTGGAGGGCCGGCAGAAAAATCCAAAGCTCTCTTTGTCTAGTCCAGTTTAGGATGCCTGTGAAACTTATATATCAAGAAGCAGTTGGACATACACAGTGAGAAATATCAGTTGAGTTATACAGCAGTTTGGATTTCAATCCCATTCCTGCCACTCAGAAGCTGGGTTTCTCTGGTTGACTTAGTTAACTTTCTGAGCTTCTATTCCTTCATCTGTAAAACTGACATAATGATTCTGAAAAAAGTAATATTTAATCCCAAATCTTAGTTCAAAACTCTTTTCAACTGCACTGTTATCCCCTCCTTCTACAGCTTCCCTTTCCTGCCCTTATTTGAACACTCTTCAATTGTGTAATTATGTAACCTGTTTGCAAATGTGGCCACATTGTGTTATTTTTCCAATCAATCCCCAAGTATCCCCATGCCTAGTAGCTTCCCTCACCCTTAGCTGACCAGGGGCTCCCGAGAGCTGTGTAGCCCACACTCCAAAGTCACCCATGCTGTTTCTTATCAGCTCATGTTGTCATCAGTTGAAGACTTGTTCTGTCACTTTGGCATATACCACAAGAACAACCTGCTGGGGTCAGTTTGATGGCCAGGCCCCAGGGGGTCAATGCTGAGCACCAAGGTTATCACTTTTTAGTCTATATGCAGGCTGGGGTATTTTTCCTCAAAGCTCAACTGCTGTGTCAGGGTTGTCGAATCTATAGAAGTTTACAATGTCAACCATGCACTGTACCTGGGCTCCTTGCAGCCTCACCACTCATGGGACTCCCCATGTCACTCCTGTACTCGGACCTCCTAACTGTTGCACTGTGTACAATATTATCTTTCTGGGCCCTTCAAAAAAAAGTTCCAAACTCCAGTTTCCTTAAGTGCATTCACCCTAACATATATAAATAAGAGACAACCATATTAAGCATTTTTGTCACAGAATAAAAACTTGCCCAAAAGTGACATGTAATCTCCACCCTTAAATATAGGGAGGACATACACAGTGAGGGAGGCTTTGTTCTTAAGCACTCCCAACACACAGAATCTTATTTACACTCTGCCTTAACTGACATTAACTAACACCTAATTTCAATGTATTGAAATTTCTTTTTTTTTTAAATTTGTTTGTCTTTGCATCTAGAGTTTAAGTTCCCAAGAAGGCATGTTCACACATAATTTATCTCTGGATTCTCATCCCCAGACACTAAATCAAAGATTGATGAAAAAGGAAAAAAGAAAAGTTTTTTTTTTTTTTTTTTTTTTTTTTTTTGCTGTTGGGACCTCGAGCAGTATCCAGCTGGTTTTGGTTTTCTGTGATATCTGTCATTAAATAAAACACTTCTTTCTATTTGATACAAGAAATATGGGTCATTGGTAGTGATAAGAGAGAATCGCAGAGGATGATTTGCGCTGATTTTTTAATATATTTTGAGAATCATCGGTAAAAATTATTGCAACTGCAAAGCAAAATGTGATGTACTGAACACTGATGTTACAAAGAACTGTGAATGTCACATTTCCTAGCCCTTACACTTTCCCAAGTAATCACCATTCTTCAATATTTGACTTATATTGCTTTATCCCTTCATTTAAAAGTTTCTACTAATTTCTAATATTCCATGTATTGTCTACTAATACATCACTCTGCTAATAACTTGAAATGAACTTTTAAACAATTTTGAGTTACCCTATTAAATGTCAGTGAAGTGTCAGGTAAATATATCAATAATAGTTATTCAATAGCATTAATTAAAAGCATTAATATGGTATGTCTTGAAAAATTATGTATTGCATATTTTTAGATATATAACTTTATATATATATTTCTGATAAGAGTGTTATATGCCCACTGTAAAATACCAAAGTAATATAGAATAGATAAAGTTGAAAAATCCACCTTTATGTGGACTTTTTCAATAAATATGGTACAGTACTATAAATGTATTTTTTCTTCCTTATGACTTTCTTAATTACATTTTCTTTTCTCCAGCTTACTTTACTGTATTAATACAGTACATAATACATATAGCACACAAAATATGTGTTTGCCAACTGTTTACATTATCACTAAGTCTTCTGGTCAATGGTAAGCTTTTTAATAGTTAAGTTTTTGGGGAGTCAAAAGTTATATGTGGATTTTCAACTAGCCAGTGCTCCTAATTCTCATGTTCCTCAAGGGTCAACTGTACAGGTATATATTTTTTAAAGATTTTATTTATTTATTCATGAGAGACACACAGAGAGAGGCAAAGACATGGGGAGAAGTAGGCTTCCTGCAGGGAGCCAATGTGAGACTCAATCCCAGGACCCCAGGATCACAACCTGAGCCAATGGCAGACGCTCAACCACTGAGCCACCCAGGCATCCCCAGATGTTTTATTTTCTATGCAGTTAAATTTATCTTTTTCTACAGCTTCTGATTTTTATGTCAGACCTAGGTAGAATTTTATCAAGTTATGAAATGACTTAACCATATATCCCGCCTATACTTTATTCCCTCATCTTTCATTTAATTATGACTTCATATTTATATAAAAATATTCTTGCTTACATGTTTAATATCCATGAAATAACTGTAAATTTCCAAGTAACATAGCAATATATAATTTGTGATCGTAACTTTAAAAAAGAGAAATATTTAAAAAGCTGTGTCTGAGAACTCAAGACAATACTTCCAGAAAAAAGGTGCAAATTTAGAAAACAAGTGAATAAATTAACATGTATTTACTAATATTTATAAAGAGGAAAGTATTTTGTTCCTTATAAACATTGGGCTTTTCATACCCTGCTGAATGTTTTATGACTTAATTATCTGTGGAGATGCAGGTCAATTGAACAGATATTATTAAGGGCCTCCACCTGGCCCAGCAGTACAAGGGCTCTCAGAAAAAGAGATTTTCTAGAGCCTTCTAAAGAAAGAAGTTTCCTCATTTCTTATAAAAAGCTTCGGTGTCTCCTTGTTCATGGATTAGGGAAACATTAAACTTTGTGTATTTGGTAACCATTCGATACCACAAGGGGGAGCCAACAGTAGAATGAAATTGAACTGACCCCCAAGGATTGCAGAACTGAGGAAGAAACATTTGCCATAGGATGATGTTTTTTAGCTGCTGAATCAAACCTGTTCTGATCTCTCTTTAAACTCACCGTTATTTGAACTAATACATCCCTGCACATGTTTCAGCAAGTTTCTGCTATTTATACCCAAAGTTATCCTAACCAGCATAGTGGTCCTCGTAGGTATTGCATAATTACTATGCACTTTTCTACACGGACATTTTTCTTGTGGTGTTGTGATTATCAGTTTGTACTTGTCTGTATCCTTTTTAAATTTCAAGCAGGACTTTTATCTGTCTTGTATATCAGTCTATACCTACTCAGTACGGTGCCAGGGAAGTCTAGATACCTCAGATATTTGCTGAATGCATGAGAAGAAATTTTGCTATCTGGAAACCTTACATTATTTGATTTCTTAACTTTCACTTATGCAATTTTCCTTCATTCATTTATTCTTGTTGTATAATAAAGATTCACAAAACATCCTGATCCATGTACATGCCACCTGCAAAAAACGAATTATTTATATTGCACATTCCCCATAGTCCCCAATTTCTTCTCTTTTTATTGAGAAACAAGTATTATCATTACCTACCAAGTAGGCAGACCAAGTTTTTAAAATGGTATTGCTTTGTATGGTTTTTAAAATATATGCAGAAAAAATTATACTGTATTTAACATTTAGCAACCTATTTTTGACACTCAACATATGTGTTCTTGACATTTATCAGTATTCATTTCATATAGAACTACCTCATTCATCCTAACAGCTGTATGGGTTTTCGTTATGAGAAGACACAACATGTTATTTACAGAGTGACCTGTTACTGGATTTTTGCATTGGTTCCAGTTTTCACTATTAATCAATACTTTGGTAAATACCTGTTAATGCCTTCTGTGAGAGGTCTTCTATGATAATAGGCCTAAGCAAGAAATTGAGGGTCACAGGATATGCACATTTTTAAATGTATTGGATATTGCCAAACTCTCTTCTCTCCAAAATTGCCACAAATTTTCAAATATTTCTGTATTATTAAATTGATTTCCAAAATAGATGTACCAATTTATGCCTTCCATCTACAATTTACCAATTTATACTTCCACCAACAATCTAAAAGAGTAATCATTAGTCCATATGACTGCTATCATTTGGAATTATTAGAATGTTTACATTCCACCTAACTTTCTCATTATTATTGTGTCATTCTGTAGTTTCACATTTAAGCACAAAATAGTTACCATTTTTGCAATCAATTTTTAATTAGTTTTACAAAATACTTTGCTTTTTTTTTCTTTTTTCTTTTTCTGTCTTTTATATATCCCGCCTTTCCTCTGGAATATAGTCTTCTTCATGAAATACATCTTGTAGTAATTATCATGGACCTAAAAATATATTTTACCCTCACTCTTAGAACACAGTTGAGCCAGGCACATTTATTTTTGATTTTCTTCTCTCCATCAAACTTCAAAGATGTCACTTTCTCTTAAGAAAAATGTAAATTCTACCTGAGTTCCAATGGTGAGACTCTTTTCAATCTTATTCACATAATTCTTCTGAGCAGTTTCCCACATTCCCATCACTGAACTTCAGTAATGATCAATTCATGGTCAATCTCGTTTAATCTATCTCCCTACTCATTCCTCCCCCCTTATATTATTTTAAAGCAAAATCCTAACATCATATATTTTATCCATAAATACCTAAAATTAAAGACTATCTTCTTTTAGCTAAATACTACTATCACAGCAAAATACAGCAAAACTAAAAATAATTGTTGAATTATCAAATATCTAGTCAGTGTTCAAGTTTTCAATTACCTCACCTACATCATAATTTTGAAACAATTGTTTTGAGTCAGAATCCAAGTAAGGTTATAACATTGCAGTAGTTAATATATCTTCTAAGTCTTTTTAAATCCTTAGGTTTCCCTTGCAACTCAAGTTTTTTTGTAATTTTTAATTAAATAACTCAAGTCGTTATTTTCCTGATTGCTGATGTAATTTAATGTGTTTCTTTGTCATCATTATTTCTATCAGCTGAACCAGATTTGTTAACTGTGTGTGTGCGTGTGTGTGTGTGGCAATGATTAGCAGTCATTGATGGTCAATACCTAAATCTGTTATGCTTTTCCATTAGGAAATTTTAATGTATTAAGGGCCTAAATATAGACCAGTCATTTTATCAAATTTCACTGAAGCATTTATAATTTACTATTCTCATAACCTGAACAATTAACAAAAAGAATGGTTGTTTTGTTACTGTTTTTTCCCAGCCCCTGGCCTTCCAACAGTTTGGCTACACAGATGTCTGAACCACCACTCAATATAACTTTGTGATTTGAGCTAACACACTAGTGCTCTCATGACATCCCAGTGGATGAATCGGTAACAGGCTGGGCTCAGCTACATCGAAAACTTTCAGATCTCTGCACTAGATAAAAAATGCACTGAAAATTGATGTCAAAGCAAGTGCTGAGAAAGCTTTTGGCAGCAGTGTAAAAAATGGCAAATGTAAAAAAAAAAAAAAAGGCAAATGTAAAAAAGGAATAATGTTTCCTGGCAAAAGCTTGAAATGTTATATTTTCTTTTTTTAAAAAAATATTTTATTTATTGATTCATAGACACAGAGAGAAAGAGGCAGAGACACAGGCAGAGAGAGAGGGAGAAGCAGGCTCCATGCAGGAAGCCGGATGTGGGACTCGATCCCGGGGCCCCAGGATCACACCCCAGGCTGCAGGCGGCGCCAAATTGCTGCGCCACCGGGGCTGCCCGAAATGTTATATTTTCAAGGTAAAGATATGTGGGCATCTATTTTGGCAAATTGAAAATACTCTCACTTCATAAAAAACAAAACAAATCAGTTCATCCTAGATTGACAATGCCAATAAACTAAAGTTTGGTTCAAAAAAACAAACCAAAAAACTCCCTCAAAGTAGATACTCTGCTTCCTCCAAAGTAGAAAATAGAAGAGACCAAGCATGCTATTGGTTTCCTTGTGCGGAATTTGGGATTTAAAAAAAAAAAAAAAATGGCTGAGAAAACTTGGAAAAAGCAACAGAGAGAGCATGAAGAACCAGAGAAACTGTTCTTATCACAACAGAAGAAAAAAAAAAAAAAAGAACCAGAAAAAGAAACAACCAGAGAGATGTTGAAAGTAGGAAAATGTGGGGGATGGAGGTTGGGAAGAGACAGTCTGAAGTAAGAAAGAAAACAAAGGTAAGACATAATTCAACCTCCTGGTGAAGTAGCCTTGCATGATTTAACAAGTAATGAAAGTATTAATATCCTTCAATTCAGTTATTCTACATTTAAGAAGCTATCCTAAAAAAAAAAGTCTGAAATTGAAAAAATAATTATACCCAAGCTGTTCAGCCATGATTAATTAAGTACAAAACTTAGAAACAACTATCTCAAGATATAGATCTGGGGATGATTAGAGGAATAACAGCATATAGTATAAAAGCAGTCATTCAAAATGTCATTTGTAAAATATTTCATAATCTGGGAAACTGGATATGCTACAGCATTAATTATTTTATATATACACATATGTATATGAAAACATGTGTATGATATGGTATTGATACATATACAATGATAAAGATGTGTAAGGATCACCATGAGATAAAGTGAAGGTGTGGCTCTACAGTCCTTTGGTAAAACCTCAGAAAACTCTAAGGGGAAAATTTCTGTCAAACAAGAGGCTTTTAAGAAGCATATGGTATTTTACCTAAGCAGTTTTAGCAGAAGCCTAAGGTAGAGAAGGGCTTATCTCAAAAAAGATTTTTGTGTGTGCCTTTTGTCTAATGAGGCAGATCCAAATAAGATTCAAGGAAAACAAAACAAAAATTTAAGAGAATTGTATTGTAGAAATGCCAGCAGTTTGAATGGGAAGGGATAGAAATAACACAAAATGAAAAGAGACCTTACATGATCTCAAATTTCTAGAGAAAGATGATATTCTCATACATATAAAAAAAACCCACAAAGGTATCCTAGAGGTTCTGAAAGAGAATTCTCTAAATAACCCTGTTTCTGGGTGGTGGGACACTGAGTGGTGTCTTTTTTTCCTATTTCTTCACTCTTACCTGTACTTCATAAATTTTCCGTAAGTGTAAATTAATTGATGAGCCCTCCAAAAAACATAAAAACAATCTCAACAAAAGGCAAAAAGTTCAAATGAACCAAGAGTCAGTACCTCTTAGACATATGGGTCAGTAAAAACCGTCCCTCCTTCTAAGCTCTTGTCCCCTTTCACCACCTTCGTTGACCAGCTTTGTGAACATGTGGTCTATGTTTAATCCTGCATTTTTTTCTTAGTTTTCTCTTTGAGCCCTTGAAATCTGGCTTGGGTCACTCCAGTCTTCTGAAAATGGAGTCCAATCCTAACTTTCTGCTTTCTTTTTTTTTTTTTTTTTTTTAACTTTCTGCTTTCTAACTAACATTCTCTCAGCTTGTGATAGTATAACTTTCTTCCTTTTAAAAATGGTAGGAAGTACTTAACCGCAAAGAGAATGGACATAAAACTGTTTTCATCAGGGAAGTCAATATGATTCTGTTCTAGAAAAATTACTCTGCAATCCACCAGAAAAGTAAACGTACCAGAATGACCATTTGTATATCTGTATTTCCTTTTCTGTGACATCTGTTCACAATCTTTTTTTCTTTTTCTTTTTTTTAAAGATTATGTTTATTTATTCAGGAGAGACACAGAGAGAGAGGGAGGCAGAGACGTAGGCAGAGGGAGAAGCAGGCTCCATGCTGGCAGCCTGATGCGGGACTCGATCCCAGGACCCCAGAATCATGACCTGAGCTGAAGGCAGACGCTCAACCACTGAGCCACTCAGACATCTCTGTTTATGACCTTTGACTAGATTTTATTATTAAGGTGTTGGTGTCCTTGTCAATTTGTTTGAATTCTTTCCACTATGATGTTGTTAGAAATCTTATTTCTTTTTCATTTGAATTTATTTTATTTTATTTATTTATTTTTTTTAATCTACGATAGTCATACAGAGAGAGAGAGAGGCAGAGACACAGGCAGAGGGAGAAGCGGGCTCCATGCACCGGGAGCCCCATGTGGGACTCGATCCCGGGTCTCCAGGATCGTGCCCTGGGCCAAAGGCAGGCGCCAAACTGCTGCGCCACCCAGGGATCCCTGTTTTTCATTTGTATGATTAATTTCCTTCCAGTTTCTTATGTGTCTTATGATTTTATTTTGTATATTTGGGTCTTTGTTTTTATTACAAATGTAATAGATATTTCCTGTAACAAATTCAAACTGTACAGAGACATGCATTAAATATAAAGCAAAAGGTAGGATAACATGATGTAGAAAATCATCCTGTACTTAAACCTTCCCCCTTTCATGCCTTCTTGGTTTGTTTATAGAATTTTAAGATTCTGTGATGTATCTGTGTATTTTCAAGAGGTTTTTATCTCTCTAGGATGCATGGTGCTTTGGATCTGAGGAAGAGAAAGGGAGGCTTGTTTCCTCCACTGAAGCCCCAGTATCCCTTCTGCTCAACATTCTGAGAGGACAAGTCACTTATTTCAGAGAGGAAAACTTACTGATCCTTAGTCACACTTTTCTAGAACTTCTATAGCAAGTATGGCAAAATATTTTGGTGACTGAAGGGACAATATGAGCTTACCTTTTGTTTCTGATGAAATCTGATACATCATCTATAAGAACAAATAATAAAAATCTTTAAAAAGCATCAGGGAAGGCTATGTAAGCATAGCTTTATGAATACAGCTCTTCTACAGACACAAAGACATCAAACATCTGTTTCCACAAGAAAGCATTGATGGGCTCTTAATACTAGTATCTACACTTCCATCCAGTGCATTGTTTTCTGCAATCCAGGAACACTCTAAAGCTTGGCAGCCACATAAAGCCAAATATATGGTAGCTTTAGACTGCTAGCATTTGCTGATCTTTGTTTTCCTTGTGAAAGTTAAAAGGGGGAAAACACAGATTTGTTTAACGGACTCAGATCAACAATTTTTTTTTTGCCTAGGTTTAAAACCTTCATCAATTTCCTAGTATGATTATTTGTGTTTGTATTGTTGAAGTCCATATTGTTTGTTTAACCAAGCAGATTGTGTATATCAATTCCCTGGACACAGTGAGAGCCATTGGAGTTTGCCTTTAGACATAGCTAGAACTTCCTCTTTTTCTTCTTCCTCCTCCTCCCCCTTTTTTTTTTTTTTTTGACAGTTCATTCTTTTCAGGCAAAACACAAAAATCCAGGAGTCCAAGCAATACATTCTCCTAACCTTTTCCCCTTGTTCCTAACTATCAGAACAGTAAATATAACCTCTTTTCAGAATTGGTAGACTTTGCCATTCACTTTTTCATTCATTCTATAAACATTTTTAGAATCACTTTTATATGCTAGTTCTCTTTTAGTCATCAGAGATAGAGATGAATAGAGTGCAGACCTTGCCTTTAAGTACCTTCTAGAGGACAAGTCAGAGCTACAAAATACTGTTACAGTGATGTCAAGCATATAGACATGAAGGAAAAAAGCAGGATTTGTAAAAAGTAGCTGCCAGTATACACATAGAGCCACTACAAACACCTGAGGGGATGAGGGAAAGCTCCCTAGGGAGGTGATCTTATAGTGAAGTGTAAATTTAGAAGACTGAATAACGTTTATTCAGGTAGACAAGGCAAGAGCACGGAAATAGCAAGAGTGAAAGAATAATGCGTAAAAGAATTTTTCCCACTTTTTTTGTTTCTCTGTTCTCTCAGTCAATAAATTCTTTCCTGCTAGTTTCTTTCAACCTGTCATTTTTAAAAACTGACCCATTGAACAACAGAAAGTAAGTTTTAATGTATATAAAACTGCTCAAAATGCTCAGAGGAAGGATACTCCATAACTATCAATGTAAACAGTTTATAAAATATCATTAGGTTAACAGATTAGTGTTTCTGGAATACAATTTTAACTTTCAGAGGGTGCCTGAGTGGTGCAGTTGGTTAAGCAGCCTACTCTTGGTTTCAGCTCAGATTGTGAAATCGAGCCCTGCCTGGGGCTCCACACTCGACGAAGAGTCTGCTTGGATTCTCTCCCTCTCCCTCTCCCTCTGCCCCTCCCCTCTACACTCTCTCTCTTTCTATAAAATAAAATAAAATAAAATAAAATAAAAGTAAATAAAAGTAAAGTAAAATAAATAAATCTTTAAAAAATTTATGGAAAGGTAAAAGAAGAACATGCTTGCAAAGATTTATGTACAAGGTATTTAATGTCATTATTTATAATGAAGAAAAAATGGAAATATTTAAATTCTAACACGAGACAACCATTTATATTAATTATACACATTAATATGTGATATAGAGATATGCTCATTACACATCCTTCATTGAAATATTTACAAAAGACTGCAAAGTATGGCCTCATATTTATATAGAAATGTATATAGAGAGATATATAATTGGAAAAATCATCAGAAGTATATGCTATTTGCAAAAAAAAAAAAAAAAAAAACCCACCCAGTGTTCTTTCTAGCTTTTGGAATTATAAATAATTTTAATTTTGGTATCTTTTCTATATTTTCAATGCTGTCTATAATAAACATGTCTCATTTTATAATCACAGAAAAGCACAGTAAAATTCAGTGGTAGAGTTTGGAGGATAAACATATTCATTAATAGTTTAATGAACTTAACAATATTTCAATTCTAACCTTTGTTAATTTTATAAATTAAAGGCCAAAGCTAAGCATAAGGAACACTTGCTTGTCTCATAAAGAAGAACCATGAAATTGAAATTTAATCTGTTGGATAAACACTTTTTAAAAGTAAGGGAGACATACAGATTCAGATACTTTTGCTTGAAATCAAAATTTCAAATATTTTACTGCCTTCAACTTTGTATAAATGACTTTTTAAAACATCACACATATCTCGAATTAAACATGCTTACTTTGTATGAACTTTAATACATTAAGAGATTTCTGTGGTGGATAATTGAGATTGAATTATTATTGGGTTAAGGACAATTTTCCTTTTTTTGTACCATACTCTCTTGTACCATGGGTTAGCAGCCAAATACAGACTAGCATTTATCGATAAGGTGACCTTTGCTCTATCGATGGTGTTGCTTAGAAATAGGCTATTAAAATTTGTTAGTAACCGTATCGGTTCTGATTTTAAAAGCAAAGTTCCAGAGGCGCCTGTGTGGCTTGGTCAGTCCAGACTCTTAGCTTTGTCTCAAGATCTTGGGGGTCATGATCATGATCTCAGGGGTCCTGAGATCAAGCCCCATGTCTGGCCTATGCTCAGTGAGGAATCTGCTTGAGGTTCTTTCTTCCTCTCCACCCACTCCCCCTCTAACTAGGGCACTCTCCTTCTCTCTAAAATAAATAAAATCTTTACTTAAAAAATTTAAAGTTTCCAGCATTTTGCTATTATTATTTTTAAGATTTTAATTTATTTATTAATGAGAGACACAGAGAGAAAGGCAGAGACACAGGCAGAGGGAGAAGCAGGCTCCATGCACGGAGCCAGATGTGGGACTCGATCCTGGGACTCTGGGATCACGTCCTGAGCCGACGGTAGACACTTTTCTTTCACAGATGAGAAATATGTAATCAATGAGGAAGTGACTTACTTATTTGTTGAAAATCATAGTAATAATTGTATTTCTTCACTGTTGGCTATGTGTCAGTGTCACACACATGGTAAAGGGGGAATGCCCTAATTATAAGAAGTTGAATAGGCAAAAATCATTAGAATGCAATTTCTTTAAAAAGGTAAGTGTCTAGGGCACCTGGGTAGCTTAGTTGAGCAACTGACTCTTGATTTCAGCTCAGGTAATGATCTGAGTCATGGGATGAAGCCTTATATGGGGCTCCAAGTTCAGCAGAGAGTCTACTTGAGATTCTCTCTCTCTCTCCCTTTGCCCCTTCCCCTGTGCACACCCCCTTCTCTCTCTCAAATAAATAAATCTTAAAAAAAGATAGGTGGGCTATTTTCCCAATAATATGTGTATATAGTACAATGGTTATAAACTTATACCCGAGTTTGAATTCTGACTCATCACTTACTATTTGTAAGGTTAGAAAATTAGGGATCCCTGGGTGGCGCAGTGGTTTGGCGCCTACCTTTGGCCCAGGGCGCGATCCTGGAGACCTGGGATCGAATCCCACATTGGGCTTCCGGTACATGGAGCCTGCTTCTCCCTCTGCCTGTGTCTCTGCCTCTCTCTCTCTCTCTCTCTCTCTCTGTGACTATCATAAATAAATAAAAAAAAATTAATCCCCTTAACTTGAGTATCCCTCTCTGTAAAACAAGAGTTGTACCTATATAATAAGGTTTTTGTGAGGATTAAGTGCCATGATCCATGAGAAGCACTCAGAGTGCCTTGCACATAGTAAGTGCACAATAAATGTTAGCTAGTAATACACTTCCATAGCATCTTGCCACTGGGTACAGGAAGAAGCAGAAAACCCCCCATTTTGTTTTGACTCTCTTATATTCAATACCTACTAACAGGATAACTTTTCTCATTCTTTGGAATGTACTAAATAGGAAAGGTGAGATATTAACTTTCTGTGGTAAGTATTAAAAGCTCTTGTGATTTTTCTACATCTCCATTAAGATGTTCTTAAACCTGAGTTAAAAGATTGAATATTTTCAAATCACCCAAATTGAACTTACTCATGTGTAACAGTGTTGAATAAAAGCCATAAGGGTATGAGAATGTGTTCTTAGGATTGTGCCATGATGTCATATTTTCCCCAATTAAAAAAAATAATAAAAGTTTAGCTTACCTTAGAGACACATTCTATTCTTGCATCCATCTTATATATTAGGTACACAGGAAATTTTCTTTAGGAAAAAAAAAAACTTGCCTACCCTCCACCCTAAACCAAACCAAGCAAATAATTCAATAAGCATGCTAGTTCAGGAAATCACACTTTTGGTGCCAACTTGAAGCTATATTTTCAGGAGGTCCTGAAGCCACAGTAGAGGTATATTCCTCTCTCTTTTATCTGGAATGCCTTAACTGACAAGTGGAAGAGAGCTTTGGAAGCTAGTTTTATTTGGAAAAAATCACAGATTTAATGTAGTAAGATAGCTGAGCCACCAACTTTCATGTCTGTTCTATCTTGAGCTTTCATTATTGTCCCAATATTCATCACTGCTTTTGCCCAGGACTCAAATCAGATGGTATTTCAGATAATATTTCATTTTCTCTTTTGAGTTCATATTTAGGCCTATGTCTTAATTTGTTCTTCTGTGGACAAACATGTGGAAAACGTGCCTTCAAGTCACAAGTTGAAGAGAAAGAGAAGTTACCAGTCTATAACCATTTTCTTCTCCATTTTGTTTACAGTTAAAACAGTACTTTTCTCTAGATTGTTGAAGGGAGGAAAAGAGAACTTGGTGGCTATTCTGGGGAATAAATCACTCCAAAGAAGGGAACTCTTAAAATTAAAAGTTTTACTATGAAATGAGATTGAGTAACCCAGCAATTATATTTAAGGGAAGCATTTCATTGACTAAGAAAAAAGTTATTGATTTTGATTTAATATTATCAATATACTTCTGGAAATGTTTTACCTATTATGAGGGTTATACATATTCACTGGTAGAGTTGAATGTACTCCATTTTGTCTATTCATTCTAATATTTTAATTAACTGTAAAAATATAACCTAAGGGCAATTTCATCGTCTAAAACTATTAGGTACAATCTTCTAGTTTCTATAGTTCCTAATAACTAGAGGTGGAGAGGTTTACAATGACAGGTCCTACACCAAATTCTATCTCACACACACACACACACACACACACACACACACACACACACACATTTTATTAAACAAAATCTATTGGCAAATAGGCTAATAACAGTAAATACAACTTTGTAAAAATTGGGTATGTCCACATTATCTTTACTTTGAGTGCTCCAAACACATGCATTAAAGGTTTACTGGAGGCAGATGCATGTATTCTAAGGGCAAGATTCAGTTTACTTATTATTTGCATAAAACAAGCAGAATACTAAGAATCAATGACTGGATGTGGTAGTATGTAAGGGTCAAGGCTAAGGCACCATCACTAAATACACTTACTATAGGATTTGCTAGATTCTTACTTGCTGAAGAGACTGGACAATTTATCCTATGGAATGCCCTCATTTTCCAAATTTTCCTCTTTCTGGTGTCATTTATTTTGTGCCTTCAACTAGAATTCAAATCTAAAGTCTGGGTTAGAAGCTATCATTGGTGATGTTGTGTTTTTCTTTTTGTATCACATCTTACACCAAATTCTATCTCATACACACACACACACACACACACACACATATTCATGCTCACATTTTATTAAATAGCAGTTATTGACAAGCAGGCCAAACTATGACCTAATTTTGGTCATTCTATCAATATTGACACTAAGACCAAATGAAAGTGGTAACAGTATGACCTTAGAGAAACAGTGGTAAACAAAGCAGAAAAGATCCCTGATCTCATGGAGCTAAAATGTTAGTGGGATAGAGATACTATAAACAAATAAGTAAATACATAAAGAGAATAATTTCAAATGGCAATAAAGTTATAAATAAAACAAAGTAATCAGTCAGTGAGATAAAGAGTGTAAAAGGCGGTCCAGGAAAGTCTCTATAAAGAGGTGGCATTTGAGCACAGCCTGAAAGACAAGAAGCAGCCACCAAAGTGAGGGCCGAGGAAATGGGATTCAGAGAGAGTGGAAATATACTTCCATTTGTGGCATAAGTGGAGTGAGTTTGGGAAAAGAAAGGGGCATTAGTGATTAGAGAAATGTATTTCCTGCTATGTGGTAGACCAGATATATTAATTCTTTGCCGTCAAATACATACATAAATATAATATTAACTGTTTACTTTTAAGTGGATTTCTATTAGGTGACTAGAAAAATTTCCCCACCAGCAACACAAAGACATCACACCAAAATCTAACTTTCTGAGAGCAAAGGCTTTGCCTGCTTAATTCGCTGCTACATTTCTAGTCCTTAACACAAGGCTCGCATTTGGCAGTAACTTACTAAATGTTTGTTAATGAATTAATTAAATTCTTAGCCTGAGGTCTAAGCGAAGAAGTCTCCCCTGTGAATTTGTAACCACTGGCCTCCTCTCACTTGAATTTGAGGACTTAGAGTTGAAATTTGAGAATATATGTGAAATTTGCTAAACTCTGAGATGAAAAATTAACAGAAAAGGTGATCCCAAATTGTGACACCCCTGGGGAGCCTAGAAATAGCAAAAGGACACACTTTCAATCAAGATTTTCTACAGAAAAAAAAAAACCACTAAAAATAAGCTTAGAATTTAAAATTATAAAACATACAAGGAAACAGGACAGGAGGGTAAGAGAAGATTTATGAATTTTAAGTAGTAGAAAAAGCTGAAAAGTAGAATAAATGTAAGTAAGTTTAAAATTATTACAACTACAGAGGTGCCTGGGTGGTGCATCTGACTCTTGGTTTCAGCTCAAATCATCATCTCAGAGTCATGAGATCAAGCCCTGCATTGGGCTCGGAGCTCAGTACAACAGTCAGCTTGAGATTCTCTCTCCCTCTCCCTCTGGCCCTCCTGTTCATTCTCTCTCTCTCTCTCATAAATAAATAAATCTTACCAAAAAATTATTACAACTATTAAAAAAAGGATTCACAAAATGAGAAAAGAGTAAGACTTTATTTTTTTTAGGATTTTCTTCATTTATTTGAAAGAGTGAATGAGAGAGAGAGCATGAGTGGAAGGAGGGGTAGAGGCACAGAGAGAAGCAGATTCCCGGGAGAGCAGGGAGCCTGACACGGGGCTGAATCCCAGGACCTGGGATCATGACCTGAGCTAAAGGCAAATGCTTAACTGACTAAACCATCCAAGTGCCTCAAGACTTTATTTTAAAAAGAAAGACCAGTAGATTTCAAAAGGGCCAAAACTATATTTTAGAATTAAAGAAATGGTCATTCAAAGTTCAAATGGATGAATTTCGTGGCAAATTAGACGGGTCTGAAGGGAGAATTTGTGAATTGGAAGCGAGAGTTAAAGAAATTAGCCAGAATGCTGCACAATAGACAGAAATTAAGAAATAGAGAGGAGGGGCGAGAAGGTGGAAGAGTAGGGTCCCCAAGTCACCTGTCCCCACCAAATTACCTAGATAACCTTCAAATCATCCTGAAAATCTACGAATTCGGCCTGAGATTTAAAGAGAGACCAGCTGGAACGCTACAGTGAGAAGAGTTCGCGCTTCTATCCAGGTAGGAAGACGGGGAAAAAGAAATAAAGACACAAAAGGCCTCCGAGGGGGAGGGGCCCCGCGAGGAGCCGGGCTGAGGCCGGGGCGAGTGTCCCCAGGACAGGAGAGCCCCGTCCCGGAGGAGCAGGAGCTGCACCGACCTTCCCGGGGGAAAGGGGCTCCAGGGAGTTGGAGCAGGACCCAGGAGGGCGGGGATGCCCTCGGGCTCCCGGGGACACTAACAGACACCTGCGCCCGGGAGAGTGCGCCGAGCTCCCTAAGGGCTGCAGCGCGCACGGGGGACCCGGAGCAGCTCGGGGGGCTCGGGGGCGGCTCCGCGGAGGGGGCTGCGGGGGGGGAGCAGCTCGGGGAGCTCGGGGGCGGCTCCGCGGAGGGGGCTGCGGGGCGGGAGCAGCTCGGGGAGCTCGGGGGCGGCTCCGCGGAGGGGGCTGCGGGGCGGGAGCGCGAATCCAGCAGCGCAGGCCCCGGAGCACAGGGCGCCAGGACACCGTCCAGGATCCAGCCTCCCCACGGGACAGGGAGAGGCCGGGAGAGCCCAGGACAGTGGGGAAGCTCCTGCCCCGAGCAGAGCAGATCAGCGGCCCCGCCCCGGAGCCTCCAGGCCCTGCAGACCGAGAGCTCCGGAGATCCTGTGGGGGCTGACTCCAGGGCTCCAGAGCTGGCCCCGCCACTAAGGCTGTTGCTCCTGGGGCCTCACGGGGTAAACAACCCCCACTGAGCCCTGCACCAGGCAGGGGCACAGCAGCTCCCCCAAGTGCTAACACCTGAAAATCAGCACAACAGGCCCCTCCCCCAGAAGACCAGCTAGACCGACAAGTTCCAGGGGAAGTCAAGGGACTTAAAGTATACAGAATCAGAAGATACTCCCCCGTGGTTTTTTTGTTTTGTTTTGTTTTCTTCTTCTTTTTCTTTTTGATTTCTGTTTGCTTCCCCCACCCTTTTTTCCTTTCTTTCTTTTTCTTTCTCTTTTCTTCTCTTTTTTTCTTCCTTTTTTCTTTTTTCTTTTTCTCTTTTCTTTCCTTCTTTCTCTCCTCTCTTTTTCTCCTTTTCCCAATACAACTTGCTTTTGGCCACTCTGCACTGAGCAAAATGACTAGAAGGAAAACCTCACCTCAAAAGAAAGAATCAGAAACAGTCCTCTCTCCCACAGTGTTACAAAATCTGGATTACAATTCAATGTCAGAAAGCCAATTCAGAAGCACTATTATACAGCTACTGGTGGCTCTAGAAAAAAGCAGAAAGGACTCAAGAGACTTCATGACTGCAGAATTTAGAGCTATCAGGCAGAAATTAAAAATCAATTGCATGAGATGCAATCCAAACTAGAAGTCCTAATGGCGAGGGTTATCGAGGTGGAAGAATGAGTGAGTGACTTAGAAGACAAGTTGATGGCAAAGAGGGAAACTGAGGAAAAAAGAGACAAACAATTAAAAGACCATGAAGATAGATTAAGGGAAATAAACAACAGCCTGAGGAAGAAAAGCCTATGTTTAATTGGGGTTACCGAGGGCATCGAAAGGGACAGAGGGCCAGAATATGTATTTGAAGAAATCATAGCTGAAAACTTTCCTAATCTGGGAAGGGAAACAGGCATTCAGATCCAGGAAATAGAGAGATTCCCCCCCTAAAATCAATAAAAACCGCTCAACACCTCGACATTTAATAGTGAAGCTTGCAAATTCCAAAGATAAAGAGAAGATCCTTAAAGCAGCAAGAGACAAGAAATCCCTAACTTTCATGGGGAGGAGTATTAGGGTAACAGCAGACCTCTCCACAGAGACCTGGCAGGCCAGAAAGGGCTGGCAGGATATATTCAGGGTCCTAAATGAGAAGAACATGCAACCAAGAATACTTTATCCAGCAAGGCTCTCATTCAAAATGGAAGGAGAGATAAAGAGCTTCCAAGACAGGCAGGAACTGAAAGAATATGTGACCTCCAAACCAGCTCTGCAAGAAATTTTAAGGGAGACTCTTAAAATTCCCCTTTGAGAAGAAGTTCAGTGGAACAATCCACAAAAACAAGGACTGAATAGATATCATGATGACACTAAACTCATATCTTTCAATAGTAACTCTGAACGTGAACGGGCTTAATGACCCCATCAAAAGGCGCAGGGTTTCAGACTGGATAAAAAAGCAGGACCCATCTATTTGCTGTCTACAAGAGACTTATTTTAGACAGAAGGACACCTACAACCTGAAAATAGAAGGTTGGAGAACCATTTACCATTCAAATGGTCCTCAAAAGAAAGCAGGGGTAGCCATACTTATATCAGATAAACTAAAATTTACCCCGAAAACTGTAGTGAGAGATGAAGACGGACACTATAACATACTTAAAGGATCTCTCCAACAAGAGGACTTAACAATCCTCAATATATATGCCCCGAATGTGGGAGCTGCCAAACATATCCATCAATTAATAACCAAAGTGAAGAAATACTTAGATAATAATACACTTATACTTGGTGACTTCAATCTAGCTCTTTCTACCCTTGATAGGTCTTCTAAGCACAACATCTCCAAAGAAACGAGAGCTTTAAATGATACACTGGACCAGATGGATTTCACAGATATCTACAGAACTTTACATCCAAGCTCAACTGAATACACATTCTTCTCAAGTGCACATGGAACTTTCTCCAGAAAAGACCAGATACTGGGTCACAAATCGGGTCTGAACCGATACCAAAAGATTGGGATCATCCCCTGCATATTCTCAGATCATAATGCCTTGAAATTGAACTAAATCACAGGAAGAAGTTTGGAAGGACTTCAAATACGTGGAGGTTAAGGACCATCCTGCTAAAAGATGAAAGGGTCAACCAGGAAATTAACGAAGAATTTAAAAGATTCACGGAAACTAATGAGAATGAAGATACAACCGTTCAAAATCTTTGGGATGCAGCAAAGGCAGTCCTGAGGGGGAAATACATCGCAATACAAGCATCCATTCAAAAACCGGAAAGAACTCTAATACAAAAGCTAACCTTACACATAAAGGAGCTAGAGAAAAAACAGCAAATAGATCCTACACCCAGCAGAAGAAGAGAGTTAATAAAGATTTGAGCAGAACTTAACGAAATCGAGACCAGAAGAACTGTGGAACAGATCAACTAAACCAGGAGTTGGTTCTTTGAAAGAATTAATAAGATAGATAAACCATTAGCCAGCCTTATTAAAAAGAAGAGAGAGAAGACTCAAATTAATAAAATCATGAATGAGAAAGGAGAGATCACTACTAACACCAAGGAAATACAAACGATTTTAAAAGTATATTATGAACAGCTATACGCCAATAAATTAGGCAATCTAGAAGAAATGGACGCATTCCTGGAAAGCCACAAACTACCAAAACTGGAACAGGAAGAAATAGAAAACCTGAACAGGCCAATAACCAGGGAGGAAATTGAAGCAGTCATCAAAAACCTCCCAAGATACAAAAGTCCAGGGCCAGATGGCTTCCCAGGGGAATTCTATCAAACGTTTAAAGAAGAAACCATACCTATTCTACTAAAGCTGTTTGGAAAGATAGAAAGAGATGGAGTACTTCCAAATTCATTCTATGAGGCCAGAATCACCTTAATTCCAAAACCAAAGACCCCACCAAAAAGAACAATTACAGACCAATATCCCTGATGAACATGGATGCAAAAATTCTCAACAAGATACTGGCCAATAGGATCCAACAGTACATTAAGAAAATTATTCACCATGACCAAGTAGGATTTATCCCCGGGACACAAGGCTGGTTCAACACTCGTAAAACAATCAATGTGATTCATCATATCAGCAAGAGAAAAACCAAGAACCATATGATCCTCTCATTGGATGCAGAGAAAGCATTTGACAAAATACAGCAGCCATTCCTGATCAAAACTCTTCAGAGTGTAGGGATAGAGGGAACTTTTCCTCGACATCTTAAAAGCCATCTATGAAAAGCCCACAGCAAATATCATTCTCAATGGGGAAGCACTGGGAGCCTTTCCCCTAAGATCAGGAACAAGACAGGAATGTCCACTCTCACCACTGCTATTCAACATAGTACTGGAAGTCCTAGCCTCAGCAATCAGACAACAAAAAGACATTAAAGGCATTCAAATTGGCAAAGAAGAAGTCCAACTCTCCCTCTTCGCCGATGACATGATACTCTACATAGAAAACCCAAAAGCCTCTACCCCAAGATTGCTAGAACTCATACAGCAATTTGGTAGCGTGGCAGGATACAAAATCAATGCCCAGAAATCAGTGGCATTTCTATACACTAACAATGAGACTGAAGAAAGAGAAATTAAAGAGTTAATCCCATTTACAATTGCACCCAAAAGCATAAGATACCTAGGAATAAACTTAACCAAAGATGTAAAGGATCTATACCCTAATAACTATAGAACACTTCTGAAAGAAATTGAGGAAGACACAAAGAGATGGAAAAATATTCCATGCTCATGGATTGGCAGAAAAAATATTGTGAAAATGTCAATGTTACCCAGGGCAATATACACGTTTAATGCAATCCCTATCAAAATACCATGGACTTTCTTCAGAGAGTTCGAACAAATTATTTTAAGATTTGTGTGGAATCAGAAAAGACCCCGAATAGCCAGGGGAATTTTAAAAAAGAAAACCATATCTGGGGGCATCACAATGCCAGATTTCAGGTTGTACTACAAAGCTGTGGTCATCAAGACAGTGTGGTACTGGCACAAAAACAGACACATAGATCAATGGAACAGAATAGAGAACCCAGAAGTGGTTCCAGAGTGCAGCCACTCTGGAAAACTGTGTGGAGGTTCCTCCAAGAGTTAAAAATAGACCTGCCCTACGACCCAGCAATTGCACTGTTGGGGATTTACCCCAAAGATACAGATGCAATGAAATGCTGGGACACTTGCACCCCGATGTTTCTAGCAGCAATGTCCACAATGGCCAAACTGTGGAAGGAGCCTTGGTGTCCACCGAAAGATGAATGGATAAAGAAGATGTGGTTTTTGTATACAATGGAATATTACTCAGACATTAGAAATGACAAATACCCACCATTTGCTTCGACGTGGATGGAACTGGAGGGTATTATGCTGAGTGAAGTAAGTCAATCGGAGAAGGACAAACATTATATGGCCTCATTCATTTGGGGAATATAAGTAATAGTGAAAGGGAATATAAGGGAAGGGAGAAGAAATGTGTGGGAAATATCAGAAAGGGAGACAGAACATGAAGACTCCTAACTCTGGGAAACGAACTAGGGGTGGTGGAAGGGGAGGAGGGCGGGGAGTGGGGGTGAATGGGTGACGGGCACTGAGGGGGGCACTTGACGGGATGAGCCCTGGGTGTTATTCTGTATGTTGGCAAATTGAACACCAATAAAAAATCAATTTATTATTTAAAAATAATGAAATGCCAAAAAAAAGAAATTAAGAAATAGACATTAAATATAGACAAATATAATTGTCTTAATTCGGCATGCATCTCACTGGAGTTGGAGAATGGGAAAATAGAGTGAAGAATAAGCAATATTTGAACAGATAATATTGGAGTTTCCAATATTGATGAAATGATGATGAAAATGATGAAAATGATGATCCAAAATGATGATGAAATGATGAATCATTTCCAAAATGATGAAAAACATTGAATTCTCAAACTTGGGAAGCAAAGTTCTGAGTATCATCAATAAAATAAATTTCCCTTAAAGTGCATCAGAATGGAAGAAATCTGGAGAAGAGTGGCATGAGATGAAATTGGAGATATAGACAGGGACCAGATCAAATGGGGTTTGGATTTAAGTGGAGGACTGATGGTATGTCATTTGCATTCTTCACAGATGGTTCTAGCAACTATTGAAAAACAAATTGCAAAGGCCCAGAATGGGAGCAAGAATAGTAATCTAGGGCCGCCTGGGTGGCTCAGCGGTTTAGCACCGCCTTCGGCCCAGGGTGGGATCCTGGAGACCGGGGATCGAGTCCTACCTTGGGCTCCCTGTATGGAGCCTGCTTCTCCCTCTGCCTGTGTCTCTGCCTCTCTCTCTCTCTCTCTCTCTCTCTGTATCTGTCTCTCACAAATAAATAAATAAAATCTTTTTTAAAAAATAATAGTATAGTAATCTAGGCCAAAGATGTTAGTGGGAAATAAACTGGGTGTGATGTGGTCTAAGGTGAGGTATCTTTGGGGGACAAATGAAGGTCATGAAATTCAGAAATAAAGAGAAATTAATTCTCTGTGACAAATTCTGACAAAATGAAAACCAGAGGAAAGAGGAGGCTGGGCAAGTGATTCCTCCTTCCTTTTTCTTCTCCATGGGATTCTCAAGGCCGGGTTTCTCCATGCAGCCTGACCCCAGCCACTCCTTATGCTGAACAGCTGCATCTATTCATCCACCTGCTTTGACATCCCAGCTCATTGTGAATAGGAGTAGCTTTTAGAACATTTAACCTCGATAGTTAAACTACACCTTTTATTTCTAAGACTATGCTCAGTATATTGGAGATATACAAAGTCTTCTTAAAAAACAGAAGTTAGTTATGGTCTAAAAATGAAACTATGAAAAATCTGTAAGTAATTGATGTGATCAGATAGTTTATATGAGTAAATTCACCTCAAGCAATTCTTGATAAGTGAGTGGTTTATTAATTGAGAAACTCTAAAATTCTAATCAAGGTATAAGTTTTAGCACAAAACACCAGAAAAATGTAAAGAATTATTATTAAAGTCACCAGTAGAAAATGTTACAGAGAAAACGACTTTTTAGGAAAACTTCAGACCTATTTTGGAGGTAGGCCAGGGGGACCCAGAAATGAACAATTTGACATGAGCATTTTAAATCACCTTGGACTGCAACTGAATAGGTCTGAGGATAGGTCTTAAGTAGTTTGAAAAAGTCTACTCCCCTCTTCTTTATTAGCATTCGGGTATGCTTTTATGGAAATTAGTGCTTATCAGAGCGGGAAACACTGAATCAGCCTGCTAAAGAGAGGCACTTCAGTAATGAGGTAGGAGACCAGATAAGGCATAATATTAGTAAATTGCATGTTTCCAATTCACACTTTTCAGTAAAATATGGTTTTGGAACACCCATGCAAGGCTTAATTTGTGGATTAATGATTAATGATGAAAAGCAATGTCTTGTTATGGTCTGGATCCACTTTGTTTTTGACCGATAATGTGTATTTATTTAAAAAATGGGACCAACACAACCAAGGCCACGGCACTCACTGTATGTCACCAAAGTCAGCAGAAATGCAGAGTTTTTCACTATATCATTGCTCACTGAGGTCATTTTGGCACCCCCCAACTGGATCAGAATTCTGGAAAATTGTGGTCTATTCCTTGCCTGGAAGTACTCCTACTGTGAACAGTAAACAGCAAGGCACTCAATAAGTGTTCATTGACTGGCTTAGTGACTTCACCTTTCATCTTGATTTACCTTCAGAAAAAAAATTATTCATTTTTTAAAAGATTTTATTTATTTACTTGGGGGGGGTAGCAGCAGAGGGAGAAGGAGAAGCAGGCTCTCCGCTGAACAGGAGTCTGACGTGGGGCTCAATCCCAGGACCCCAAGTTGAAGGCCAACACTTAACCAACTGAGCCACTCAAGTGCCTCC
This sequence comes from Canis lupus familiaris, assembly GCF_011100685.1. Lineage (NCBI taxonomy): Eukaryota > Metazoa > Chordata > Mammalia > Carnivora > Canidae > Canis > Canis lupus. The sequence continues at coordinate 13,516,683 of NC_049253.1, read as the reverse complement.
GGAATAAATAAATGACATAAATAATTTCTTGAAACTAAAGTCAAAATGAGTCTCAGCAGAAGTGATAAGATGAAGTGCCTATATACATGCTGGTTAATTCACCCTGTTACAAGTTTACGATTACATAAGCCTCCCTTGTGACTTTTTCTAAATCATCACACACATCGCGACACCATCTTTCTATCTGCCCTTGAGCATCCCCACTCCCCTCTCCTACCCCATGACACACATGGAGTCACACATCTTGCCATAATTAGATACAAAATGTTTCTTTTACAGTTTTCTAGAGAAGTCAAGATTCCTTCCATTTAGATCAAGCTTCTTTTGCTGGTAACAGCTTAAAGCAGCAAGTATCCCATAGTCTGCCCAAGACTGAATTAAATATCCTGTTGAATACTCTGCTTATTGAATTTCAGGACACACTTCTCTTTTGAGGTGCATATAGTCCCAGATCAGAGTCTCTGAGCTATTTCTCCTTTCTTGCCTTTTATAGTCTCACTATTGTTGCCTTCTTTTTTTTTTAATTTTTATTTATTTATGATAGTCACACACACAGAGAGAGAGAGGCAGAGACACAGGCAGAGGGAGAAGCAGGCTCCATGCACCGGGAGCCCGACGTGGGATTCGATCCCAGGTCTCCAGGATTGCGCCCTGGGCCAAAGGCAGGCGCCAAACTGCTGCGCCACCCAGGGATCCCTATTGTTGCCTTCTAAAGTCTCTATTTTCTCAACCTACTCATATTCTTAAAAAAAATTATTTTAAATCTAAATTGCCAGCTTTCTAATCCCACTCCAAAATGGTCTGCACATTTTTTATACATTACCTATACTAATATTAGGACGAAATTTAATATGTTTTTTTTTAATTTAATACATTTAAAATAAAATTCCATATTTGTCTTTTGTTTGTCTGCAGGTGCTCTGGGTCACTCCTAGTCCACATCTACATTGTCATCAGGAAAGGAAGGGAGAAATGTTTGTGCAAAGAATGCCCACAAAGTGAATTTGCAATAGTGAATTAGGGAGTGAATTAGGGAGATTATGTCTGCAATAACAACATGTACTATTAAGGGGGGAGAAAGTTTAGGCATCCTGTGTCTCCATTCTAGTTCTGGATTTGTGACTAACCCACAGGATGAGCTTTCACAGTCTTGTAAGCTTTATAGATCTCAGGTCCCTAAAATGGGAAATACAGAGGTTAAGGCTAGAAATCTAATTCAACATTCACTGGCTCTGACAATCAGACAGTATTTTCTTTGGGAATCACTCAGAGACTATAGAAAAGGCAGGGACTACTCATATATGAAGAAAATGTGGTTTGGTGGGAAGGCCGCAGGTTAGAGCGCCTTACACCTGGACTACAGTTCTCTTTTCTGCCCTCCACTAGCTGATCTAGAGTGAAATTGTTTAACTTCTTTTAGTCTGAGTTCTGCATCTGGATAACATAAGATTGTTCTGAGGATTGCATGAGCTACAATATTCAAATGGCATGTGCATAGTAGGTGCTCTATGAAAGGTAATTATTTGTTTGTTTGTTTGTTTGTTTATTTTAAAGAGAGAGAATGTGAGTGGGGAGGGGCAGAGGGAGAGAGACAATCCCAAGCAGGCTCCCTGTTGAGCATGGAACCTGACTTGGGGTTCGATCTCATGATCCTGAGATCATGACCTGAGCTGAAATCAAGAGTTGGTCTCTTAACCGACTGAGCCACCCAGGCACCCCAACCCAATGGTAGTTATTACTAATGCTGTTGTTTTACTTCTTGGTTTGAGGAAGAGACGGCATTTTGCTTGGGTGATGTGAAGGAGAAATCAGTCAATTGATACTATAGACATACTAAACTAATAAAGAACTTGGTAACTGGTAGCTTGTTTAAAAAGGTCCACTACAAACAGAATAAAGAATCCAGAAATGGGCCCTCAGCTCTATGGTCAACTAATATTTGACAAAGCAGGAAAGACTATCCACTGGAAAAAGGACAGTCTCTTCAATAAATGGTGCTGGGAAAATTGGACAGCCACGTGCAGAAGAATGAAACTGGACCATTCTCTTACACCATACACAAAGATAAACTCAAAATGGATGAAAGATCTAAATGTGAGACAAAAAACATCAAAATCCTAGAGGAGAACACAGGCAACACCCTTTTTGAACTTGGCCACAGCAACTTCTTGCAAGATACATCTATGAAGGAAGAGAAACAAAAGCAAAAAATGAACTATTGGGACTTCATCAAGATAAAAAGCTTCTGCACAGCAAAAGAAGCAGTCAACAAAACTAAAAGACAACCTACAGAATGGGAGAAGATATTTGCAAATGACATATCAGATAAAGGGCTAGTTTCCAAGATCTATAAAGAACTTATTAAACTCAACACCCAAGAAACAAAGAATCCAATCATGAAATGGGCAAAAGACATGAAGAGAAATCTCACAGAGGAAGACATAGACATGGCCAACAAGCATAGGAGAAAATGCTCTGCATCACTGGCCATCAGGGAAATACAAATCAAAACCACAATGAGATACCACCTCACACCAGTGAGAATGGGGAAAATTAACAAGACAGGAAACAACAGATGTTGGAGAGGATGCGGAGAAAGAAGAACCCTCTTGCCCTGTTGGTGGGAACGTGAACTGGTACAGCCACTGGAAAACTGTGTGGAGGTTCCTCAAAGAGTTAAAAATAGACCTGCCCTACGACCCAGCAATTGCACTGTTGGGGATTTACCCCAAAGATACAGATGCAGTGAAATGGCAGGACACCTGCACCCCGATGTTTCTAGCAGCAATGTCCACAATAGCCAAACTGTGGAAGGAGCCTCGGTGTCCATTGAAAGATAAATGGATAAGGGAGATATGGTCTATATATACAATGGAATATTACTCAGCCATTAGAAAGGACAAATATCCACCATTTGCTTGGATGTGGATGGACCTGGAGGGTATTATGCTGAGTCAAGTAAGTCAATCAAAGAAGGACAAACATTAAATGGTCTCATTCACTTGAGGAATATAAAAAATAGTGAAAAGGAATAAAGGGGAAAGGAGATAAAATGAGTGAAAATATCAGAGAGTGCAACAGAACATGAGAGACTCCTAACTCTGGGAAACGAACAAGGGGTAGTGGAAGGGGAGGTGGGCAAGGGGTTGGGGTGACTGGGCACTGAGGGGGGGCACTTGACGGGATGAGCACTGGGTGTTATGCTATATGTTGGCAAATCGAACTCCAGTAAAAAAAATAATTTAAAAAATGTCCAATACAAAAAGCTTAAAGTAAAAAGGGGAAATTCTCCTCTTCTCCCCTCCAGCACCACTGTCCATGTATATATCTAAGTTTTTTCTAAATGTGAAATTATATGTACATAAGTATAATTGCTCTAATAAAAATCATATTGTGTTATATATGCTGCTAGATAAAAATACTTAAATGATAAGTGGGAAGGAACAATGGCTATTTCTTAGTTTAATAAGAAAACAGCTTTTTTTGAGGGAAAATATTAGCTATAACCAATGTAGAAAGGAGACATCTCATGTTACTCCAATTCTTTTTACAGAATTAATTGATATTAATAATAATATTTACATATATTATTTCTTTGAGTTTATTTTTATTAGACATTATTCACAATATTTTAAAAGATAAGTGAAGCTTCACTACTAAAAACCATTATTCAAGTATTATGTTGTTTGTGTGCAGTAAAATCATATCCACATTGTTTAATTTGTTTAATTAAAGTGTGGATAACAAATAAATATGAAAAATACCTCTTCCAGGTGCTACCCGGCACTTTTCCGGCAAAGCCACTTACTTCCAGCAGCCTAACAAAGTTTTGCAGGCACAGAGAATGGTTGGAAAAGGATATAGATTCTCTGTGTTATTTGTTACTCTGAGAGCAAACTGACCTAGTTATGGTTGCTATGGATACTATAATTTTGAATTTAATAATATTCTCTGAAGGAGTAGTATTACAGATCTGCAAAATGCTGAGCCCAATCTAAATCTCATACTTGAAAGGTGAAAAAAAAAACTGCATCAGAGAGGCTGAATGACAAGAGAGATATCAGAAGATTTGCAGAGAAATCTCAGAATTAACCAGACTGATGTCTATGATTAGTTGAGTGGCCAATGTGCTTTTCAGAGTCACTCAATCCAAGGAAAATGGTTTTTACTTAAGAGATTCCCACGTGCCCTGGTGGCACTCATTAGAGACATGCCCTTTCTGCTGGGCATTTACACCTAGTGCTTCTGCCTCCCACTGAGAAAAGCACAAACATCTACTTGGAGCCAACATACTGAGCTCTTGTGACAAAACAGTTTAGGCACAAAAGAAAACGAAGTGAAATGAGAAAAGAATGCCTTGGAGGTAGAAGAACAAAGGATCATTTTTTTAACCGAGTCTCCAGGATCATTCAGTAGCCATATATTATGAGTGTGCAGCATATAGTCTTGCATATAAAATATGGCACAATGATGTGTGAATTTAACTACTCAACCGTAATATTAAGATTTTATTTTTCAATAAATGTTTCTGAATTATTCATAAGTACCATAAAAGAAAGAGGGAGCTGGCTGCTTACAACTAAAATGAAAAGTACAGGGGGACCTGGGTGACTCAGGGGTTGAGCATCTGCCTTTTGTTCAGGTCGTGATCCTAGGGTCCTGGGATCGAGTCCCGCCATCAGGCTTGCCGCAGGGAGCCTGCTTCTCCCTCTGCCTATGTCTCTTCCTCTCTCTGTGTGTCTCTCATGAGTAAATAGATACAATCTTTAATAAAATAAAATGAAAAGTACATATTGTTCTATCTCCTGCTTAGAAGCCAGTTAACTACAGTGAGGTCTAAATTTTGGTAAGTAAAGAAAGGAGAAACCAGAGAGAGGGACAATTAAAAAGCCTTCTGGATTCTCCCTGGGAAATAAGAATAATTCATCTTATTTTGACCATATCAAGTGTTTTGACCCAAGCTGCTATTCTGCTGGAATAGCTGTTAAATGAGTTCTGGAAGATGGTGAACTATTAGAAATTGAATCCAATGCTCCGACTTAGATACTAGCATCATTAAGCAAATAGTTTTCAGAGATTCCAATGGCACCTTTTCCTGTTTACGTAGCTGGTTTTGATCATAGTTGGGCTATCCCATGTACTCACAAAGATTCTTCCCTTTTCCAAGATAAATCCCCCCACATGCCCTCCTCCCCACCCGCAACAACCTTGAAAATGTTGTAATGGATGATTCATTACAGCTAAGACAAAGACCCAGGTATGATCATATGTCATTGCTAAAATTACTTCAGTCAAGAGGATGAAAACATTAGAAGGTATACCTCCTTCCAAACCTCAGCTCCCATCCATTGTTTGCTGACAGGATTATTATGCTGCTGCTTGGTCAGTGCATTAACAGAAATTGTTGCTTTTAGGAAGCATAGCAGCGAATATAAAAACCCAGCTACAAGATAGCAGGGCCACTATGAACAATTTGCAGTTGAATAGGGAGCTCTCAAAGCTGGCTTTATGGTCATCTCACACGTGCATTAATGACCTCATCTTTGAGGAAGTAATATTCTCTGTTTTTCTCTTTTGTTTCCAGATCTATATCATCCTTTCCCAGGAAAGGAGATACTAATCAGAGAGAGAGGAAAAAGAATACTGCTGCTTGCAGCTCAGTCTCTTCTCATACATTAGTAGGCCACACAAGACCTTAAGCTTCTATGTCTGACCCCCATAACAACAAACATTTATTGATTTCACATTGCTCGTCATGAGGGTTTCAAAGGCAAATAGCCTGAAAAGCCCATAATCTAACAAGTCGCAGAATCTACAGAGCTCCTTCTGCTATGATAGAGGTATGCTGCGATGTGGTCCCAGAGGAGGGTGGGAATGATTGTTCTCAGGGACAGAAGGGAAGTGTCTCTGAGGAGGGAACATTTAAACTGGCTCTTGAAGGATAAGTAAGGATTTCATGGATGGGGAGCGATATTCCAAGTAAAAGACACAGCTTGAACAAAATCAATCTTAAAAGAAAATATAATATGGAATATGTGATGGGCAGATGAGTCAAACTGCATTTCCCATAGACAGCCACAGCAATTTCTCCCATGCTTGGGGCTCTTCTTACAACGTCACTTTGATACTCCTCCCCCATCGAAAGGTGGGGTCAATGTTCCCTCCCCTTTGATCTGGATAGGCTCTGAAACTCCGATAGAAGTGATGCTGTGTGGCTTCACAGGATTGGTTGTAAAAGAGGATATGGTTTCTGTTTGGTTCTCTTGAGACCCTCCCCTTTGTAGCGCCAAGCCATGATATCAGCAGGCTGACTTCCCTAAGACTGCCATACAATGAAGGAGGCCCAAAGTAGTCCACAAGGAGCAGCCAAAGGGACCCTGGAAGTATATGAAAAGACACAGGTGTCTGGTCACCCTGCAGTTGTTTTACCTGCCTGCCATTTTGGCTTTAGCCAACATCGACCTACAACCACATGAGAGACCTGAGTCAGAACTGCTTAGCTGAGCCTTTCCTGAATTTCTGACCCACAGGAGCCAGGAGAGCACACTAATAATCATTGCTTTAAGCAACTAAGTTTTCAGGGGTGACTTGTTATTCAGCAATCAATAACTAGAACAGCAAGTAATTGGAAATGAAACTGGACAGTCTGATTGAGGCCTACAGAAGATTTGGATTTCCTTCTACATGAGATGGGAAACAATCCATCAAGCTTTTTAATCTGAAGGATGACATGATCTGATTTATGGTTTAGAAAGGAAATTCAAGAGGCACTGGGCAAGATGAATTGGCATAGAGAGATACTGGAGACCAAGAGATGCTTGCAGGAATTCTCGGAGTTAAATTGTAGGTAAAAATCACTCAAGACATTGATAAAATTTCAGATCTTTCAGATTGACCTCCCCCCAAAAAGACATGTAATAGGGAATTCTTCCTAGATGCCTTGAACAGACAAAAGAAACACATGTTTGTGGTCTGCTCGCTGCAGATGAGGCAATTTGCTCTGAACTTTAGATATAGCACTGAGGCCGAGACTGTGGGTGTTGCTACGAGAGAGACCTGAATCTGTCCTTACTCCATCATTTACTAGTCCTGTGATCTAGGGAAAATCATTTAACTTCTCTGAACCTGTTTTGGGATCTGTAACACATGGATAGGAGTCTACCTTCACTATTTTGCCAAGGTATAATACTTACATATAATTGCTCAGTGACAATACATCATAGCATACTTTCTCAGAAGTGTCATTCTGGGTGCCTGGGGGGCTCAGTCAGTTAAGCATTTTGGTTTTGGCTCAGGTCATGATTTCAGGGTTGTGAGATTGAGCCTGAGGCCTCCACGCTCAGCAGGTAGGTAGTCTGCTTGAAGATTCTCTCCCTCTACCCCTCCCAACCCTGCCTCAAATAAATAAATCTTTTTAAGACATTAAAAAAAAAAAAAAACAAAGAAGTGTCATTCTCACATGATTCAACTTCCTTACCTCCTTTCATTTTGGATTCTCTCTCTCTACCACTTTACTGAAATCCTGAAAAGTTTATAAATGACCAACTTTGCACCAAATTAAAATAGTTATTTTTTATTTTCATTTTGTCTGGCTTTTCAGCAGACTGACCACTCTTGAATTTTAGAAAATGCTTGGGACGCCTGGGTGGCTCAGTGGTTGGGCTTCTGCCTTTGGCTCAGGGCATGATCCTGGAGTCCCAGGATCGAGTCCCACATCGGGCTTCCTGCGTGGAGCCTGCTTCTCCCTCTGCCTGTGTCTCTGCCTCTCTCTCTCTGTGTCTCTCATGAATAAATAAATAAAATCTTAAAAAAAAAAAAAAAGAAAAGAAAATGCTGCCTCCGGCCCTGTGATGCCACATTCTTCCACTTTTCTCCCACCTTCTATAGCTGCGTGCTTCTGCCTTCTATGCTGGGTTTTCCTCCAGCCCCACTTCTAAATGTATTGTTCTTTAGGGCTTGACTTTGGTCCTTCTTTTCTGGATATATTTTCTTTCTTTCTTTCTTTCTTTCTTTCTTTCTTTCTTTCTTTCTTTCTTTCTTTCTTTCTTATCTTTTTTTCTTTCTTTCTTTTCTTCTTTCTTTTTAAACATTTTATTTATTTATTCATTGAAAGACACAGAGAGAGAGAGAGAGAGAGGCAGAGACACAGGCAGAGGGAGAAGCAGGCTCCATGCCAGGAGCCTGATGTGGGACTCAATCCTGGGTCTCTAGGATCATGCCCTGGGATGAAGGCAGGTGCTAAACCGCTGAGCCACCCAGGGATCCTTGAAATATTTTCTTTCTAAATGGTCTCATCCATCCCTGACTTTAGATAGTATGTATATTCAGGGGCACCTGTGTGGCTTAGTCAGCTAAGTGCCTTTGGCTCAGGTCATGATCCCAGGATCCTGGGATTGAGCCCCGTGGCATGTTTCCTGCTCAGTGAGGAGTTTGCTTCTCCCTCTCCTCCCTGCTCATGCTCTCTCTCTCTCTCTCTCTCACTATCTCTGTCTTTCATAAATAAATAAATAAATAAATAAATAAATAAATAAATAAATAAATAAAATATTTTTTGAAAATAGTATATCAGAATATATTCTGATGACCAGATTTTTTTCATCTAAAATCTAAATAGTTTCCCCAAATTTATAAATCCAAAGGCTACCTATTTGATATTTCCTTTGAATATTCACAGGCATTTTAACCCTAATGCATCCTAAATGGAGTTCTTGACAACTCCCTCAATTTATCTTTCCTCTGGTCCTTTGTTTCCTATTGCAGCACACAACACCAATATCCTCCCAGTTATCTAATCTTAAAACCTAGAATTTATCCTTCATTCTTCTTTTTATTCTTCTGCCTCAGTCAAACCACATACAAATTATGTCAGTTCAAATTTTAAAATATATTTAAATTAATCAATTTTTCTCCTTCCCTACCACCACTACCCTAGTCCAAGCATCTCTCACCTGAACTCCTACAATGAAATCCTAACTTATAATAAATTATTTTCCTTCCTTGAATCCAATTTATTCATGACATTATTTAAGAGATGTTAATTCTGTTTAGAATGAGGATTTTTCCAATCCAATGGCCTTCTGGGATTAGAATCCAGAAGTCACTTAATGCCGGACTTGAAAAAGATATATATATCATTTAATCCACACCCTACAGCAATAAGGACAGTCTAGGTTATGCTGCAGTAATTTTTTAAAAAGCCCCAAATCTCAGTGGCTTAAAGCAGCAAAGAGTTCTCTCATGCTCAAATTCCATAACCATTATAGGGTGACTGGGGGCTCTGCTCCGAGTCATCCTCATTCCAGGACTTATCCTGATAGAGCAGCCACTGCCTGGAATCTTGCCAGTCATCATAAATGAGGGAAAGAGAGCTATAGCAAATCAGATGCTGGGTCTTAACACTTTCCCAGAAGTGACATATATCACTTTTCTCAGGGACACAGGGTGGTTGCAACTGCCCCATAAGATCAGGTTTAGACAAAAGGGGAAGTTTGAAGCCAGCTGTGACAACATCTCTGAGAAGCAAAAGCTTTCCCAGAATCAACGCACTTCCCTCTGTTCTAGCACATGACCCCTGAGGTCTCATTTGGCAGGCCTGAGAATACATGGCCATCCCTAGCAGCAAGAGAGCCTGGAAAAGAGGGAACAAAATTATCATTAGGATCGGCCACGCCTACTTCTGCCTTGAACAAAAAACGTTTTCGGTTGGCAAGGAACGCCATGGGGGTAGAATGGGCTGCGATGGATATTAAAGCAACTGACAAGGCCTACCTCATTTGTTGATCGATTAAAAGGAAGTATTATTTTTAAAGTTGATAGAAACTTTTATTTAAAAAAACAAAGTATAGATCAACACTGAATCCATAGTAGCAATATTATGTATCTTCTCTACGGATACAATTTAAGAATACAATAAAGCTTGTACAGTCAGTTCTGCTATAAGGCTTGCTATGAAAACACAAACTGGTTCCAATAAGATTGATACCTTAAGGAACTGTTTGGACATTACACAATTTCACATTTGCTGACATGTGATTTCAACCACTTAAAACATGAGGTGAATGCAGAAAACTGTATCCAGATGCCCTGAGCCACAAAGGAGTACACAAAATTCACACATGCACAACCCTCAAAATTACCAGTAACCTCAGGTCACTGCCTGGGCTGTGAGCCACACTCATCCACATCTGCTGGTATCTATTTCCATCTGATTTCACAGACAGCTTGCTTCATGATCTGTAAACTGTGACCCTTCTAAAGCCCACTTCCACGAGTATCCTTCAGTTCGTTTTCAGTGTAAAGTGCTGTATTTATTATACGATTTATGTATTTCTTAACCATTTATCACATGTAAAACTGTGCTACCATTTTTTTTATAGTTTTCTATGGGTCACTGACAAAGTTTTGGAGTGCTGTGTGCTTAATCCCATATTTCCCGTAAGTCCTACAGTTTTAATGGGCCAAGGCTGCAGGACTGTACCCAAATAGTCTATCTCTGTTATTTACCAGGTGAATACGGGCAGACATATACACACACACATATATATATATAATATTAGAATACAAGTGAGACTTTTTAATGGGAATCAAGAAAGCTCATTTTGCATCTTGGTAGTGAGTGTGCCTTTTATTTATTTATTTTTTTTTTGAGTGTGCCTTTTAAAGTATTTATTAAATGCGCTTGGGAGTGCTTGTTAAAAAAAAAAAAAGGCTATCAATTATATTAAATAAAAACCATTCAGTATGCCAAGCTATATATAGATGTCTCTATGTCTCTACAGTGGGTGAAGATTTGTCATTTATCTTTTAAGGTAATTATGCAAATTATATTCAGCCCACACATCTTGAATCGGAAAAAGGGTTTTCATCTTTTTTCCCTCATTTATAAACCTCATCTAACAAGAGTTAGCCATGATCCAGAATGGGCAGCACAAAGTTGAATTTTGGCAGTAACTTTACAATAAAAGAGAATTTACTTTCCTCTTTAGAGTCTCTCTTTTCTTTAACGAGGGCAGACAAAACACTCAGCACATTCCCAGAGCTTCTGTGAATTTCCCCCTTGAGAGATCTCAGTAACTTGGAGGAAAAACAACTTCAAACAAATTAATGAAAGGCCCGACAGTATTTGCCTTCCTCCCTCCCAGGCCCGGCCCCTGTGCTTTCCACTCTCTACACGTCTCTTTTCAGTTTCAAGCATTTTCTCTTCCCTTCTTTTCCCAAGGTGAGCTGCTGCGTCCTGGCACTCCCTCTGCGAAACGGGAAAAGACCTTCCAGAAATCACCCCCTGATGCCACAGTAGTGCTTATTTTCCTAAACGCCAAGACAGAGAATACAGGGCTGGGACCGTGAAAGGGTTGATTGCAGGCAAGGGTCCCGGGTGGACAGGAGACATCAAAAGACTCCAGGATTCTGTGGACATTTCCTTCTCGTCTTGGGCCTGCTGCCAGGCAGGCCTCTTAAATGCGATCTCTTGTTGCCTCAAGAATGTGGATCAGGGTCTGCCAAATACATTTTTTTAGTAAATAATCTAGGAGTGCTCAGAAAGGCGGAAGGGTGACCTTTGAATGCACACGGTCATCCTTAAAAAGGATTCCGTACCCTATTTCTGTATCCCATTGGTTGGGATGCCAATGTACAGCCTAATCGCCGCACACTGACTCCGGGGGCCGGTCACACGTGAGTGACTCTGGCTGAAAGTCCCACGCAAGCCCACGTCCGTCCCAGGCACAGAGGGCAAGGCCGTGTCCCAGTGCACCTGCACGCTGGGGCACACAGAACACCCACAGGCTGCAGGTCACGCTCCGGTGCGCTTCCCTTCGGCCCTGCCCCACCTTGTTCTTGCTTTCTCCCCCACCCCCAGGCCCTCTGCACACAATGGGATTTTTGTTTGCTCCCGTAGCAGGTGACAGCGCACTCTCTGCTTTGCCTAGCTCTGTGCTGCTGGTCTCTCAGGTAACAGGTGGCAGCTTCCCCTGTTGGATTCTAGGTATAAAAAAGAATGACCTCATCGGGGTGGAGCTCTGGGGCTCGGCACAGGTGGCAGTCACAGCCAGGTCACCCCGGCTCCGGGCAAGCCGGGGAAGCCGTTTAGTAGGAAGGGGGCAGTTCAACGGGTCACTCTAGTGGCTTCAGCCCTGACCCTGAGGCACTTGGGCAAACAGCCGTTGCCTGCAAGCCTCACGAGCTTGCCTTGGCCTCAGATGGAGCCCAGGGAAGCCGGTGGGAAAGAGAGCATGGGCACCAAGAGAAAGAATCTGACTTTCCTGAGGCCCAGGCTCTACATGCTGGAGAGAAGGAAGACGGACACGGTGGTGGACGGCGGAGCCCCTGGGGAGCACTCCGGTGCCTTGAGGAGGAGCCAGTCGGACAGGACGGAATACAGCCAGAAACTGCAAGGTAACCGCGCGGCTCGGTTGTCCTAGGTCCCTGCGCTCGCAGCCCCGGTCTCCTATGCCTCCACTTGCAAAGAAATCACTTAAGGCAAAGCAGAGAAATGGAATAGGACCTTCTCGGTAAACGGGGAAACCAGGCAAATAAGAAAATTAAAAAAAAAAAAAAAAGAGAATGAAAGTAAATGTCATTCATAAATTATAGGGAAGAAACTTATCATGTGCTTCAATACTTAACGAACCAATTCTGATTTTTTTCTGAATATATGTATTTTTTCCTGGCAAGGGTAATATCTCTTCTGCGATCTTCCTCCCTTCCTTCTCCCTTCTCCAGCCAGTTTACGAAGTGAGAAGCGCTAGAAAGCAAATGATTTAGAAACCGACAAGAGATGGTTTCTCTCAATAGATAGGTGTGGGATGTCGCACCATGAGATCTATCTAAGTAATTGTAGTGAACTGTGATTGTGGTTATCCTAAAGAGGGGCATGGAACTGCAATCATGCCTGTGAAAAACGAAGAATGTTAGTCATTGGGTTGGTATAATGGGATTTGTTGAAAATCACAGAGGTGTTCATTCCTTTAGAGTGAATCGAGCTGTATCCAAATATGGTAAGAGATGTTTAGCATGCTTAGATTGAATGACTTTTGAGGAAATAACTTCAGTTTATTTTGTGATGGTCGTAAGATAGTTTGACATATAACAGTTATTATATAAAATGTCCAGTTTAAGGCCCTAAATATCTATCCCTTCCCATCCACCCTCTCTTTTTCCTCCCTTTCTCTTGAAGGTCACTTGTTCAAGCAAACTTCATTTTGATGTTGATTGTGCAATGTTTTAAGTATTCACTGCAGTACCTGTTATGTGATCCCCAGAATCCGCCTCTCCTGCTTTGAGCACACTGTGTGTTTGAGCTCTTATAATCCCATTGTGAGCTGTCATTCTGGACTGACAAATTATGATGAAGCTAGAAAGACCAACAGGACACACTTTTACTTAGTAGGTCTCTTTTCCAAAAGAGAAAGAAAGAAAGAAAAGAAGAAAGAAAGAAAGAAAGGAAGAAGAAAGAAAGAAAGAAAGAAAGAAAGAAAGAAAGAAAGAAAGAAAGAAAATACTCAGACTTTGTAACACAAATTAAGTAAATTAAACACATTTAAATGAAATCTTTAAAGATTCCTAGTATGATTTAATACTTAAAAAAAAAAAAAAAAAAAAAAACCCTGGTAGTTCAAGATTAAAAAGCAGTCAAGTTGTATCCTTAAAGGACTTTTCAAAAAATGGGAAAGGGGTATTGTTCGATCTTTGAAATTAACCTTTCTCAAGGCAGTGTATACATTGGAAGGAATGCAAATTTTAAAGCTATACACATTTGTCTTGCAATCCTGGCTCTTCAAAGCTATACACATTTGTCTTGCAATCCTGGCTCTTCAATTTATGACCTACAAGATTTGGAATAAATTACTTCTAATTTCCCAGCCGCAGTTTCCCTGTTTGTGAAAGTGGGACGATGATACCACTTAGTATTTCTGGGGGAATAAAATTAGGTAATTACATGAAATATCTCACATATTGCCTGACACAGGATATGTGCTCAATAAATATTTTTTATTTTAGGAATAATGGGAACAATGCTGATAAAATAAGACTTTCCCCCTATTAATCAAATTTACTAATCTATTTCAATTCTTCTTCTGTCTTTTGATGAAGAGACCGCCTAAACAAATTCAGTAAAAAGAAACCCTGGCTTTATCTCTAATAACATGTTTATTCTGTCTGAGATTTGCTAATTCAGCATCTTTTTGGTTCAGATTTTTCATTAACAAAATAAGTGGAAAATTTTGCTACTCACTTTCTAAGCTTAATTAAAAAAAAATTCATCTGTGACCACAAAAGAAGGCAGATGTTTGTTGGTTACTTGACAGAAGACCTCAGGCTGCTTATGTACTCCATCGGATTTGTGGTTTCCCTCTGCTTTGTAGGATCCTACCTTTGAAGCTAGAAGAAAAGACTCAGGAGTTAACCATGTTCCTAGAATTGTCTATATAGGAGACACATCATCATGTAAAGATAGGCTGGCCCCCTGATAAATAACATTTTTCAGATGTAACTCTTAATAAAATCCAAGTCTGATATGTAATGCCTTAGAGAACTTTTGGCATGATTCTCCTGTAACTGCTTTGGCAACAATAAAAAACATTTTCATATTACCATTTAAAGCAATCAGTTTTGTTGGGTTTGTACTCTGGTCTGCATTATGCCCATTATCATACAGATGAATACAAATCACTTTAAGAAATTTTTTTATTATTGCAATGCCAAGAGTTTTTCCTCTGCCTGCCTTGGAATTGGTAGTTCCCTGAGAGGCACTGAATATGGATCTGAGCTGGTTAGAGCTCTCCGATGGATGGCCCAAAGCCATTGTGAGATCACAACATGCTTTTCAATGCTGGAAGGAGGCCTTAGATTATTTAGCCAGTCTTTCAGGGCTGTGTTGCTATTGGAGTAATACGGTTCACTGCTCTCTCTCCTTGACCAAGTTCTCTGGGTTCTGGGAAATCTTAGACCTTTTTTGTGGTGCCCCTGGGCTCACCTCTTACTCATACCACACAGTCTACTTGTTCATTCACTTTCTGGCTGACATCACTTTCGTGTGAATCCTAAATTGTAATTTCCTTAAAAATTGCACACTGAGAGCTACTAGATTAAACAATAGAACATAGTTCTAGGGGCACCTGGCTGGCTCAGTCTGTAAGGGTCCAACTCTTGGTTTTAGTTCAGGTCATGGTAACAAGGGTCATGAGATTGAGGCCCACATTGGCTCCTCGCTCAGCATGGAGTCTGCTGGAAAAATTATCTCCCTAGGGGTGCCTGGGTGGCTCAATAGGTTAAGAATCTGCGTTCAGCTCAGGTCATGATCCCAGGGTCCTGGGATGGAGCCCCACATTGGACTCCCTGCTATCAGCAGGGAGCCAGCTTATCCCATTCTCTTGGCTGTTCCTCCTGCTTGTGCTCTCTCTCTCTTTGTCAAATAAATAAATAAAATCTTTAAAAAAGAAATATCTCTCCCTCTGTCCCCCCTATGTGCACACGTGCATGCTCTCTTTCTCTCTCTCAAATAAATAAATAAATAAACCTTTAAAAAAATGGTTCTAATGAGAGTATCATAAAATCTTTGAAGAAGTCTGTGATCACAGACTTATTAGTCATTAAGCCTCAAGTTGTACAATAACAATTCTTTGCTAGTCTATTCTTAACGGCTCTTTTATTCCTTCAACAGATTTGTTCAGTTAATTGGCATTTATTGGATATGCTATGTGGTGAGCAAAACCAGAATATGTGCCAGGGATTACAACTACAAAATCATTAAGAAAAAAAAATGTCTGACCTTTACTCCAAAGGGGCTTAAAGTCTCATTGGGAAAGATAAGACAGGTAAACAAATGCAATAAAGTGGCATGACGGAGTACAGGTGGGATCAGCGGGTCCATAAAAGGAGGAAATGGTCTGTTCAGAATTGGGCAGGGGAGCGTTGTGGAAAACACTGTCGTTAAGAGTTGATAAGGTGGGCTGGGGGAGAAAAAGCTGAAGGGGGAGAGAAGTGTGTTTTAACTTCTTCATCGTACTTACCTCTGTCTGAAATTTTGTGGTTTGTTTTCTTGTTTATTGCCTATTATTGACTTCCATTTCCTCTCCCATCTTTCATCCCCCTCTCCATGAAAGAGACCTTATCTGTCTTGGTAACTGTTCCATCTGTGCACTTAGAATCATGCCCAGCACACCATAAGCATTCAGTATCTTTCAAACAGAATGAATGACTTGAATGAACTGGTCCAGGTAGGGAATCAGTGTGAGGAAAGGCATTGGAGCCTGAATTAAGAGCCCTTGTATCTTCAAATGTGAGGATACATGTTTCTATTAATAAAGACAACTCTCCAGTAAAAAGAAATAAACATATTAGGGATGAAAATGTAAAGAATTGCCTAGATAATAAATAATTCCCAGTGGGAGCCTATTTCATTCCTGACTCTACCTTTTAGAGCACAGCAGACCCTCCTTTGACTCATTCCTCTTCTTCCATTCATCACAAGAGCTGCATCACCTTAACTTCCCACCTAGCTCAGCTACTCATTGCCATTTTACCGGGAGTCACAGAGAATGATCAAGGCAGGGGAAATGTACTGGCTAATTTATTCCGACTCTTTCTTTAAGGAATGATTTTGTGCATGATTATATGTGTGAGCTCTACATTTGAAATATGCCTAATTTAAAGTTATGTTTGTACAAGTGTGCCTGTGTATATACAAATCACCTGTCTATCTATAGTACGTAGATACAGTTGTGTATGTACTTGAGACATTTCTGTAATGATTGAAACTTATTGTACAAAGGTCATTGTTTAACATTCAGCAGCCTTTTCTGAAAACCCTACATGACTGATATATAACTGACATTATAGGTTTCCTCTCAGTGTGGGTGATCTGGAATGACTATTTATAACCCCTCCTAATTCACGTATTGAAGCCTAATCCTCAATGTAGTATTATTTGGAGGTGGGGTTGGGAAAGATAATCAGGTCATGAGGGTAAAACCCTGCTGAATGGGATTAGTACCTTATAAGGACAATATGAGAGCACTCGCTCCCTCTCTCTGCTCTCTGCCATGTAAGGATTTGAGAAAACAGCCATCTACCAGGTAGGAAGGGGGGCCCTTACTGGATTGGCCTTGAACTTGGACTTCCCAGCCTCCAGAAGTATGAGAAATAAAATGTTTGTTGTTTAAGCTACCCAATCTATTGTAGATTTGTTATAACAGCCCAAACTAAGACAGTGGGTCAGTTGCTTTTATTCCATATGGCCACACTAAGCCTCTGGTTAATTTTTTGGCTAATGCATATTCTTGCTTGTCAAGTATCAGGTGAAAGAGTGACATTTTATGCCATTACTGTTGCTGATAACACAAGTCAAATCCACATCCCCAATTCATAATAGGTCTGTAGTATTTTCTTGTCTTTCCTTTTTTCTTTTTTTGCAAAGACTGTTGTGTCATTCTCATTAAGAAAGGATTGCTTTGGGACACCTGGGTAGTTCAGACATTGGGCGTCTGCCTTTGGCTCAGGGTGTGATCCCGGAGTCCTGGGATCGAGTCCCACATCAGGCTCCCCTTGAAGAGTCTGCTTCTCCCTCTGCCTGTGTCTCTGTGTCTCTCATGAATAAATAAATAAAATCTTTAAAATAACAAAGGAAGGATTGCTTCATTGTTTTTATAAAATTTTCAAGTGTTCTTACTATGGTGATGATAAGGAACCAACCTACCACATGAACGTGTTACAGAATAACACATATTGCAAGTACAAGGACAAATGTCTCAAATAATAAGCTAGATATGGTAAGATTATGGGAACATTTAATTTGTTATGATTTTTAAGAATACAGACCAATCTGTAAGTGACCAGGAGGAGCAGTTACCATTGGGAGATTTGGTGGTTTCTGTTCTGGGCCTGGTGAAGGATGGAATAAAACTAATTGTGCGGCTGTCTATGCACATTTCTATCCCAGTGCTACAGCCCTTTGTGTGCCTCCTGTTCTCTGAGTATGGAGGAAATCCTTTTTTTATGGGCCTCCATACACCCTTTAGTGAAGCAGGAAATACTTGGATCAGGGGGTAACACCAATATAAATAGGGTGTTTTTCATGGTTTGAAGGGTAAATCTTTATAAAAGTCCAAAATTTTCAGGCCATTGTAAATCTACGTCATTTCTGCCTCATCACACTCAAAGAAGCCAAAAAGAAGCATGATATTTTACTTCTCTCTTTTTTAGTATTTTACATATTACATAATATTACATAATAGTAATAGTATTATATTTTACAGTTTTGGGGGAGAGTTATTTGAATTAAATAAAGGGTGAATCCCAGGAATCAAGGAGTTGGAGCTATTCCACTACAATCAAATTGTGATAAGAAAATTTATTCCTGTGCTCTACTTCTGGGACTCGAGATATAACTTTTCTTAAAGGCAGCAAATCCAGCTTCTAAGTGTGTTTTTCGATCCACAAAAATTATGGATTTATGGAAACTAGAAATGAGAAGTCAAGAGGGAGGGAGGGAAGAATGGAAGAAAGGAAGGAAGGAGAGAGGAGGAGGGAGTGGAAGAGGTATGAGGGGGAGGGAAGAAGTGAGGGGTAAAGGTATTTTGGGGGAGGGGAGAGGAGGAAGGGGAGAGAGAAAGAGAGAAAAAGAGGGAACTCAGATGTACAAAGCATGAATAGAAATATACCTTAAAATAATGGTATAGTTGGGAAAAGATGTCTCAGAAAAAAGGATTTAAGCTACATTCCTCTTTGTTTCTGCAAATACAGGAAAGGAAAAGACTTTTTATAGTATTGCCTTTCTTGACATACTCATGCTAACTTCAGTACTTCTGTGGATATTGATTTCTTGGTAAGGGTGAAACTATTGCAGGGACTCCTGAACTTGTAAGCAAATATCAACCCTTAGAACCAGGCAAGACTTGGTTTCAGGTTGTGCCTGAAAGTGCCCTTCTGTGGCCCCCTTTCCACCAGGAAGATGAGGAGTCCATGGGGCCAGAGTTACTGATGCCGTGAGACCTTTACCTTATTTCTAGACCAAGTTCAGAGTCCCTGGATGATGGAACTTCCTGTTTCAACAGGTCCCAATACTGACTCTGAGACCTGCTGGGGCCTCTTCCATAGCACCCTCCTTGGGGCAGACTGTGGTTGCTGATGTGTACCCCCTTGGGTCTGAAAGGCCATTAATTATGAAGGTGTGTCTAGAGCTTGATCAAACTGAGATATTCACACTAAGCCTACCAGGCCCCTGGTGGGAGGGAGAGAGCCGAGGGAGGAAGAGTAAAGATTCAGACCTCGGAACTTGGGAAGAGTGAATGTGGGCCAGGGCCTCCTGCTGAAAAAAATCTAAATTTGAACTTGGCCTTCCAGATTATTAGGAAGGTATATTTATCAAAATAGATATATTTTGTTTAACAGTTTGTCAGCTTGACTTACAACTGTTAAATATGTAGACATGATGTGTGAGCCTCCATTTGGACATTCAAGGAAGGCTGTTTATGAGTGGCTTTTGGTTATAAGCTATGTTTAGGAGATGGCCCTTATTCTACACTATGTGTGAAGAGCAAGAGGGAAGGAAAGGCAGAGACTGAGTGACTGATCTCTTCAAAATGGCACTGGCCCAGGGACTTTCACACACTATTATTTAATCTCAGCACCTTTCCAGTTCTGGTTTCATAGTTGAAAATATAGGTGGGTAGGGGAGGAAAAACTTCCCTCTACTCTCCCTGATTCACTGGTTGGGCCTATGAAATAAAGTGGCAACAGGCAGATTAATAGGAGAAAATGTATAGAAGCGTTTTCATTTTAAATATTACCTGCTGGACAGCATCACAGGAAAAAAAAAAGACCCATACTCCCAAAATGGTGAGATTGAGAGCTTATACAGCACCATAATAGGGACGGGAAAGGGAAATGTAGGGGAGGGTAAATCATTTTAGGAAAGATAAATGGGTTCTGAGAAGAATAGAATGGGGATATAATAGTTTGTGACGAAGTTTGTCTGGATGTGGTGTCAACTTCTAGTTTTCTCTCCTATGATAAGAGTCAATGTTCCCCAGTTGATGAAACTCTTGAGGAGGAGATTTGTGAATCTTTGGAGGATCCATCTTTAAGCAGATAGAGGGAGTTCAGAGAAAGCCTCTCTCCACATTTACTGTTTATCAAGTACCTTCAGCCTCAAATAATCAATATACCAATGCAGCGTATTTTCGGGTGTCACGTCCTAAACTCCTTCAGGTAGTAGAGCTTGGATTGGAACTCTGGTGCTTTAAATGTTTGCAAATAAGATGCATCTAAGTCATTCACTTAGAAGGTATTCATCTAGATGGTTTATTAGTAGCAAGAAGTCAAAGCAATTTGACAGTTGGGGTATATGTTTTCTAATGTAGTGACATTCCTCTGCTATGACGATAAAGCCTGACACTTCCCTGCAGGAGTGTTGCTGTTCAATAAATATTCTGTTTGTTTAATTGTAAGGAAACAAAATTACAAAGTTAGGTTAAGCAAGCCTGGCCTATAGTAATAGCTTGATGATCTCCATTTCCCACTTTCTTGATTATCTTGACACTATTTTTTATTTGTTTTTAAGATTTTATTTATTTATTCATGAGAGACACACACACAGAGAGGCAGAGACATAGGCAGAGAGAGAAGCAGACTCCATGCAGGGAGCCCGATATGGGACTCGATCCCAGGACTCCAGGATCACACCCTGGGCCGAAGGCAGGGGCTCAGCCACTGAGCCACCCAGGAATCCCTTGACAGTATTTTTAAAATTTTGTTCTTGCCATCATTTTTTTATTTGCATCTCAAAAACTAATATACAACCCAAACCCTGAGAACCTTATTCTACAGCCATGGGGATGGGATGGGTGGGAGTAATGGTGGTGGGGTACGCATGTGCAAATGAAAAAAAATGGAATTATATACTGGGAACAAGCAGCTCATTATGTGGTAGGTGATATTTCCATAGAATTCTATGAAGTCAGTCTAAATTGGGAATCTTAAATGCAGCAGGAAAATAGTGTTATGATTAAAAAGCCTTTGTCCTAGGTTGCTATGAACAATTTCTGTCTTGATTAATGAATCAGAGAATAAATGAACACTCTAGGATACCTGAGCTGAGGCCCTTGATAGAGAATGTAATCTTGACTGTCTGACACCCAGTTCTGGCTCAAGGGAGAAAACTTAAAGGTCATGTCATCAAGCTACTGATCTGAGAACCCTGAGTCACCACAGCCCCTCACAGAATTGTCTTTCCTGAATGCTTCTTAATGTTAGGCCTTCAATGTCACTACAAAAAGCTGTCACAGATTTCTGCTTCTGTCTTTGTTGTGAAATAGTTGATGAAGACATTGTTTACTTCTCTCGGTGCCATCCAGTTTTATTCAAGGAAAAACTCTGCCTCCTCTTAAGAATTAGAACATGTCTCCCTCCCAGATAAAAACAAGCAATTTACTGTATTTATCTTCCTGGAGCTTGGAGTCCAATTTGTACTGAAGGCTTGGGCTTTAGAGTGGCTATTTTGTTTGCCTAAAAGTTCTTCCCTAAAATCTCTCCACAAGGGTGAATTCTCATCATCGAGGCCTCTGCTTTCTTTCTGGAAGAGTCCTTCTCTGACCATCCTACCTAAAGAGGTGTAGGGATGAAAGACATTTCCTTTATCCTCTTAGCTTCTATGCCTGGAACCTGTAAGTTGACATGACAAAAGACAGATTGACAGGAAAAAAAGGATATAGATTTTATTTGATGTTAACATTTTTACATGGCATGGATGGCATCATAGAAGAAAATCCCCAAGAAACAGTTAGACCCATGGTTAGATACCATTTTATCAAAGAGTGATAAGTTGTGGAGATGTGAGAAGACAAAGGGAAAAAGTGGTGTGAGATTGTGGGAAATGGTGTGAAATTGTGGGAAGGAGAACAGGAAATATGTGGGGGAGAACTCATGGACCATAAAGGTTATTTTTAGTGAGGTTTGTACAGACTCACCTTGATGTCAACTCCCTATCTCTGGTAATAAGAAGGTTATCTACCTGATACTGGGAGAGCATCTTGCTCACAAGAAATGTATACTTTGTTCTTAGGTACAAAGTGGGAGGAAGGAGAGCTCTTCCTGCATCTGGTATTTCTCAGATCCCTTCAGTTCTCAAAATAATCAATATGCCAAAATGGCATATTTTCAGGTGTGCAGGCATTTCTGGGGCCTTTGTACCACCCTACTATGCTCTAAAATTATGCTGTTTCATTTTCACTTCTCTTTTCTTTCTTTTTTAAAAGATTGTATTTATTTATTCATGAGACACACACACACAAACACACACACAGAGGCAGAGACATAGGCAGAGGTAGAAGCAGGCTCCCCCTGGGGACTCGATTCTAGGACCCTGGGACCACGACCTGACCTGAAGGCAAACGATCAACCACTGAGCCACTGAGATGCCCCATCTCTTTTCTGTTTAAATGTAATTCTCCTTGGAGATAGAGATTTAGTCTTATTTTAACACTTAAGCAGTGCCTGGTATGTGATGCTCAGCTCAATGACTGAAAAATATTGAGTGACTAATTACAACTATGTTGATCATTATCATTGATTTATTCGTCTTTACAATATTGTTATTCCTATTTCCCCATTACTTAATTGTTGTCAACTTTTAGGTTAGCTGCTCTAAATTCCTTTACTGTAAAGGGAGAGAGACTGTAAATAAATAAATCTAATTAAAAAAGAAAGGAAATAATTTCTTGGCCGAAGAAATGAGATCTCAGTTTTAATTAATTTATTCAACGAACATTTGCTCGGTATTCGTATGTGCCTGATATTGACTAGATCCTGAGAATATAGAAATACATCAGAAGCAAGCCCCATCCATTTAGTGACAGGCAGTGAGCCAATAATTGTAGAAATGTGCGAAGTGCCTGAGGTGTGGCCGCAGGTCGAGTTTCTGGGTTGCAGGTTCCGAGATGGAGATTAGGGTGTAGGAGCTTCTTATGTTCTTGTGACCAACCACCTGGGGAAGAGTAGGGAAAGGCAAAGAGCTGAGAGAGAAGCAGTTAATACTCTTATCTAGTCTCAATGGAAGCCTTAGCCAACTTTAAAGGCAAGTCCTAAAGATAACATGATCCTTCGGAGTTGTCACCAGTGGTATGAAGGACCTGAGCCTTTGTATCACCCTTCAAGTTACCTGCTGGGGCCACCTTGGGAAGGAGGTAGGACCTGGGAGATATTCTTATCTGAGACAATCCCTGAAGAGGGCTTGTCTGCTGGGGGTGCTCCCTGCAGCTACGGCAATAAATTTTTTACTCCTAAAGGGGAACTAATCAGCTCATCACAATATCCACATCATATTAAGTGGTTATTATGATATTAGAGACACAATAAAGCAATGTAAGAATTGTGATGAGAAAGAACTTTATCACACCTCTAAAATGGCAAAAGTAGAAACATTGAAATCTGAATCTTGAAATCTAGTTTGGATTGTTTAGGGGCACGGGTGTGGTAGGCATTCCAGACAGAGATTAAATGTGTCCTACTACATGGGACAAGGCATTAAAACTGGTTTCCCTGTTAGAGGGTTCATTAAGAAATGAAAAAGATGGTACTAACACCACCTGAGCATGTGTACTAGGCACATAGGTACATTATGTTATATTACCCTCTAAACAACTTGCCAAAGAAAGTATTGCCCTGATAATGTTCTTTTTTTCCCCCTGATAATGTTCTAACAATATGAGATCCTGACAGGGTCCAAAACACAATAAGACAAAACCCGAAAAAATCACAAACCAAAACAAAAAAGGTATTGTCATGTATTTATAGATGATAACACTAAGGTTAAGAGAGACATAGCCATCAGGCCCACAGTCACAGAGCTAGTAAATGGTGAAGACGAAATTTTACCAAGGTTGACTTGCCTCCAACATACATGCTTTTCAACCACAATGTAGTCTCCATTATTCTACCCTTAGCTTTTAGCACTGGTACCTGTTTTGTGATTTACTTTTAAGGAATTTACTGATTTTGATTAAATTTTGAACAATACTCAAAAATATCAGGAGACTCTTGGTTTCTGCCCCCACATCCATCTACAATCTTGAAGTAAACAATGATCAACAAGTCTATCTCAGGGGGATCCCTGGGTAGCTCAGCAGTTTGGCACCTGCCTTCTGCCCAGGGCATGATCCTGCAGTCCCAGGATCGAGTCCTATCGGGCTCCCTGCATGGAGCCTGCTTCTCCCTCTGCCTGTGTCTCTGCCTCTCTTTCTTTCTGTGTCTCTCTCATGAATAAATAAATAAAATCTTTTAAAAACACACACACACAAAAAAAACCCAAGTCTATTTCAGTGGCTGTATTATTTTATGCTTTTCAACAAAATGTTATATGTGGAAGTTAGAAATAGGCACAACTGCAATGATGAGGGGTATACTTGATAGATTCACTAGAATGTTCCACTCTAAGAATACAAATCCGATTATTTGAATTATTTAATCTTGAAAACTACTACTCATCACTAACAACAGAGCACATAGCAGGATGAGGATGTTTGATGAAAAACTGGGTTGGAGTGTCAAACCATATTGCTCCTCTGGCTTAACAGTCCTCAGTGCTTTTCCATGTTCTATAGCGATGGTATCCAAAGAGATAAAGATATCCCAGGAGTTTTTCAAGACAACCCATTATGAAAGAAAAATATGTTTATTTTTCAGTTTTGTCCTTTGAAAATATTTATTTTTGATTTTTCATTATAATATACATGATACATTAATACTATCCGTATACTAGAGATTCATGCTCAAAACAGTTTGACATATGATCAAAAAAATTGAGGATGAGGGGTGCCTGGGTGGCTCAGTCAGTTAAGCGGCTGCCGCTGGCTCAGGTCATAATCTCAGGGTCCTGGTATTGAGCCCCACATCTGGCTCCATGCTCAGCGGGGACCCTGCTTCTCCCTCTTCTTCTGCCCCTCACCCTGCTTGTGCTCTCTCTCTCTGTCTCTCTCTCTCTCTAGCTCTTTCTCTCTCAAATAAATCAAATCTTTAAAATAATTGGGGATGAAATTATGTCCATACTACAAGAATGAAGCTTGAAGATATGATACTAAGGGAACTAAGCCAGACACAAAAGAACAAATATTGTATGATTCCACTTACTTTAGGTACCTAGAGTAGTCAAATTCATAGAGGTAGAAAGTTGAGTAGTAGTGGTCAGAGGCTGGGGAAAAGGGGAGTGGGGGTTAGTGGTCAATGAGTACAGAGTTTCAGTTTGGGAAGATGAAAAAAATTATGGAGACAGATGGTGGTCATGGTTGATGTGCATGGTTGATGTGCATGTACTTAATGCAGCTGAGCTGTACACTTAAAAATAGTTAACCAGGGTAAATTTTCTATTATGTATAATAATAAAAAATAATAAAGGTTGGAGATCTCTGGTTGTCACAATGGATATAAGGTCTAAGTTACAACTTGACTCCATCTTTCCACGCTCATCTCTGTGGGCAGTTTTTCTTTGGACTGGTATGCCTTGCTACATGCTATTTCTTCGGCCTGGAGTGCTCTCCCTCACCCTGTTTGCTTTACAACCCCCCTACTCATCTTTTCAAGTCAATTCTTCTGAGTCATTTCACGCAAAATATATCACATCCTCTATACATTTCTCATATTCACTATTTACATGCTGATTTCTTTTACTTGATTGAAACTCCCAAGGACAGGAACACTTATATCTTCAAGACTGAGGAAAAGGTGGCCAGTACTCAATGATCATATTTGTTTAATAAATGAGTGAGTAAACGAATAAATGCTAAACAATAAGTAGGTGCCATAGCAGTTGTGCAATGAACATCCTGAATGGGTAAAGGAGGCCCTTCCTTGTGATGGGTTCCTTTGAAGCCAGGTCTTGATCACCTTACTCACTTCAGGGTCACAGCTCCTGGGTGTGGATTTAACCTAGATGATATTTAATCCAGACAAAAATTAATCAATTTTTATCTTATCTCATAACCCTCTTCTCTATATTGCTGTTTTGTTTGTTTGTTTGTTTTCTTAGATCACCCTTACAGTTCTGCCCTCATTAGCAAGGGCATACAAAAATCACATCTACTTCATGATGGAGGATCTACACGTTATTCCTTGGAATGCAATCTCACGTGCTTACAACCAGATATGGATAAAAAAAATTAAGTTACTCTTGATCTGGGCAAATGAAAGGTTCTAAGAAGTGATTCTCCCCTTTTCTTTGTTAACCAGTCTACACATCTAAAAATAGAAATAATGCACTTAAAAATAGTTTAGAGTACTGACCAGAGTTTGACTTGCTTGTGAATGTCACACCAATGAGATATCTAGAATTGTCCTTATGTTATAATGGTGCTCCAGTTTTTAAAATATTCAAAACTCAACCGAACATTTAAAAATAATACAGTTATAACCTCACAGGGTGCTTTTACTTCATTACTCTGAGCATTTCTGCATAGAGCGAAATTTTAAATTAAGATGGGAAATTAGATTTCTTTTAATGAAGGAATTCTTGGAAGATGAAATCAATACTTCCTGACAAAATCAAAGCTTCATTATATTGTAGTTACAAATAAATTTTCTTATGTATTTGATTTTTCACATGTAGAGTATAATCAACATTTAACTGTAATTAAATTTTTTTCAGTGAATCATTAATCAAATAAGATTTTGGATTGGGATAAACCTATCAAGAAAACTCAAGCCTTGTATCATTTTTTGTATGTGTTATAAGTATGTACAAATTCACAGTGCAAAAACAATTATACCAAGCAAAACACTCAAGCCACAATTTGATCTTATTTCAAAATATTCTTCTTCATGTTAATGCTTGTGTCAACCTTGCTGACTTTTCCTGTTCTCAGATTACATCATGTGTAATAAAAGCCTCTTCATATACTCACAGTATACACTATGTGCACATATACTACACATTTATGTATACTAGATACATCTATACTTGTACATGGCTCACTCTTTTGTGTATGATATTTGGAGCCAATCTGTAATAATTAAGTTGAATTAAAAGAGTCTCTTTCAGACCTGCTTCTCATTTGTCTAAAATATATAAAAAATGGAGCATGGTGTAACTCCTATATCTAGGTCAGCATAAAGTTTTTGGTGATAAAAAGAGGGGAAGAAAGTAATCACACTCTGATAATTTGTCCACAGATTGCCTTAAATTTATCTTTATCCTAAATTCATGCACAATTAGCAAATTGATTTTTTTAAAAGAAGACAGTGATGCTTTTCCCACTCTTATACCATAACTTTCTTCCCTTCAGAATTCTGCTCAAAAATGACCTTAGTAATGAGACCTTCTGTGACTTCTCTTTATACAATAGTAACCACTGTCCACCACCTGCTATGGTTTTTTTCATAGTGCCTTATTACACTCCGGCATGATACATACTTTTTTATTAATCAGTTTATTGTTTTTCTTCCATCACTAGAATAGAAGCTTCATAAGAGCTGAGGTTATTCTCTTTTTTCACTGCTGTATTGCCAGCATCTAGAATGGGACTTCTCAACATTGGCACTACTGATATTTTGGACTAGATAATTCTTTGTTGGAAAGGCACTGTCCAGTACATTGTAGGATTTTAGCAGCATCCCTTACTTCTACCCAGTAAATGCCAGTTACATTCCTACTACCCCCAGCCCTGACAGCCAAAAATGATTCCAGATATTGCCAAATATCTCTGGGGGTGGAGGGTCGGGGGAGCAAATTGCTGGTTGAGAATTACTGATCTAGAACAATGCCTGGCACAGTGAGCACTCAATAAATATTTGTTGAATGAAATAAATATTTGTTGAATGAGCAAACAAGTGGATAAAACCAGTATTTCTCATCCAGCCAAAATCTTGCATTTTCAACAATAGAACAATTACAACAGAAAAATTGAATAATACAGTGAGAACTTTACAAGTAAAGTTCTCTTTCTATCTAGGGCTTAAAATTTGTTCACTTTGACTAATCTTCTCCTGCTAAAGACTTTGAATAACGATATTTCCAGAAAGTCCCCATTTATTTAGTTCCTAATTGTTTGGGCTGCACTATGCTGCTTAATGTAGGGACCTGTAAAATTCAAACCAATGCCACTTAAGTATTTTTTTAAGCCAGGTAAGCTTTGTTGCATTCCTTTTTGAAACCCACTCTTTTACTTTCTGCAGCAATTAGCAGTCAGAGGAAATAAATCACATGCCCTTCAAATGAGAATAAAATATTTCCCTGCCCCAATGTTTGAGCTTTCAAATTCTGAGCAGTGGAGGGTCTGCTCTTTCACGTTTTCACTTAATACTTCACTGGCTCCTCTCCAAAACCTGTCTGACATGCAATTATTTTCAACCTATTTCACAGAAGGCCTGCTCCATTCATCTTCCTGTGGGTCAAATTTCCATTGAAACTGATAAAAGATTTTACTGTGTGAAACTTAAGTCAGTAGGGTTCAATGCAATGCTAAGCCAAGGTTTTTTGGGTTTATGGGGGCAGACATGAAATATGGTACAGAGAGGGATGAAAGAACATCCATAATCATATCTATGGGGTTGGTAATGATCTGTCTGGAATAAAACCCTGGATAGAATTATGGGTGGTGTTTACACTTATGGGGAGAGAGGGGCCTGACCAGGTGGGGGTTGGGAGGGGGTGATGGTCAAAGTCTGACCTCAATTTATAACTCTGGTACTTAAGGTAAAAGACTTTCTTCTTTAGAAATTAGTTCCCTTTTCTCTATAATGAGATGGAACTAGATAGACTTTATCACCTTGTCTCCCTTACCTGCTTTTTCCCCATTGTTCCCTATTTCTTTAAATGGCACCATTACCCTGTTAAAAGGCAGAAATCTATAAGTCAGCTTTGACTTTTCTTCTCCTTTACCCCATACACTGATTGGTTTGCCTCTGAAATTTCCCTTGATCTCTTCAATTCTCTCTATCCTCTTGGTAACCAGCCTGCCTAACTGTAACTGCCTCCATCTCTCCCCCCATTACAAGACTGGGTTCATGGCCACTTCACGGTCTCCCTGCCTTCAGGCTTGCTCCCTACTTTCTTTCTGAAATCTGTTTCTACTGAGGCCAAAGTGATCTTGCAAAGAAAATCTGATCTTAAGAATTAGGAGTTCTTAGAAATTCCAGATTCCTTAATTAGGCCTTCAAGATCTGTCTCCTGATCATTTTTCTAGACACAACCCCTTACCACATTCTCTGGTGTTTGTCCTGAAGCATTTTTCAAATCTTCGTTTGCTGCTGAGCCTTTGGGCACACTACTCCCTTTGCTCGAGAGGGCACTTTCCCTTCTTCTTCGTAGTCTAAAACTTTCCGATTTCGTTTCTGTGTCACTTCTCCAGCAGGCCTGAACTCTATACAGGTTGTGCAGGTCACAGTTTGTTGTGATTGTATTTGTACACAAGTTTTAAAATATTGAACTTTAAAATTACAAAGGGATTTGTTTGCACACCCTTTCTAGAGTAATTTTCTCTAAAATCTTTCACAGTTGTCACATTCAACTCCTAATATAGCAACAATATTTTGGTAACCTGACTTTATCAAATAATTTCAAAGCATTAAAGCAGTTTTCATGAAAACACACATACCCTTACTCTCATATTTCATCAATTTAAGTTTAATTAAATTAATGTAATTACAATAAGAAGTACAACTGAATCAGATTTGCTGTTGCACACAACCAATTCTTGGAAAACATACATCTTAATCATTAAGTGAATAAGCGCATGGACATCATTTGGTATGTTTTAGGAGGGGAATGGGAAGTATTGATTTAGCCTGTGACTTTAATAATCTACCTTTACTTGTATAGTTACATTTCTTAACAGAAAAGACTATTATTTTATTTACCATTGCACTCAACATAAAGCAAATCTAATAATGTAATTTTAAAAAACTGATGTTAAATTAAATACAAGTTTTAAGGGATGCTTGGGTGGTTCGGTGGTTGAGCATCTGACTTCGGCTCAGGGCGTGATCCTGGAGTCCCAGGATCAAGTCCCACATCGGGCTCCCTGCACGGAGCCTGCTTCTCCCTCTGCCTGTGTCTCTGCTTCTCTATCTCTCTGTGTCTCTCATTAATAAATAAATAAAATCCTTAAAAAATATATAAGATTCAACTCTGAAAACTATAGAGCTTATCAAATTGCTAACACCTTCAAATTCTGATAATTTTTATTTGTATTTAATTGTGACCACACTTATGGTTGTGATGAAATTATGAATTAATTCAGGGTCAGGTTCTTGTGTTATATTAACCTTGTATTCTTCACAGTCAAGTGACTTTTCAGGTTGCTCAGTGAATAAGTGTTGAGTGGTGTATATGTGCCTGCTTGGTCTGGTCTTAGGGATGTGGGGGCGGGTGAGGGCTGGTGTGAAGGCTTTGGGCACAACCTTAAAATTGATGTGTGAAAATATTAGTTCTAACTCTTCTTTATTAAGAGATAAGTGAGATTACAGAAATCAAAATCCATGAGTATTTATTGCTAGTCATTGATAAATAATATCAACTAGGAGCTTTAATCCAAGTAAATAAGGACCTAGGATTTTAAAAGAGTCATAACTTATGTACTTTAGCAGGATGTATATCCTATTTTATTCATCTGCTTGCTCTTTCAACTCTCCTGAGAAGCACAAGATTTTCAGTGAATTCCTCAGAAACTCATTTGCATTGATGATTTCGCTTCTGGGTAAATGGGAAAAAATCAGATTTTTAAAATTCGAGGGTTTGTATTATGCCGAACAGTAGGCAAGGGCTATATCCCCACCTCATTTGAATTCAGCCTAAGTAATAAGAATGCACGTTTGGCCTGGTCCTGAAATGACTGTGTCGAAGTCCTCGCCGTATTGTGTTTTTTCCCAGCGCAGGTCCAGAATGAAGGAAGGTAATTTCCTGAAGGATGCTCAATCTCTCTTCCTATCCGTGGAACATTTCCAAGAGGGGGGAAAAAAGAGAAAAAACAGGTGCAGCCATTCAGAACCAGATATAGAAAAATGGCAAGTAAATCATGGTCATAAAAATAATGACTGGCATTTTTTGAGAGGTTTCTGTGTGTCAGACACTGAGTTAAGCAATTTGTACACTTTATCTCAATTCTCATAACCTCCCAGCTTGAGTAGTGGTTAAAATGCAGGTTTAGGAGCCAGACTGGCTCAGGTTTGAATCCACTCACTGTGATTATGACCTTGGGCCTTAACCTCTGTGTGTTTCAGTTTCCTTCTGTGTAAATGAAAGGAAGGGAATTTAAACATCTACCTTGTAGAGTTTCTGTGAAGATTTAAGAGCTAATACAAGCCAAGCTCCGTATTTAGCACAAAGTGAGTACTCAAAAAATGTTAGCCCTTATTACCATTACCATCACTATAGTCGCTATTCCCTCTCTGCAGATGAAGCAGTTTTGTGAGGCCAAATGACTTGGCCAAGGTCACTCAGCCAGTGGACGGCAGAGCCAGTACTGAACCATATGTCTGCCTGTCCAGCACAATTCCACCGCACATAACACAGCACACCCTGATCATGACATAAGAGGTCAGGCCAGAGGACAGAGGCCCCAGGCTTCAGAGCTAAGCACTTCTGGTTCAGATCCCAGCACTCCCGTACAGTCTGTGAGTCACTGGATGAATTTTACTTACATCTGCCGTGTTCAATGTATTCATCTCTAAAATTAGGGTAGTGTCCCATTTTTAGTGTTGCGATGAAGATTATAGATAAATTTATATTTTGGTAAATGGATACACAATAGGTACTTGATAATGGGTGCCCTATGTTAGCCTATCACAATATATGATAACTGCAGTAATATCGTTAAATGCTTTAACATCAAAAATAATTTTTAAGGATATATGCTTGTTTAAACAAAACATGGTATATGCATATAATGGAACATTATTCAACCTTAAAAAGGAAGGAAATCCTGACATGTGCTATAACATGGATGAACCTTGGAAACATTATGCTAAGTGAAGTAACCCACTTACAAAAGGGACCGAGAGTAGCAAAATTCATAGAGACAAAAAGTAGAATGGTGGTTGCCAGAGACTGGAGAGAGGAGGAAATGGGGAGTTGGTGTTAATGAGCATGTAGTTTTAGTTTGGGAAGATGAGAAAGTTTTGGAGATGGATAACGATGATGGTTGCACGCCAATGTGAATGTACCTAATGCTGCTGAACTGAACTCTTAAAAGTGGCTAACATGAAAAAAAAAAAGGCTAACATGGTGAGTTTTGTGTTATGTATATTTTGCTTCAATAAAAAAATAGGAGAAAAATATATCCTTCTGTAAGAGGAAAACATTATTATTAAAATCATTAAGATAAAAATCACAGTCTTAAGATCGACTCCTGCTTGTCATATTTTTGGTATTTTATGTTAATTCCACCAAGAAGTCACTTTAGTCTTTATATTTTGTAAGACTGAGAGGGTACGCTTGACTATTTTTATCCACAACATATGTTCCTATTTGAATTGGCAGGTAAGAATTAATCAATGTAGATATTCTAACAATACTGTCAGAGGAGAAATAATATTGTTGTGATACCAAGAGAACATTTTTATTATACACATTACCTTGAAATAACATTTTTGCCAGGAAATTTGATGCTGCGTACATGTGATGCATGATAGAAGAAGCCCAGCTAAAGTACATTAGTCATGTGTGCCGCACATGATATATAGCCCAACAGCCTGTGAGATACAAGGATATAATTAACTATGAAGGTCATTCCATCACCAGGATCATATTTGGAACAAAGATGTATTCGGTTATGCTATTTACTCTATTTATACTTCAACTCCTCATTTTTATAAGCTTTCCTTTCTATGTGATTTTTAAAACTCCCATAAGGCCTCCTTTTCTTTCTTTCTTTTTTTTTTTTTAAGAAAGAAAGTCTTTTTTTAAGAGTTGCCTTGCATTCCAAACCCAAATCAAAAGCGTTGTGAATTTTGAAACATGACTTGCTTCTGACATTGAAACTTTTTTCCTTTCTTTTTTTTTTTTTTTTTTCGATTACTATAATAAATCTTAGATTTGGGGGAACATTTTTGATACTCAGAAGGCCTCGTGTATGTCTGTTCTATCTGCATGTGCCGTACTGTTTCATTACATTCCTACTTACTGAAGCTCTCTTTTATTCTTGCATTTGTTCTGCTTCAGTAAAATACCAGCTCTAATTATTCACCTTCATCTCTCGCCCTTGAGTTACATCAGACCCTCTTGGACAGCAGGAGGAAGAGCTGATCTTTGCGCTAAGCTCCTCCAAGCCCTTGCTTTTTTGCCCATCCCTGCTCTTCCAGAGAGCTCTTAGCCTCAAAGCACTGAGATTTCTAAACTTTCAAGCAAAATCTTTTTATATGTTGAATGTTTTCATCAGGAGTTCAGAGAAGAGGAAGTCTCTACGACTGCTTCTTTTGTATCTTGTCTTCCGCTATCCTGAGATATTTGGATCCTATTTTTATTTCACTGGAATTCTTACTGAGGTAACATTTTCAGAGAGATTACAGGCGTGGCTGCTTCCCAAGTTCTCCTATACTCGAAACCAATGGTCTTTTGTCCTGAATAGAAATAACAAGGGGGTCAAGATCAAAGTCCTTTTTTTCTCAGAATTCTTCACACATTATTACCATGTCTTCCAGCATCTAATGTTTCACATAAGAAATTTAATTCAAGTCCTAGTCTGTTCCTAATGTGTTCATTCAAGAAGCTTGTAAGAGTTATTTATCTTTGGAATTTAGGAATTTCACTAGAGTAGGTTTAGGTATGCTCCTCTTTCTGTGTTTCCCATATAATGTGAAAGGCAATTTAATATTCCAGGACTAGAAAATTTTGTCGGTTTTATGGGTTATACTTTTTAGTTGTTTATTTCTTTCCACCAGTTTGAGCGTCCTTCCTAGATTAACCTTCCATATGATGCATGTTTCCCTCTTCATTTCTATCCTATTCTTTTCTCCACTTCAATCTTCCATTTGGGACCATTTCCTCTCTGAGCAAGGTACATCTTTTGGAATTATTTTTAATGAGGATATTTTGGTGGCAAACTGAGACCTTGTTTTTCTAAAATATGTTAATTTTACCATGATTTTTGGGAAACGTTTGCTAGACATACAGTTGTAGGGTATGTCAGTTTTTTTCTCTCAGCCCTTTGAAGGTATTATTCTACTGTCTTCTGGCTCTGCCATTGCTGTTGTGAAGGCAGCCATGAGTCTAATCGTTGCCCCCTTTTTAGGTGATTTGTCATTTTTTACTGCCTGTTCTTAAGATCTACTCATTCTCATCATATTGAAGTTTCGAACACTATGTCTAGGTGTGATTTTCTAATTTTTTCTATCTCGTTTGGAATTCATTATAATTTCTGATTCCGAGGATTAATGTCTTTCAAAAAGTCTGAAAAGTCCTCAGCAATTAGTACTTCACTTCTTGCCTCTCCCTTACATTTTCTCTTATACCTTGTGAAACTCCAATTAAGCATTTATTAGATGCTCTCGTTCAATTCTCAGTGTCTCCTATGCTGTGTTGCATTTGGACATCACGTCACCTCTCTTTGTTAGATTCCCTGTAACATCTTTGGCTTGATTCATTAATTCTGCTTTGTATAATTTACTATTTTACCCCTTTATTGAGGTTTTTATTCCACTCAGTTTTAAAACTTTCATTATGAATTTTAATTTTCAAAGTCATATTTCATTCTTTTCAAATCTACTTGGTCATTTTTATAATTTCCTGTTTCTTGCTTATAACTTCAAACCACCTTTTGTTTCTTTAGATCCATTAAATACACTTTAAAAAATACATCTCTAATAATTCCAATATCTTAAGCTTTGTGGGTATAACTGCTGTTTTCTTTCCCTATCTGACTCATGGCATCTTGTTTCCTTCTGTGTTTTAGGACTTTTTTGCATGTGATCTCATATTCCTTGTAAAATATCTGTGGGAGTTATACAAGACCTAGGTTGAAGTTCTACTCAATTTCATTGTTTTGTTCTTAATTTTCTTTCTTGTATTTTCTTTTGCTGTACTGTATTCTCCCCACCTCCATTTTTTTTTTTTTTTAGATTTTATTTATTTATTTATTCATGAGAGAAAGAGAGAGGCAGAGACACAGCCAGGGGGAGAAGCAGGCTCCATGCAGGGAGCCCGATGTGGGACTCAGTCCCAGGATCTGGGGATCAAGATCTTAGCCAAAGGCAGACACTCAACCACCGAGCCACCCAGGCGACTCTCCTCGTTTAATTTCTTATTTAGATTATTAAGTCATTAATTTTCAATCTTGCTTCTTTTCTTATACATGAATTTCAGGCTACACATTTTCTGTAAGCAATGCTTTAGCTACATTACACATGCATGTAATAGTTTTCTTATCTTTTGAATTCAGTATCTTCTATTTGTTTTTATGATTTCTTCTATGGCCTATCAGTTTTTTATTTAATTCCAAAACAAATAGGATTTAAATTTTTGTTGTTGTTATTATTTATTTCTAACTTAATCGCTTTATTGTGGTCATGGCTTTTAAGTACTGAGTCTTTGAAATTTATGGCCTAGAATATGTTGTATTTTCATGAAGATTGTGCTTATCCTTCAACAGAATGTGAAATCTCAAATTATTGAGCACACATTTTTTTTCTACCCTAACTGATCTGTTACTGAAATGTGTTTATAAAACCATTACTACAGATGATTTGTCAAATTGTTCTTGTAACTCTTTTACTTTTTTCATCACATTTTGAAACCATGTTATTCATTCAGTACACACAAAATTAAAATGTTCATGTCAGGAAGATACGATCAGGAAGAACAAATCATTGTTATAGAGTGCTCACTTTTTACTTTTGTCTTCAAGTTTGTCAGATATAAAAACAGTTCACTATCTTTCTTCTAATTAGTATTGGCTCAGTAACTTTTTTTACTTTTTACTTTCAAACCCTCTATGTGTTTATTTTCTCTCTCTTGTAAACAACACATAGCCACTTGCTTTTTAAAACCCAGTTTGGTATTCTGGTCATTTGATTCACTCATATATTTGGCTCTACTCTCTTGTACTTGTTCCTCTCTGTTTTCTCTTTTCTTCTTCTGAATTGCTTTTTTTTTCTCATTACCTTTTTTTGTATCTGAGGGTTCTGCAAATTTACTATTTCTGTGATTTTAATGGTTGGCCTACAAATTTTAACACACTTTCTTAATTGAAAAGCATCTAAATTTTGTCGATACTTTTATCTTTTCTGCAACACTTGGAAGATGTTTACATGTTCAAAATACTGCACAGTTGTCTCTCACCTTAATTTGAGAACTTCCCCACCATTTTATTTAAAATCACACACTTTTTGAACACTTCCTAGAGACCTCATTGCTTTACTTTTCTCCACACCACTTTTAGTACACTAAATAACTCTGTATACTAAAAAACTAGAATTTAAGCTCCATGAGGAAAGGGATTGTTTTTTGATGTTTTTTACACTGCTGTGTCCCAGCCCCTAGGATGCTTTGAGGCTCATAATAGGTTCTTAATTATTTGTTAAATGTTCAGTGATCACGAACCCCAAATTCAGATGAGAGCCGAACGATGTCCCCAAGTTATTGGGGAATCTTGCCCATTCTGCTTTTTTTTCTATCACTACCCAGAACCAAGGCTGAGACAAATGATTTTTATTGTGGTCTCTCCCTTCTGGAGGATTATATATATTAGCTCACCTTTTCCTAAGTGTGTCTCCTTTCTGCTCTGGGCTTTATGCTATTTCTCTAAACAGGCTCTGTACTCTTCAAGATCTTGTCCAGATTCCAGTTCCACCTGTCCTGCCTCCTTACCACAGACATACAAATCCTCACCAACTTCCATAGATGCCTGCAAGTGGTTTGGAGGTTTTAGCCTCCCTGAAAGAGTATGCTTAAAGTTTGTTCCTGCCCTTGGGAGGTTTCTTACATGTTTTTGAAGGTTTGTCCATTTATTGGAAATACTTTAGGATAATTTTTAAATTTAATTTTAAATGAATCTTTAAATGTTTTATCTCGCTTTTTCCAATGCCTCTGAATCTCCATCAAGCAAGTTGGGATTCCTTTTTTATGGTCTGTGAAATATATCTGGCATGTCCTTTCTTCCATAGTCATCTATCTATCTATTTCTTCTCTTCACTGGCTTGTTTTTAAAATTTATCTCATTGAAAACTTTTGTCCAACTCTATCTTCCAAGTGTGATTTTTCTGGCCTGTACTAGAAACCAAAACATTGAACAAAGCCTAAGAAATAGATTGAAGGAAAAAGTCCAACAGGCAATCCATGCTGGTTTTATTAGCAAAGCCTAAGTTGTCAGCAGGAGTAGCAGCCATTTTTCCTGCAGTGGAAAATTTTGGAAATATTGCTTTAACCCTATTCATTCAGTTACACTTGCAGAGCATCCTGAAAAAGCTGAAGCAGGAGATGGCAAGGTGAAACAGCAGCTTGCAGAATTTCCTGGCATAAGATGAAAACAGGAGCTTTCAGAGCTTCCTGGTAACCACAAGATGAGAACAGCTCAATATCACCAAGCTAAGCCTGCTGTTCCCGGAGACACTACTTTGGGAGCTATCCCCAGTGCTTGCTGCAAGCAATAACCTCTCCCTTCTTGAAAGCAGCCTTGGTCAGGTCTTATCAGTTATTCTCACCAAGTGATGAACTCCTTGTGTTGAGTCACAAAGTTACTATGGCACAGGCAATCTTGAAGATTGAAGTATTTCAGGAAGATTTACTGAGGAACCCTGAAAGGTGGAGGGGTCTTACAAGCATGCTCAATGTTCTTAAAAAGAGCAGTCTAAGCGCGGGAACGTGATATTTTAGGGATTAGTATATGGGGGATATTCATTTCCTGTCGTTGCTGCGCCAAATCACCACATATTTAATGACTTAAAATAACACAAATGCATTCTCTCACAGTTTCCCTTAGTCAAAAGCTCAAGTGCCTGAGTTGAAAGTGGCTTAGAGTCTCACAGGCTGAAATCAAGGTGTGTATACAGTTGTATTCCTTTCTAGAGGTTTGAAAGGAAAATCCATTCCTTACTCTTCCAGCTCATTGGTACCTATTTCCTTGAAGGCTGACAGCCAAAGATTGTCCTCAGCTTTCAGAGGCCACCCACATTCCTTGGCTTTTAGCCCCCATCCTCCATCTTCAAAACTAGCCATGGTGGGTCAGGTCTCTCTCACTTTAACTTCTCTTGCGTTCTCTTCTGCTTGCTTTTCTGCTCTTTAGAAATAATGTGATTGGATTTATTTATTTATGGATCTGGATTTATCCACATAGATAATTCAGGATATCTCTCCATCTCAGAGTCTGTAACCTTAATCATATCCAAATTTCCCTTTGCCATGGAAGGTAACTTTCCAGTTAAACGTTCTGAGGATTAGAATGTGGACCTCCCTCAGGGGACCATTATTTTGCCTACTACAGTGTGCAAGAATCCAGATTATAGAAACCAAGAGAAAGCCTATTAATAGCATAAAGGTAAGTCAGTACCACTAATGTCCAGAGATGTTTTCCAAAGCCTAGAAGTCTCTTCAAGCAAAAGTACAACAGGAGATTTGCAGAAATCCACAAGTCAGACTAATGGCTGGGGCTCAAGTAGGCAGGATTTGGCACTAGTAGAATGCCCTTATCCTAATGGCCACTAGTAGTCTTTCAGGTACCACCCACAACTTTATCTGTGCTGGTGTGTTCTCCCTCTCTGGAATGGCAAAGAACTCTGTAGAAGAGGAGGCACCAGTCTCATCACCTGCTAAAGCTATCTCTTGGGCTTCTCTTGGACTTCACTTTGAGGATGGAAGCAGTTGACATTTTCAGTGCAATTGGCACTCAGTCTATTTAGATTATAGATCACTAGCAGAATATCTTTTTTAGCTTTTCTTTTTCTTCCATCTCACCTTGTAGATTAACTAAGCTGTGGTTGAGTTCAAATCTCATTTGTATGATTGTGCTGAAAGTAGCAAGAAAAAATCAGTGCACGCTAATATTTTTTTTTCTACCACCACTTCCCCTAATTATATGTCTTGGTATGCAGAGATATAGATTTGACAAATATTTTGCTATTGAATAGTGATGGTTACCCACTCCCCAGACTGCAAAATGTCTTCCTAATATCCTTCCTCCCCTACTAAGCTGGGTTTCATATTTTAGGTTATGTTACTTATAGCACTTATACTTCCAGACACCAAAATCTCTATCAGATAGGAAGGTATTTTCCTTAAAGCAATAGCAAAATGTGGCTTAACACATAAAAATTTATGTATCTCAGGCAAAAAGTCTAGCAGTTAGAAGGCTCTATATCTTTCCAAGCTGCCATCTTTTGTACGTAGGTCTTAATCCCCATGGCGATCACACCATGATGCCAGTATAGCTACTGCAGGACTTACATCCACATTCCAGACTGAAAAAAGAAGGCGAGAATCATGAGATGTACAGGAAGAAAGAAAAGGTATTCCTTGTCCTTGTTTTCCTTGTCCCAAGTCCTGAGAGCCCTTCTCAGAGATTTTTGCTTATATCTCATTGACCATAAGTCGACAATAGATTGAAAAAGAATCTAAAAAATAAGAATTTTTATCTGTTCAGCATTCAATTTATAAAAGACAAACAGGGAATTAGATATTGGGCAGGCAAGTGACAGTGCCTGACAAGTATTCTGCTATTATAAAGAATAAAGATATATATATATATATATATATATATATATATATATATATATATACTGAAGAAAAGATAGCCACTGAATACTGTTAAAGTTGAAAAAGCAATTTCAGAAGAATATGCACGAGTCCATTATTACAAAACAAAAACAAACAAACAAAAACACCAAAACTATGTATGTTTGTACGTACATGGAAATATTTGAGGAGAATTATCCCCTAAACAGAAATACAACTAATAATACGGTGAAAATTATATTATAGGTAATAAATAACAGTTACATCTAATAATTATAACGAACATATACACAATATCTACTATATTAGATATTGCCAAGCACCACTGTATTTAGCAAACATTAACTCATTTTATCTTCATAATCACTTTATAAGATTTTATTAATGTTACCCTTAATTTACAGATAAGGCAGGACACAAAAAGAATTAAATAACTTGTCTAAGGCCACAGATATGATAATGTTAGAGGTGCATTTGAAACCCTGGAAGTCTAGGGTCACCTGGGTGCCTCAGTGGTTGAGCATCTGCGTTTAGCTTAGGTCGTGATCCCTGGGTCCTGGGATCAAGTTCCGCATTAGTCCTGCAGAGAGCCTGCTTGTCCCTCTGCCTATGTCTTTGCCTCTCTCTGTGTGTGTCTCATGAACAAATAAATAAAATCTTAAAAAAAAAAAAACAACCTGAAAGTCTAGTTCACAGTCTGGGAACTTAATCCCTACACTATATATAATTTTATCATACAGGGAAAAAAATAAATCAATTATCTCTCTTTAAAATCCACCCCAAAGGGGTGCCTGGGTGACGCAGTCAGTTAAGCATCTGCCTTCAGCTCAGGTCATGATCTCAGGGTCCTGGGATCCAGCCCCACACTGGGCTGTTCATTGAGGAGTCTGCTTCTCCCTCTGCCCCTCCTCACTGCAGGTACTCCCTCCCTCTCTCAAATAAAGTCTCAAATAAAACTCCCCCCTCTATCCCCCCCTTTACAAAAATAAAAAAATATAAAATCCACCCCAAAGCAGTAGTAACAATAGCGATGGCAACAAAGCAGAAGGAGCGTACATGAACTCTAAGCGAAACCTGGGCTGTCACTGCAGATTGTCTTCAGACCTCCCCAACTATATTCTTACCTTTGGGTGCCTTTTCATCTTCCTAAAAACCAAGGTTTTCTCCATACATATATCCAACACAGGGAAGTTACTCAGGATGCCAAACCCCAGCCTGTGTCTTACTTTGCCTGGACAGCAGCACCCCTATTTTATCTTTTTCCTTTCTCATCTGAACATGGCTGTCCCCATACTTCAGAATCATGCGGCTTTCTTGACAAGTTGATGACTTTAAAATGGGATAATTGTTTGCCTGAGGTGGTGGAACAGTTTGAGAGTACAGAGAAATGAAGCCTAGCATTCCAATGTCTATAGACATAAGAAATACTTTGGTTGTTTTGAAGATCCCAAGGAGCTTCTACATGGCTCATTTGATTCAGTCTTCTTGATGACGCTATAATGATTTTCATTCCTATTTTACAGATGAGGAAACTGAGTCTCCATAGGGATAACTAACTTGTCCACCATGTTCTTACTGCTAAGATTGGCAGAGCTGATACTAAGTCTGATTATTCTTCCCCCAAACTGCAGCCACCTCCTTTTATATAAACTTCCTTGGCCAGGAATTTCCACATAAGTTCCCAATGAAATCTGTTGCTAGAATAATGAAAATTGATGATCACTGTTGGAAAACTGAAGCTTGAAGGTGAAAGAAATAGAGGGTAGGAAAGGCATGCCATTTACATGCAAATGTTTGCATACACAGTGGCATTTTTTTTTTTTTTTTTTTTTAGATTTTATTTGACAGAGAGAAAGAGAGAGTGAGCAAGATTGGGAGGGCAGAGGGAGAGGGAGAAGCAGACTTCCCACTGAGCAAGGAGCTTGACTTGGGGTTCCATCCCAGGACTCTGGGATCAGGACCTGAACTGAAGGCAGATGCTTAACTGAGCCACCCAGGTGCCCCCACAGAGGCATATTTTGATTAAAACCATCTACATAGCCTTTTGGCCTGTCTCACTTTAATTTTGACATAAGTTTTGTAGTTTATGCTAACTGCTAGAAAATATTCATTTCTAAAGGTCTGTTTTTCCTTCTTTTGTAAATGCTTAACTCCTCTGTTGCTATATCGAGAAAGAAAAGGTTATTATAGCTGACTGCTCTTTGGGTGATCTATGCTGGTAATAGTCATGTATTACAAATAGTTTTATATGTAAAAACATAGTATAACTAAAAGATGCAAGTTTTAAGGTGGGGAATGATCTTATAAAAATAAAACTTGTGTCCACACTGCATTGTGTAGTTTGTTGGTTTCGGAAAGGCAAATAGAGATCGGACCATGAAATGATGCAAGCCAGGCCTTTCTTTGTTCCTGCAGTAAACTTGAGTCAAAAGAGCAAACAAAGGTATCTCATGAGGTTGCTCAACTTCAAATTCTCTGAGAAGGTTTTATACCTGAAAGGAGAAGTTTCTGAAGATGAATATCTTGACCGATATTTTATTTCAATCACCATGACCCCCTAACTTGGTTCCGAACATGTTGTAGAGCTGTCATAGAATATCTAGGCAGTTTTTAATTAATAAATCTGATGTTGGACATTCAAAATGCAGCAACTGGAATAGCTGTGAAATAAGTTGAATTGACATAGTAATTGAGTCCTGGAATTCAGAACTAAAGGGAACCTGAGAATGTATTTTAGGGATATTTCTTTGCCCATGCTTGGGAAAGACTCCTTTCTCCTTGCTAGACCCCCAAATAGTTGATAGATGATTTATATTACGCACAAAAAGTTTGGAACTTAGAAGAGCAGATTATCAGAACAGTCTTTCAACAGGGTCCCTTTTATTTTCAAGGAATTGGGTAAGAACTGAATACTATCCTAATCGGTTTGTCAGCTCTCTACTAGGGAAGTTTCTTTCTATGAGTTTATTCATATAACCCAGGAGAAAAGAAGCCCCACCACACCCCCCTCTGCCCTCTCAAGGAGGCTCACAAAGGTCAAGTTGTGTATACAATCTGCTCACTGCATCTGTCCTCATCAGTGACCTGCCTTCCTCTTTTATATACAAAATAATTCATAGTAATGATGCCTCACTGTAACTTTTCCTTTATTTATTTTTTTTAAAATTTTTATTTGTTTATGATAGTCACAGAGAGAGAGAGAGGCAGAGACATAGGCAGAGGGAGAAGCAGGCTCCATGCACCGGGAGCCCAACGTCGGATTTGATCCCGGGTCTCCAGGATTGTGCCCTGGGCCAAAGGCAGGCGCCAAACCGCTGCACCACCCAGGGATCCCAACTTTTCCTTTCAAATGTGGGGTGCTAAGAGGCAGGCTCCTTCTACTTTCCAATAAAAATATTAGCAAGCATCCAAAAATTCTCATAACATCACTCAAGATATGAAATCTGAAGACCACCTCATGCATTCCTTCTCTCTCCTTGTACAGACTTTCTCTTCTTAATAGAACTTATGGAGATGACTTCTTTGGCACCAAATGTCCCCAGCCTTGTAAAACTGTGTGCTCAGATGCCATTTGTTAAGTCCATCTTCTTTTCTGATGAGGGAAGAATAGTTACTGGGCAAATGGTCTGGAAGCATATTCACCTGCAAGTCAGGATTGCTTAAAGACCAGTCTAGGGCACCTTCTAAACAAACACTGGAAATACCTTCACAGCATCCTCCACAGATGTGTGATTATTGAGCCTCTGCCTGAAATCCTGGAATGAACAGGCCAGGTAGTGAGGAGTGCTCATAACTTCTGAAGTGTCTCTTCACACTCTAAGAGCAATCTCTTTAACGTTGAGCCATTATGTTGAACCCTCTACTATAATGATTCTCCAGTTGTCCTGGCCTTGTTTCTGGAATTGGCCAAGAGAATATCCTCTTTTTATTTCCATTTCCATACACTGTGACCTGTATGCCATTTCCCCTACAGACTCTTTACGAGCCCTTTTGTAAAGCTCTACATTTTTTGGAGGTGGTGTCAGCATTGAAGGTGTCTCACATATCAGTTACGAGAATCATATTAACTTTAAAGGAAATAAAATTACTTCTTTGACGGCAGACACTAGGATGAACATGGAGTTTGTGATGACTTCAAGCTTGAAGAAAATTCATTTACACACACATGCACACTGCCCTACTATCTATCACTGCTCTGATTTCATCTGTGACCTAGTTTGTGACTTCCAAAATTCTACATTGTTGTGGGAAGCTCATTTTTGAAGACATTTAGCTTTCTCACATTATACTTTATATAAAACCTTGGCTGTATGTGAAGCTTCCCATTTATCTCAGTGTCTCGTTGGCACTGGGGTTTCTTTAATTGAAATTTTCCATTTG
Organism: Canis lupus familiaris; assembly: GCF_011100685.1. Classification (NCBI taxonomy): domain Eukaryota; kingdom Metazoa; phylum Chordata; class Mammalia; order Carnivora; family Canidae; genus Canis; species Canis lupus. The sequence goes on along the minus strand of NC_049253.1, from coordinate 13,472,660 downwards.
GTAGTCCAAGAATTTTTGAAGTAACGAGATATGCATGATAGTGAAGATGCACCATCAGAAATCCTAGTTGACATGTATCCCATTCCACCACTTCCACACTCCTCATGGATTTGGATTGTGAACTGAAAGAAAAATTTCACTCACATGAATTGCTTTCCATTTCACTGAGGTTTGCATATTACTCACTGAGAATGAGGGGCAATTCTTTCTAACAATAGGGACAAAATGGGAAAATGTCCCATTTACTAGTTAAAAATCATCCCTTGATTTAAAAGCAAATGTGTCTAGAAGAGGTTCTGAACTGATTTTTATACATTTTATCTCTGGCCTGAAGACCAGGTTTATAACTTAATATAGTAGCAATGGGATATTTTAAAGACAAGCCATGACAGTCAAGTGTCATTCAGCCAACTTGTTAAAAGGATCTATTCTCACGTCCCTTGTTGCTCATAGTTTCATGGGATTCCAACCTTAGGGCAAACTACCACACATTTCTTCCTAAGAACATACTCTGAAGGCACTATGCCTTTCTCCCTGCTAACAACAGTCCCACAGAGGATCATTTGTAATGATGGAACAAGAAACTGCAGCAGAATGTCTCATGTGTACATACATGTTTTTATTTAACAGAAAAGATGACTCCACAGGCCGGGGCTTCTGCCACTGAGACCCTAACTCAGGAGGAGCATCGGATGCAGAGAATGATGGCAAAGCGTTCGAAAATCATCAAGGAACTGATACAGACAGAAAAAGACTACCTCAATGATCTCGAGCTGTGCATTAGGGAAGTGGTTCAGCCCTTGAGAAATAAACAGGTAAATGCAATTTGGAGGGTCACCCCATCTCCCAATCATATCCTAAATAAGACCAGCAGCACCACGAAATGAAATCACCCAAGTGGTAGTATCTGCTGCAGTGAGGGTGGAAGGATGGGCCCCGTTCACTAGTCCTGGGTTTGGGGTGGTGGAAGGTAGCATCAGATTCATACTTCCTATGTCAGCAGAGGGACACCCAGATTCTCTCAATTTGGCCAAGAAAACTGTATCCTAAAATATGGGGAAAAGGAAGCTCAGTTTCTGCCACTTTGAAATTTTTATGTGTTCTTTCTTGGATTCTTCTGGAACTGATAAAACATAAGCAACAGGTTTTCAGCAGTTTATGAACAAAGCACTTAATTTGATTCAGAGGTGATCAAGGATTTGGAAAAAAAAAATCATCCCTTGAAAAAAATGTGCTTCCCCCCTACATTGAGAGCTCAACAAAACAGGATTATTTAGCCAAGTAAAATTCAACAGAGAAATTAATCTGAATGTAAGGTAACACTTGAAGTGTTCATAAGTTAATTATTCTCCTCCTTTTTAATCAAGGCCTTTTCAGAGAAATTCTTGCAAAGAATTAAAGCACAGACAAAAAGACATTTGAATCATATATATGTGTGTGTATACACATGCACACATATGCACACACGTAAACCCACATACATATCTGGTTATTTTCATCCACTTAACACATGTATTAAGTGCCTAATAGGTAATCGACCCTGTTCCCAGCACTGGGGTTATAGTTCAGTACAAAACAAAACCCTGCCCTTATGGGATACTTTGTGGTGGGAGAAAGGAAGCATGAGACAATAAATAATAAATAAATAAACACATATAAATTAAAATACATCAGATGGTGTTAAGTATAGCAGAGAAAACCAAAGTGGTGACAAGGGTTGGAGCCTGGGCACAGAGGAGTGATGTTTCTATTTCAAATACATTTTGCCATGTTTAAGTGATCAAAATATTTAATCTTATAGATTCTGGGTTTGGCATCTTAATACATACCCCATGATTATAAAAATATTGTCAGCCAGTTTTCGCAACTTCAGGGATCACATCTTTCCCCCAGTACTTACCCAAAAGCAGAGTTTATTCTTGACACAAGACTCCTCTAGGAAATACTAGGAAAAAACATCTGGCCTATAAATTAGGGATAGCCAGAGTAGATCAAGGTGACCTTAGATATAAAAGTTGGGGGGCACCTGGGTGGTTCAGTGGTTGAGCATCTGCCTTTGGCAGTCCAAAGACGGAGTCCCTCATCAGGCTCCCCACAAGGAATCTGCTTCTCCCTCTGCCTACGTCTCTGCCTCTCTCTCTGTGTCTCTCATGAATAAATAAATAAAATATTTTTAAAAAAGATATAAAAGTTGAGTTTGGTTTTGGTTTTGGTTTAAGACAATGTAGAAAAAGCGGTGAAGCAGACTTAGAATTTTTCCTTCATAGGTGGTCACTTTTAGTTTGACTCCCTCATGACTTTCAGTAGGTACTTATTATTTGTCAGGTCCTATTCCAAATAATAGGAATTGGTATTATCATTTAATCCTCTCACAGTTCTCAAGTTGAAATGTAACTGGCCACTTTCTGAATCTGAAAATTTCTTATTCATCCTGTAAGATTATGAATAACTTTAATGGTCATGATACTAAGTTGCTCTCTGGTTTCGTTGCTAAATATCTAAAAATATTTTTGATTTTTTTCATTTAATATAAACTGGCTCTGTTTGATGTAACCTCTATTCTGGCAGGCATTAATGGTCATTAATAAAATTTTTATTTACATAATTATGAAAATGTTAATTTTAAATGCACATAGCATCAGACTTGACCACCAACTACCCTCCCTTACCAGGTGAGGTGTTACCAGTCACTCCTATTCTCTGAAAAATTTAGAACCTCGCCCACTGCTCCATACCTTTTCCCTCTCTCCAGATCTGACATCAATGTCAGGTGATTTCAAGAATCTGGCAAATGGCCCAAGCAACCTGCAGGCCTCTCTACCAGTTCCTTGACTTGCTTGCATCCTAAGGTCTTTCCTTCAATTCCATCTCAGCCCCTCGCTGCTGGCCCATCCCTTTGAGCTGTCATTCTGTTACTTCACCCCCTCAAAATCAGAATTTCAGGCTTACCATTCTCTAACCTTCTGGCCCACTCCCACTGGTTCTCTCTCCCTGACAAGTTTTTGATGCTACGAGGGCTAATGTCCTTTCTCATCCTTCCATTGAGAAAACAGACACAATAAAAAAGATGTACCTTCTCCCGACACCACATCTACCAACCTACCTGCAACTCTTCCATGTAACCTGGCTAGTGGTTCTACTTCTAATCAAGGGCAACCTCTTTACTAATGCCATGGATTCCATCTCCTCAGGCTTCCTCAAGGATTTCAGTCCTGCCAGTGTCCTTTCTTCCTCCTGTACATTGATTTTTACCTTTCCATAGATCATCCTCATCACCATTACCCATTATCCTAAAAAAGCAAAAACTCTCTTGACTCTAAAAGAATTGTCTATATTCTCTTTCCCTTTTTTAAGTTGGATATGAAATATTTAATATGTGTAAACCACATGTAATTAAGACTGTTCAAAATAAGCACAATTTGGGGCACCTGGGTTAAAGGTCTGCCTTCCGGTCAGGTCATGATCTCAGGGTCCTAGGATTGAGCCTCAGGTTGGGGCTCCCTGTTCAGCGGGGAGTCTGTTTCTCCCTCTCCCTCTGCTGCTCCCCTTGCTTGTGCTCTCTTTTTGTCAAACAAATAAATAAAATCTTTAAACAAAACAAAACAAAAAAACAAAATAAGCACAATTTATCAAAAATCTGTCCTGGTGATGAATTAATGATCAATATATTTTTTTTAAAAAGAGACAATATGGAGCACCTGGGTGGTTCAGTCAGCTAAGCAACCGACTCTTGACCCGACTCTTGATTCAGCTCAGGTCATGATCTCAGGGTTGTGATATCGAGCCCTGCATTGGCTCCAAACTCAGTGTAAAGCCTGTTTAAGATTTTCTCTCCTCCCACCCTGTCCCTCCCCACCCCGGGTCCCCCCCACACACACTCTTTCCAAATAAAACGGCAATATATAAGAAATGCCTTCCTTCAAATTAATAGCACATTTTTGTATCAAACGGATTAAGAAGTTTATTCAGTATGCAAATGTTCTCAATTTTAAACCATCTATCACATCAATGAGTTAAACTGGCCCCACCAATATAACTGCCATTGCTAAGGTGTAATCTTATATACATGCTCTGATCTTTGTGTTCTTGCTTTTGCTATTTTTTTCTTATTGTTTGCTTCCTATGTAACTCTTATGAAGCAATTCTCAGAACTGGTGTTTCAGACCGTGTACAATAAAGCGTTTCGGTCATGATGACATGTGGTTTATTTGGCATGTTTAACGTTTACTCTCAATACTTTGAATTACCTTTCTCACACTTTTAACTCCCATTTCCCTTGTTATTCTATTCAGATTGTTTATAGCTTGTTGATTTTTCACATCTGGCACTTCTTTTTGTTTAGATCTTTCAGTGCTCTCTGTCTGCCTCCTTGTGGAATTTGGTTCCAGTCTAGTGGTCTACTTGTCTTCTCTACTAATGTTGAAAGAGTAGTTACTTAGAGGTTTCTCAGAGTCCTCATATCCAATCCACCATTCCCCCATTTCTTGATACTTTTAACCTTGATAAAGCAAATGGATGCTCAGGAATTCAGATGAAACATTTTTACAAGTGCCTCAGTAGTTAATTTTTGCCATGAGTTTATTAACTTTACACCTTTTCAATGTTCATTAGCTCCTTCTGTCCTTACTTCCCCTCTGTTTAAATACCATGGTCTTTGCACACAAACCACCTGTCATTGGCTAGTGTCAAAATTTATAAATTAACACATACAGTGTTTATGTAATCATGGGAGTAATCTGCAAACCATGCTTAGCTAAACCTGAGGCAACATAAGGAAATACTGTACTGGAAGAGACTTTAGAAAGTCATCTGTTCCATGTCTTTTCTCTTTGCCTCCATTGCTGAAAAGGCTATCTTTGCTGCATTGTACTGCCTCCATGTCTTCTCTCTACACATCTGGCTCATGCTTTTCAGTCTCAGAAGAGACAAGTTAGTGTATGGACGTTACAATTGGAAGAAGGAAGTTGAGGGGCACCTGAGTGGCTCAATGGTTGAGTATCTGCCTTCTGCTCACGTTGTGATCCTAGAGTCCTGGGATCGAGTCCCGCATCAGGCTCTCCACGGGGATCCTGCTTCTCCCTCTGCCTATGTCTATGCCTTTCTGTGTCTGTCGTGAATAAATAAATACAATCTTTTTTTAAAAAAGGAAGAAGGAAGTTGAAAAGCACTAGGTTATTTGAGTGAGCTTGCATGAGGGAATCTGGAGACTAGTGTATGTCTAGACCTAGCCCTTGAGTTGACAACTATCCTGCAACAATCATGGTTACAAATCTTAATTGTAACATCAAGGCTGTTGTGTAAACAAAACTTCACCTAACTGAAATCAAGGTCAAACTCAGCAGTCACATCTCCTTTAAGAGCAGCATTGTGAGAGGTTTTGCAAAGAAGGCAAAAATTATCGACAACATTCAGTGTTGAAACATTTAGTGGAAAAACAGGTTCTAGTTATTTATTATCTAAACACGGCAACAGGAAAGATTGTACATTTTTGGCAGTAAGTCAAATCAAGACCAGAGCAAACAAATCTAACAATGGAAAAGAGTTTTGTGTGTAAGGAAAGGACCAAAAAGTGACTGAAAAGAGTAGTTGGAGGAATCTAAACATATGTCTTTAGTTTTCCTTGTTTTTAATTATTTATTGAATTTAAAAAATTTACAAATACAAAAGTACCAAAAATCTCAGAGACACAACAGTGTCTTATAGTTATTCATTTCCTTCTCTAGAGGCAAACACCATTACCAGCTTCTTTTTACCCTTTCTATTCATAAGTGCTTTTGTTTGAGTGTAAGTTTGGTAGATTTTTATTTATGTAATATTATGTTTAATATTACATATTATTTTAGATTTGCTCATATTATCTAATTGTGTGAATTATGAAATTTTGTGTTTTCAGAAAAAAGGGCAAAAATAATCTATAACTTTGTGTTGATAAGAGTTCAACTGGAATTTTCTGTTAAAATTTGGGTACCCTTGGGTAGCCCGGGTGGCTTAACAGTTTAGCGCTGCTTTCAGCCCAGGGTGTGATCCTGGAGACCCATATCGAGTCCCACGTCAGGCTCCCTGCATGGAGCCTGCTTCTCCCTCTGCCTGTGTCTCTGCCTCTCTCTCTCTATGTCTCTCATGAATAAATAAATAAAAATCTCATGAATAAATAAATAAAAATTGAGTACCCTATATAGCAGTAATTTTGTAAATAATTTTTATTAGACAATATGTAGAAGTAAATAATCACCCATAGCTCTATCACTTAGAAGTTAGTACTGTAAATATTTTTGTTTATGGACTAAGCACATTACAGAACTTAAATATTACTTAAATATTAAATATTACTTAAATATTACTTAAATATTTTGTATACTTGGCATCATACCCTATATACCATTATGGAGTCTTTTCTCCCTGAAAAATATATTTTCATGTTTCTTTTTAAGATTTATTTATTTATATATTTATTTGTTTATTTATTTATTTATGGTAGACACACACGGAGAGAGAGGCAGAGACACAGGCAGAAGGAGAAGCAGGCTGCATGCCGGGAGCCCAACGCGGGACTCGATCCTGGGACTCCAGGATCGCGCCCTGGGTCAAAGGCAGGTGCCAAACCGCTGAGCCACCCAGGGATCCCCTCATGTTTCATTTTTAACCACAAGTAACAAATATTAGTTTAAATGAAAGATGTGGGGCACCTGAGTGGCTCAGTGGTTGAGCATCTGCCTTTGGCTCAGGTCGTGATCCTGGGGTCCTGGGATTAATTCCTCCATCAGGCTCCCTGTGGGCTCGGCCTCTCTCTCAGTGTCTCTCATGAATAAATAAATACAATCTTTTTAAAAAAAATGTTTAAAAGGAAAAATGTGGGGATCCTGGAGTCTCGGGATCGAATCCCATATCAGGCTCCCTGCATGGAGCTTGCTTCTCCCTCTGCCTGTGTCCCTGCCTCTCTCTCTCTCTCTCTCATAAATGAATAAAATCTTAAAAAAAAAAAGAAAAGAAAAATTTATTTTTATTTTATTTATTGGGAGACCATAAATTTAAGGAAAACAATATCAATGCTCTCTCGTATGCAGAGCCCTCAGTTGGATAGTGGTGCCACCAGTGTTATCATGCAGGTCTGGGTTAGCAGCAGGGCATTCCATGTCATTATGGCAGGGACTGCACTATGTCTAGCCATTGTTCTGTATAACATATGTGACATAGCACACTGTACTATGGTTCCAAAGAGGGTGAAGCAAGTCCTAAAATATGGAAACATAAAAGTCAGGGAATTAGAGAGGACAAAGCCCTAACTTGATCTTTTTTTTTTTCCCAAAGGGGCAGGGAAGGGAAGGGAAGGGATCACAGAAGCCAGGGCATTCAGCTTTCTGCTCTGCCTCCCACCTGAGTGAAGTTGCTATAGTTTCAACTATATGGTATCAGCCGTGTTACAGAAGCTTACGTGAAAAGAGAGCTTGCCAATCTCGCAGAGCACAGTGTAGAAAAAAGCCTCTCAGAAAGGAGACTGGGAGGAGGGATATAAATGCATTGTAATAATGAAAATATTGTTCAAATATTGTAATGCCAAAAGTATCTATATACAACAAAAAGCTGGCCATGGCCCAAATTGTGTCCTATGAATTTAAGCTATAGTCCCTACATTTTCATTGGTAAATGATTTTTATATCCCTTTGGAATTTGCTGTGATTTTAATGGAATCCTCCTCACTAGAGTGAACCCACTGCTATTCTATATAAAGGGGATTGTAGCTTCAGCACATGTTCTGGAAATCGCCTAGCCTTCTATTTCCCACCCTCTCTTTCGTGGTTTCGAGCTGGATGTTGCTGGTGTCTGTCTTGATAGCTCAAAGCTGGGTTCTATCTCTGCACGGTCTAGCCTCTGGCTGCCTCACTGCATGTCCAGAGCTCCCACGAGTTACACTGTACACAGATGCTGTGCAGCAGCCCAGCTGGACTGCCTGCGTGGCTCTCAATTTTAGGTTTGCTCCTTGGATGCACGTTCAGAGATTACACTCCGTTCTGTCTGAATGTCCTCCTACCCTCCCGCCCCAGCCCCTGCTCCAATAAGACAAATTCAAACTTCCCACTTCCCCACAAGACGAATTCAAACAATGTAATGAAATTTTGCTACTCTCACTGAACAAAGGACAGAATTACAGTTCTAAATTACAGTTAATTTATTGGAACACAAGAGGAAAGAACCAATACTGAAATATTTTATCTAGTAATTATTAAAGTATACTTAGCTTTCAGAGAGAAAGAGATGATGGATAATTAGGGCTTCTTAAAGCTATTTTCTAAAACTTTGGCTACATAACAAATAGAGGAAACTATAGGTGAACAAACTACTTTGTCATGAATTTTTAAGTGTCCTAGAAGGACTCTTGTCAAATTATCTTCTCTAGCTGTCACCTTCCTAAATTACTTTTACTGTTGCCAGAAGTCATAGCCATTCATTTTTGCTTATTAGGGAACCATGCAATCTCTTCCCTCTTACTTTTTTTCCCATCACCTAGTTACTCTTTTTTTAAGACCTAATTTCCTAGAGCAGTTTTAGGTTCGCAGCAAAATTGAGAGGGAAGGTACAGAAATTTCCCATATAATCCCTGACCCTACATGTACATAACTTCCCCCATTATCATATCCCCCACAAAAATGTCCCATTTCTTACTGTTGATGAACCTACCCTGATACATCATTATCTCCCACAGTCCATAGTTTATGGTTCACTCTTGGTATTGCCTATGGTTTTGTAGATATAGAATGACATATATCCATCATTGTGGTATCATGGACAGTATGCTTACTGCTCCAGAATCCTCTGTGCTTTACCTGTTCATCGATCCTCAACCCCAACCAATGGAAGTCACTTATCTTTTTATCATCTTTCATAGTTTTGCCTTTTCCAGAATGTCACAGGGTTGAAATCATCCAATATGTACAGGCATACCTCATTTTATTGTGCTTTGCTTTACTGCCCTTTACAGATCATGTGTTTTTTTAATAAAAATGTGTTGAGCTAGTCTATGGATGCAAATTTTCCATTAGTATTTGATCACTACATGTCTCTGCATCACATTTTGGTAATTCTTGCAATATTTCAAACTTTTTCATCATTATTATTTTGTTATGATGATCTGTGACCAGTGATTATGACTCCCTGAAAGCTCAGTTGATGATTAGCACTTTATTAACAATGGTATTCTTAAATTAAGGTAAATTCATTATTTTTTAGACAGAATTGCTTAGACACTTAATAGACTAGTATAGCATAAACATAACTTTCATATGTACTGGGAAATAAAAAAATCCACTTGACTCATTTTGTTGTGATAGTCACTGTACTGTGGTGGTCTGGAAGCAAACCTGCAGTACCTCTGAGGTTTTACTGTAGCCTTTTCAGACTGGCTTCTTTCACTTAGTAATATTCTTTTTTAGTTTCCTTCACATCTTTTCATAGCTTAATAGCTAATTTCTTTTTAGGGCTGAATAGTACTTCATTGTCTGGATATGCCATAGTTTATTTATCCATTCACCTATTGAAGGACATCTTGATTGCTTCCAAGCTTAGGCAAATATGAATAAGGCTGCTATAAACATCCATGTGTTGGTTTTTATATGGACAAGTTTTCAGTTCATTGGGTAAAAACCAAGAGGCACAATTCCTGCATTGTAGGTAAAAAATATATTTAGTTTTATAAAAACCTCTCAAACTATCTTCTAAAATGACTGTATCATTTTGCATTCTCACCAGCAATGAACAAGGGTTCTTGTTTAACACTCTCTGGAGCATTTGATGTTGTGAGTGTTCTAGATTTTGACCATTCAAATACATGTATAGTGGTAAATCATGGTTGTTTTAATTTACATTTTTCCTGCTGACTTATGATGTGGAACATCATTTCTTATGTTTATTTGCCATCCATATATCTTTTGTGTTGAGGTATCTGTTAAGGTCATTGGCCCATTTTTAATTCGGATGTTTCTTTTCTTATTGTTGACTTTTGAGGGTTCTTTGTATAATTTGAGTAACAGTCCTCTATCAGATATGTCTTTTGCAAATAATTTTTCCCCTTTGGGGCATATCTTCTCATTCTCTTGACATTGTCTTTCACAGAGCAGAAGTATTTAAACTTAATAAAGTCCAAATTATCAATTCTTTCTTTCATGAATCATGCCTATGGTGTTGTGTCTAAAAAGTCATCCTTATACCCAAAGTCATCTAGGTTTTCTCTTATTTTATCTTCTAGGTGTTTTTATAGTTTTACATTTTACATTTAGATCTGTGATCCATTCTGAGTTAGTTTTGGTGAAGGTATAAAGTCTTCATTTAGATTCTTTTTTTTTTTTTACATGTGGATGTCTACTTATTACAGTATCAGTTTTTGAGAAGACTACCTTTGCTCCATTGTATTGCCTTTACTCCTTTGTCAAATATCAGTTGACTACGTTTATGTGGGTGTATTTCTGAGCTCTCTATTCTGTTCCATTGATCTATTTGCCTTATCTTTTGCCAATACTACACTGTCTTAATTACTGTAGCTTTAATAGTAAGTTTTGAAGCCAGGGAATGTCAATCTTCCAACTTTATTCTTCTCTTTCAAAACTGAGTTGACTATTCTAGGTCTTTGCCTCTCCATATAAACTTTTTTTTTTTTTTAAGATTTTATTTACCTATTTGAGAGAGAGAAAGAGTACAAATTAGCAGGGGAGTGGGAAGAGCCCCCGAAGCCCAAGGCAGATGCTTAACCGACTGAGCCACCCAGGCATCCCTCCATATAAACTTTAGAATTAGTTTATCAATATCCACAAAATAACATGCTGAGATTTTGACTATGATTGCATTGAATCTATAGATCAAGTTGATAAGAACTGACAACTTGACAATCTGAGTCTTCCTATACATAAACTTGAAATAGCTCTTCATTTATTTAGTTATTTAATTTTGTTCATCAAAGTTTTATAGTTTCCTCGTATAAGTCCTGTACAGATTTTGATAGATTTATATCTAAGCATTTCAATTTTTGAAGTCCTAATGTAATGGTATTGTGTTTTTAATTTTAAATTCCACTTGTCCATTGCTAGTATACAGAAAAGCAATTGACTTTTGCATATTAACTCTATATTCTGCAAACTCATTGTAATCATGTATCGGTTCCTGGAGGTTTTTTTTTTTTTGTTTCTGGGGGGTTTTTCTGGATTTTCTACATAGACTATCATGTCACCTGGGAGCAAAGAGAGTTTTATGTCCTCCTACCCAATCTGTGTATGTTTTGTTTTCTTTCTGTTTTTTTTTTTAAAGTTTTATTTATTTATTCATGAAAGACACAGAGAGAGGCAGAGACATAGGTAGGCAGAGGGAGAAGGAGGCTTCCTTCAGGGAGCCCCATGTGGGACTAGATCCCAGGACCCCGGGATCACTACCTGAGCCAAAGGCAAACGCTCAACTGCTGAGCCATCCAGGTGCCCCCATTTGTTTTCCTTTGTGTCTTATTGCATTAGCTAGAGCTTCCAGTACAATGTTGAAAAGGAGTGATAAGAGGAGACATCCTTGCCTTATACCTGATCTTCCTGAGAATGCTTCACATTTCTCAACATTAAGCATAATATTAGCTGCAGGGTTTTTGTTGAAATTCTTTATCAAATTGAGGAAATTCTTCTCTATTCCTAGGTTATTGAGAGTCATTATAAATGGGTAATGGGTTTTGTCAAATGCTTTTTCTGGATCTACTGATATGATCCTGTAATTTTTCTTTTTTAATTTGATGATGTGACGAATGACATTGATTGATTTTTGAATATTGAGCCAGCCTTGTATATTTGGAATAAATCCCCTTCGGTTGTGATGTATAATTCTTTATATACATTGTTGGATTCAATTTGTTAATATTTTGTGGAGGATTAATATTTTGCATCAGTATTCATGAGAAATATTGGTCCACAGTTTTCTTTTCCTATAATGTCATTGTCTGGTTTTGATGTTAATTCTGGCCTCATATAATCACCCAGCTACTCTTCCTGTCTCTGTTAACTTCCAAAATTTTCAGATGTATTCTGGGCCTCAAAAATATTTCACGTTGGCACATTGACCATATATTATTTCTTAAAGTCAACTACTTTCTAAAACTCTGTTTCCTCCATAGAAACTGCCCTGAACTAAGTGGAATCAGGATGTTAATTTCTCGTATACATGTCTTATTTATGCAAATAGTCACCATACTACATCCTTAGTATGTTCTTTGATACCATACCAAAATCCAATGCATGTGTACTACACTTCTGCAAGCTATTACAATTGGGGAAACTGGTAAAGGAGACACAGGATCCATCTGTATTATTTTTTTAATGCATGTGAATCTACAATTATATTTTAAAATTAAAAGTTTAATTAAAAATATAATGCCCTTATTTTTTTCTCGCTTCCTTTCCCTTTTTAACCACATGATCCTTTTAAATAAATACGTTAAAAAAATTAAAAATAAATAAATAAATAAATACATAAAATTATATATGTAAGAACAAAATCATTTCCTCTGACTCTACCTTGATTTTTGTCAAACTTTTCAGTTCACTCTCTTTTTATTGTAGCTTCAGAAAGATAGAAACTACATTTTTAGTTAAGGACATGCATTAGGTTGTTTAGAAGAAACTCTATAATATATAATAATTTCCTGTATATCAGGGCACCAGGATGGCTCAGTCCATTGAGTGTCTAACTCTTGGTTTCATCTCAGGCCCTGATATCAGGGTCATGAGATTGAGCCCCATGTGGGGCTCCATACTTAGCACAGAATCAGCTAGAGAATCACTCTCTCTCTGCCTCCCTCTCTGCTCCTCCCCATTGCCACTCCTGCTCACATGCTCACAAGCTCTCTCTCACTCTCTCTCTCTCAAATAAATAAATAAATAAAATCTTGAAAACAAATAATTTATTGTGCATCTTGGCTCTTTCTCGTGCTATGCTTGGAATACCAGAAATCCTTCTAGATTATAAAACAAATGTAGGGGAAACCCCACTAAATCCTTCTTTCACTTCCCTGTCCTACTTAATCTAGTCCCTTCTCCATATGGTCTAGCAGTTCCTGAGGTCAAACTCCTCAGTCACAGGACTTCACAGACTTCAGAGGGCAGAGATCAAAGAAAGCTAGGCTGATAATATGAAAACAAAAGCTGCTCACAGAAAGTCAGAAAGCAGAGCATAAACAGGAATTCTGGTCATTATATTAAGTAAAAATGTGAGAAAATCAAAGCAACTCAAGCTAACTATAATTGAGATGCTGGGACCAATGACTCAGAGAAATACATTTGAATTGCTGATTCTTCCTCTTCTTGGCTTTTCTAAGCTAATGTGCTTATTTTAAAATATTATACTCTTGCTGGAAGTCTGCTTTAAATATCAATACACATATTTTTCAGTTAATTAAAATACTAATTTTCATGGTTAATGAAAAATCCCATGATCTAAATGGCCACACCTTTATTTATTTTTTTAATCAAAGACTTAGTTTTCATCCCCTTTGTAAAACTCACTTATTACATAATGAGTCATTGTTATCCCATGATAAGGTTAGATACTTGAAATCATATTAGAAAAGTCAGAAAAAAAAATCAACGACTTTTTTTTTTAACTTTTTAAAACATTTATTAGTAAAGGAAGTTTCTTGGGGCACCTGACTGGCTCAGTAGGTGGAGCATGCAACTCTTGATATTGGGGTTGTGCGTTTGAGCCCCATGTTAGGTATAGAGCTTACTTAAAAAAATAAAAAAATAAAAAAGAACAGTTTTTCTGTGCTGGAGAAGATTATAGTTATGCAGTGTTAAATTTAAAAATAAAAATCACACAAGTAAAAAATGGTGCTGCCAACCACAAAGTGACTGCATTAATATATAATATGTAACTGGCCTCTTTCTCAAGTACAGACAGAGTCATCACTGTTCACTTTCCTATTTTCCTTGGGAGGGAATTTTCTGTCTTGTCATCTTGGAAGCCTGTCAGACTGGATTCAGATTTAGTTGGGTATGGAACTGATATATCAATATTCTAGTATGTGAAAATTCTTTTTATGGGTAGGAAAACTCTTATCTTTGTTCAGAAAACCTCGCTCAGCTCAAAAAATGAGGGATTTTTTTAATCCTTGTATTACAGTTTTATGTTGGAAGCTTTCCTCTGTGTTGTTACATTTATAAGCACCTCATAAGTTCCATTTTTAGAGCAACTTCAGTTTTCTCTAATTTTTATAATCTATATTCCAGATCAAAACCTGCTGGGCCAAGTGAGGAGATAAATGAATGAATTTTCCAGTTCAGTGCAGAGATTGGAACATCCAGAATTGAAAAAAGAAAAGAAAAGAAAAAAGAGAGATGTGATAGACAGATGTTGTAATATCTAGGAAAGTCATCCCTTCAGCCTGGGTAGCATGATCTTGTGCTCATCACCTCATTTCTCAGAACTGAGTTGCATAAACCACTATTTTAATTTGCTTTTATTTGTGAAAATAAACAACAAAAATTCAGTGGCTGTAATTATTATAATGATTCTATAAACCTCGAAATGAAATGCCAGAGATGGTGGAGAGCTTTGCTTAGGCAGAGATCAATATGGCTGTGCAAGTCAGTACAGGGCCATAAATCTTGTACTCCAAAGACTGTGCTGGGTCAGAAAGAAAGCATATATTGGGGAAAGAAGTATTTATTAGTTAGAACTGATTTAAGGCACTTTGGATACAGACAAGGTTGATGATTACATGAATTAATTAATTAATTAATTTTAGACTATTTAGAATATATAAAGACATGTGAAACTCATTCTTACCATTGAAGACTAAGGATCCCTAGTTAGAGGTGACAAGACTCACAGCTATGAAAAGACAATGTGTAATGCAAAGCAATAATTGATAAGTGCAGACAATAAGTGCTATTGGAGTTCACGGAAGGGACAGATCACTTACAGACAGATTAACTAGGCAATATTTCATGAAGAATGTGGTATTTTAGTTGAAAATGCAAATTAAAAGATTAAATGTTTGTCAAGTGTCTATTGCATACAATGCCTCTGCTGAGTTCTGCATGGGAATCAAGGAAATTTATGTCATAGTCCTGCCCTAGAAGAGTTTATAACCTGGTCAAGAAAATGACTTATAAACACATAAAAAGCCAAATAACAATTAAAGATATATTTCAAGGCGATGCTAGAAATGATCACAACAGAAGGTGGTTCATGATTAGTTATGCTAATTAGTTATGCAGCAAACAATTGCTTTAGACATTATCAGAAAGAGACACTCACTTCCCTGGCCTCTTAACAGCATTTGATAGAAAAATTTTCTTTTTCTGCCTCCCAAGACTCCACATAAATCTGGTTTCCTCATACTTCTCCAACTTCTGTAAACACCAAACTAGATTAAGGCTCAGCCTGTGGCCCTCTTCTCTTTTTTGTCTACATTCACTCTGTTGAGGATCTGATCCAGTTTCATGCCATTAAATCCCACCTACATGCTAATGGTTGACAAATGTTTATCTCCAGCCTAGATGTTTTCCCTGAAAGTATGTTGAGCTTATAGCCAACTCCCCAGTCAAATCTCTATGTCATGGTCTACAAAGTGTCTCCAACTTAACATTAGTCCAAAGATGAACTCCTAAATTTCCCTTTAAAATGTGCTCACTGTGCAGTCTTTCCCACCTTGGTAGATGGCAGCTTTGTTCTTCCAGATGCTTAAGCAAAAAACCCTGGTGTTAACCTTGACTTTTTTTTCTCCTAAACTCCATATTGGATCTACTATCAAATTCTATTAGCTCTGCCTTCAAAATTTATGCAGAATTAGACCTCTTCTCACCTCCTCCATTACTTCCACTCTGATTCAAGAACCCGTCAGTAACCACCTACCTGCCTCATGACCCATCTCTCTTTTTCCATCCTTGTCTCAAATAGACAGTGATTCTTCTAAAAATATCAGTCAGATCATGTTCCTTTTCTACTCAAAACCTTCCAATAGCTTTTCATCTCATTCTGATTAAACCTAATGTTCTCATGATGACCTATGAGGGTTTACATAAGCTGAAGCTGATTCCTTCAGCTCTCCTATTTCTACATTTTGGCTTTCTCTGTGTTCAATGAACAAACCAGGAACACAATTGTTTCAAGCCCTTTGCTCTTTTCTTTGCCTTGAATGTCCTTCCCCTAGAAAACTTCATGGCTTGCTCCTTCTCCTCCATCATGTTTTCACCCAGTAAAACATTCCTTGGTCACTTCACTCTGTCTTATACTGCATTCCCTCAGAAGCAGCTCCAAATAAAAAGCATTTTAGAGTGAGTCATTTATTTGAGAGATGATCCCCTGAAAGAGCAGTAAAGAAATAAGGAAATGAAACAGAGAAGAAAAAGAAGACAATACAGAGTCTATTCAGGAACAGATTGTTTCTGAAACCCACTGGGGCTCATATTCCATTGGCAGCTCTCAGGCACAACACAGAACACACCTCAGAGTTGTGTCATGTGAAGGGTATTAATCCATCAATTCCTGTTAGACATTGTTTGAGAGATGAGAGATGTTTCTGGAAGTGTTCATTCCCAACATCCTGGACTTCTCTGTGTGTAGACAGAGCAGGAATCTGTGGTCAGAGAAAACTTTTAGATAGAGAATCAAAGATACTAGCAGCAGGAAGCCCTCCAATGTATGTAAGAACATTTAGGACCAAGGGGATTTGAGTAAGGCATTCCCAGTGCTTCAGCTTTTCCCAAGTTCCCCATCTCCCTTTCTTTGCTTTATTTTATCCCTATAGCATTAACCCTAGCTATATACCATATATTTTTCTTATTTATCTCGTTTACTTATCTCCTTTAAGAGGCATGGATTTTTGTCTCATTTGCTCGTGGCTGTATCCCCAAGACCTAATACAGTGTCTGGGACATGAAAAGAAATAATTGCTTTTGACTCTTTATGAATGACTTCAGGTTGTGTGAATGGCCTGGGAAGTTCTGGAGAAGGGATAGAATCTATACCAAATAACCACAGGTTAAGCAAAGGCATGGTCAGGAGAGCAGTACAAGAGCCCGAGAGTTGCAGGCACAGAAGTTTTAAGTGAGCTAGCATATGGCAAGTGTGAGGACAAGCCATTCCTTTTGATTGGGGCAGATGGTTCTTATAAAATAAAAATAATCAGAGTAAGACAAGATAGGTCTTGGCCAGACAAAACTGTCAATCTGAGGAATCTGGAGTCTTTCTGTAGGCAACTGGGAAGAACTGAATGTTTTAAAGGAAGAGAATTCAGGATGCCTGGGTGGCTCAGTGGTTGAATGTCTGCCTTTGGCTTGGGCGTGATCCTGGAGTTTTGGGATAGAGTCCCACGGTGGGCTCCCCTCAGGGAGCCTGCCTCTCCTTCTGCTTATGTCTCTGCCTCTCTGTGTGTGTCTCTCATGAATAAATAAATAAAATATTTTTAAAAAATGAAGAGAGTTCATCATGGTTGTAAACCTCATTAAATGTATGGTTATGAAAGGCTGAAAGTATCAGGCAAGCTAATTTGGAGAACCAGGAATAAAGATGAGTTTAGAGGCTTTTTCAGAAGCACAAAGTAGAACCTGGTAGAGTTCTATGGAGTCACAAGAAAAGTCTCACAGGAGATAATGTGGTTAAACTATTGATATCCAGAGACCAAGTGACCCAGAGTGAACTTGTCATGACCTTGGGGTTTGGAGTCTGGAATTCGGTGGTTCAGTCACTACATAGAGTGCCCTTTCTCAGAGGCCCCGGGAATTTCTTAAATTTGACCAGTCCCTGGCCTGCTTTCACTCACCTCTGCTTTTCCTCTGGCACAAGCTGAATGAGATCTCTGTCCCAGAATCCCAACTTCATTTTCTGCCAAGAAATTGACATCTCTGATAGAGGTCTGTCCACATTACGTCTTCTGGCCTGGAATGTTTCCAGGTAGTTATCGGGTAAGTTGGGCATTTAGCTGCAAGATTAGTCCTAAGACTTGCTGTCTAGCCATGATATTGATTCAATTTATAGTTTGACTCAATTAGCCAGTTTAGAATCTAGTTTCACAGCAGGAAATCTCACACACACAAATCAGTAGTTTTGAGAAACCTGATGAAATAATGGCTAGTTTACCCTGAAAAGCTTTGTAATCTAGAAGCCAACTGTCTGAGTAAATGCCCTGATAATTAGATAATTATCCTAGCCCTGTGGTTGCCAGGGCCTTCTGCCAACATCCTCTCTTCCTCTTGCTGCAATTTCTGTCTCGCAAGCCTTTCCTTCTCAATTATCTCAGTAAAAAATAAAACAAGACCTGGTTCTTTACTCTCAGAATGGTCCATTGGGTTTCCACTTCTTGTAGGCTTTTAGATTTTTTCAGCTTTCCTCCGTCTTCCTCTTATTTTTTACAGTTAGCGTCTTAATATCATTTGGCTTATAGCTTCCAGGATTAATAATGGGGAAATTAATCTAGGGAACACACCTAGGTCTCTTCATAATACTGTGCATGGAAATGCCTTGTAGAAGGGGTGGATGGGACCAGTGTTCTGTTAGACGGAGCCAGATGATGTTCAAGGTGGATTTCCTCAATATGAATTCTAACTAAGGGCATGATATTGGAACCTATGTTGAACCTAGATTTACTGCATCAAATAGAAACCTTGAAGTCTTGTCCAGAAACAGTTTCCAGAGAAATATTTGACTGATGGTAATCACCATGACCTGCAAAATCAATGCTATTTATTGTCTTCTCTCTTCTACAATTGTTGTGTGTGTTTGTAATTCTAAAATTGTGTGATTTTGATCACCAAAATAGAAGCTTAAAAAGATATTTCTAAATTGAGGTCAGGACAGTAATACCCAATTGAGGGCTTTTAATCCACTGGTTATTAGAAGAAAAACAATGTTTGTAGTTGCTGCTATAATTCACCAAGACTTGCTAAAAGCCTTAAGAAATACTAACAACTTTAGCTCAGTAGTTATACTTATGCAGTTTATCAGATGGAAATAATCAGGTGTGTAAACCAGGTTTTAGCTAGGAGAGCTGCTTATAATAATGAAAGTGACATTCTATTTAGATTTCAAAGATTTAGTGACTGGCTAAATAAAGTATTTCTACATAATGTTGACATTAAAAATGTCATGTGGCTTCTACATAATGTTGACATTAAAAATGGTGCAACTGAGGAAGATTAATGACATAAAAAGATGTTCCTGTTAAAGTTTAAATAAGACAAGTTTTATTTTAAAGATTTTATTTTTATTTATTTATTTTTAAAGATTTTATTTATTTTTTCATGAGAGACACAGAGAGAGAGGCAGAGACACAGGCAGAGGGAGAAGCAGGCTCCATGCAGGGAGCCCGATCTGGGACTCGATCCCAGGACCCAGGGATCATGACCTGGGCCGAAGGCGGTGCTAAACCGCAGAGCCACCCAGGCGTCCCGGATTTTATTTGTATTTAGTTGAGAGAGAGAGAGACCACAAGCAGGGGGAGCAGCAGAGGGAGGGGGAGAAGCAGGCTCCCCACTAAGCAGAGAGCCCCACATGGGGTTCCGTCCCAGGACCCTGAGACCATGATCTGATCCTAAAGCAGATGCTTAACCAACTGAGCCACCCAGGCACCCCTAAAAAAGACAAAATTTAAAACATTATTTGAAGTATATAAATCTTTTGTGCAGATGCACACACTGAGAGAGAGAAAAATAATTTTAGCAGGACATACCTCAGAGTATCAGTGGTTCTTGCCATGCAGTAGAATTCTAGGTGATTGTGTTGTCTTTCATTTACTTATCTGCCCATCTTTAATTTTCTACAATGAACATGAACGACTTTTATAATAATAGTGGGGTTTTTTAAGAGTTTGTTCCTAGATTTCTTTTCAATATTCACCTTTAAAGGTGTCTGTGGTTGGAGGTCTGCATGACACCTAAGAATGTTTAGTTATTCTTCCTGTGACTGGGTTGTAGGCTGAATGTCCCAGGGCTCATTAAACAGAAAACAATAAACAGGCATTTCCCAAGTGTAAACTCAGGGGAAATTTGGCCTTTGTCAGCAAATTTTCCAGGTATTCTAATAGCCAAACCTAGTACAACAGTTGGGCTTCGTAGATAAAATTAAGTAGAAAGTTATAAAAGATCCACATCATGTGATATTTTTAACAATCAAATGAGGTGATTTTGATTTGTCTTCTTCAAACCACTTTTGATCTCTTTATACTGTACTTGTTATTCAGAGCCCAGTAGAGTGATTATGAGGAACATTTATTGATGGCTCCCACAGAGTAACTACATCATTTGAATTTAGTGATTAGATTCCATTTAAATGTTCAAACCTCTATTTGGTAACTAGGTATGTGCCTAGTAGTACATTAGATACAGTGGGGGCTTTCAAATACCTCACAAAGACAAATGTCCTGGAGGAGCTCAGTTTTGACATAGAGACAGATAAATTAATAAATATCCCTGCATATATGGTGGGCTTCATAATCAGCATTGAGTCATGCAAAGAAAAAGTCATGGAAGCAAAGGAGAAGGAAACGTTAATTTTAATCAAAGGAGCAGGAACGTTTTCTTAAGAAGAAGTAAGATTTAGGGCTAGAAATAAAGAAAGTGTATTACTCCCTTGTTGGTTACAGGTAACAAATAAAAATCAAACCATCATAAATAAAAAGGTGATTTATTAGCTTCTGTAATAAGGATGTCTTGCTTTAGGCAAGGGAAATCTAAGCTTAGCCTTCCCTCTCTCTTTATTGACTTGATCAGAAACTTTCCACAAAAGATGGCTGCTAAACATGGAAACTTACTACTTAAGACTTACAGTCCAGGCCTTTCTGTTTCCCAACAACCATTCATTAAAAATCAGGGAAGATTCTCATTGGCTCTGCTTGAGAAACTGCCCAATCTGGGCCAATCCTTATGGCCAGCTAGGTCACATGCCCACCCTGCAGCGAGTGGGGAAGAGGGTAGGCATCATAATTGACAATTCCATCAGATCAGATAGAGTTAGGGAGCTGGAGCTTCCCCCCCCCCCCCAAAGAAAGCAACAGAGAGGACAGAGAGATGGGCAAAACTACTGGACGAACACTATCTTTACCATCTTCATTTCAGACAGGTAGAATGTTGCAAGGTAACATGAGGGCAAAGCATTTGCGAGCAAAAGGGAGAGCTCAGGCTAGGATGTGAATGCAGGAAAATGCAAGGAATGTTTTGAACACAGTGGGTGTAAGGTGTTGGTGGGGTACCAAGTAATTCTACACCAGTGATTATGACCTCTGATTTGATAAAATGTTATAGGTATGTTTTCCTTTACTTAGATATTTATACCTGGGGAGTTTTGCATACATGAAACTGTAAGTTCAGCATTATTTAAGTGTAATGAGAACTTGCCATTTGAAGCATATCCTGTGATGAATATGTTTGTAAAGCATTCAGTTGCCACCAGAAACACTAACCTTTAATTTTTCTGTTTTGTACTTTTAAATTATTATGAATTGGCTTTGCTTAAGATAATGTATACTTAGACTAAATCTTTTTTCCAAAAAATAAATTTTAATCCATTTAAAATTTAACTCAACTTAAGCTTTTAGAGCATTGCCTGTTTCTAGTAAATGATTAATAAATGTATATAAATGCTCCTTTGAATTTATATCAATAATTATAAAGTCATCTACCAGTTTTAAAAGCCTATTTGGATCAGACATTTGTTTGTTCCTGGCAAAGCAATAACTGAATGAAAATTTATTTTATGATTCACAGAATCCCCAGGAGCCCAGGGTGATACAGGCCAATTGATGTTTTAATCCTTTCTGTCCTTCAAAAAGAATGACAGTGATGCTATATTTTTGTTCCTTAGTATTTGCTACATTGAGCTAAGATTATAGATAGAATATAGAATTAAATCCTTGCAAGATGAATTTAAAATCTACATTAGACAGATATGCAAGATTCTGACCTTGAGAAATAAATTGTAGAAGTGACAACCTAGTGAAAAACTCAGAAACAAACCAAAAAATCTAGAGATGGCAAAATATTCTATCAGCACTTGCTGGTAATGGACTAAAGTATAGTTGAAAGGTCAATTTCCAGTTCCAGTTCTCTCCTGCACTTCAAAATTTTGAGCATGGCACCTCTCTTCACTCCATATGAACTTCCCTATCTTCAAACTAGTTCATATCTTACAGAGAAGCTGCAGTGATATATGAAATAATAAATACAAAGTATTTAAACTTTTCAGAATAACGTTTTCACAACAAAATGAAATAATAATTTCAAAATGAAATAATAATAAACTGTATCAATTACAAAAGCAAGCAAATTGAGAAAGAAATTTTTTATTAGAAGGATTCATTTCAAAATATGATTTTAAGAAAAATTCAACCAGTACATCCAGAATGAACCAATCTGGGGCCACCTGGGTGGCTCAGAGGGTTGAGTGTCTGACCCTTGGTTTTGGCTCAGATTGTGATCTCAGGGTCATGAGATGGAGCGCTGAGTCAGCCTCTAAACCTCAGCATGGAGTCTGCTTAGGACTCTCTCTCTCTCTCTCTCTCTCTCTCTTTCTCTCTCTCTCTCCTTCTATCTCTTTCCAAAAAACTTGATTCATATACAATTTTTGGAAAACATATTTTTCACTATGCAAATTTACCCCATTGCAATTTAATTAAAACCCAATGCATAAGACCATTCCTTAGAATAAATAATATGTTAAATCAGTGGTACTCAGAAATATGTGACATTTTTAACCATTTAAATTTAACAAGAAGAGTGATGTGACTGTTAATCTGCCCTTTTGATATTTTGTATAATATTAAATATATTTTGTAAAATAGAAATTGAAAGTCTTGGATATCCACAGATTTCAGACAAAAGAGCCATATGTGCCCTATCCAATTAAAATGAGCACTTAAAGGAATATTTTGTGAGATATTTAGATACCTTAGGAGCTAATAATGATTGCAATGTAATAATATAGTGTGGAGATACGGTTTCTTTTAGAATACATAAAAAGTTTTTTAAATTTAAAATTTTAAATATAAAAAAATAAATAAATAAATAAAAATTTAAATATAAAATTAAATAATACTTAAAACATTGAAATAAACCCACTACATAGAATCATGTGGAATTTGATTACAAATGAGGCTGAGAGTTTTCTTGAGGACAAGACTGATGATAGGAAGGTGAGGAATTTCCCAAGATGGTTGGGAGGAATGTGGATAGCTAGATCATATTGCATAAAAAATAACTGACACAGTCACCAAATTTTAAACAAGGTGGAATGCAAAGCAATACTTCACATTTAATAACAGATTATCCTTATCAAAATAATATTTCTGTGGTATGGGGAATGACAGATGAGTCAACGCCAAAAAAGGATCGAATAAAAAGATGAGCAACCTGCCTCCTCCCCCCACTCTCCTCACCACAGACTTAGCACACCCAAAGAGAAGATTCTGAGAGCCTGAGGAAGAAGCTAAGTGTCAATGTTCATCTCCAGATTCCTCCACATTTGCCTTTTCCCCTGTATCCCTTGTCCCTAAATTCCCTTAATTTCTTGGCCTCCTTTTTTGGTCCTTAGCTGAACTCGCTGTCTCTCTCACTCCTAATATGCTGATCTGGTCTGGAACCAGCAACGCTGCTTTCCACCTGTGAAGCCCTTCCATTACTTGATGATTGATGACTGATTATATATCTATGACCTCACATATAGCAGTAAGCCATGGATAAAGGCACCTATTCCTATTCTCTGTGGTAGCCCAGTAGAGCCTGTACCAATCTCTTCATGAGCCAACAAGACACTATTTGATTATGAAAGATAAGACTTAAACTTGAGAAAAAGATTTAGAATAAGATCCAGCAAAATGAGGGCACATGTCTCACTTAGGTTAGGGTGGTTGGCCATCCCTCTACTAATCATCCAGTGCCTATGACATAGTTCGGTTTCTATTACAATTCTTGATACATAGAAGGCCCTCAGGAAATAGTTAATGAAGGAGAGATGAATGAATAAATAAAATATTATAAGCACCAGCTCTATCTAGGAATGATTATACTGGTTTTTGAGGCCATGCATGGGTTACAAAATATGATGAATCTTTAATTAGTAGAACATGTTTGGTGAAATTTCCATTCACATTTCTTTCAAGAAAAAAGGCAGGAAGCAACTCAGCACATCTACTTGTCATCGCTTTTAGAACATCTGTGGTTTTAAAACAGCTTTGAAAATAGTTACTTGCCTAGAGAAAGGTCTGACTTCTGCTGTATAAGCATTAAAGTGTTCTAAATTCATACACACTAGTACATACTCTCATAGATGGCAGTTAATAAAAATACTGATTAGGTGGCCTAAATCTTCTTCATACTCTGGTTTTATAGGAATATGTATATGTGCATTTGACTCATTAAATACTTGGTCAAAATGAAGAAAAAGGCAGATGGAACGGATACAATATCTCCCTCCCCCCTCCTTTTTCTTGCATGAAAAACTGCACATTTACTTTAAAAATCCCAAATAAGAATGTTTACTGCAATGGTCAATGGAAGCAGCATGGGCTGGCATATAAGATGCTGACCGTTTAGCAGGAGAAAACATCCTAAATACAGTGTGTCTCTCTCCATCAGCTGTGTTCAGTGTTTGTGTTTCTTCAGATTGATCGGCTGGACGTGGATAGCTTGTTTAGCAACATTGAATCTGTGCATCAGATATCAGCCAAGCTGCTGTCATTGTTGGAAGAGGCCACAACAGACGTGGAACCGGCCATGCAAGTAATCGGTATGTTTATTCTCTTCTCGAGTTCTACAATACAACAGGAAATAATATTTTAATAACCTCCCTGTGCTTTGGTTTTATGTTTCTGACTCACCAAGCTTCCCAGGAGATGTATAAATGCTAAACCCATCTTCAGGCTCATTGTAATTACACAAACTCTGTATTTGTCTTCAAATGGGTTTCTATCCATTTGCTGAAGTCCCACAGTAGCACTAAGCACACCATTTGCTTTTTAATTTTCAATCTTTCAACCTCTTTGCCTTCCAGATGTTCTCTCATTTTGTTTTATGGCTAACAGTTACTCGATCCTTAAAGAATTAAATATTTAAATACTTTAATAGCTTTACTGATTTTAGTCACAGTGTTTTCCAGATCTTACACTTATGAATCCATTGACTTTGGGATTGTAAAATATTTTGCATGAAGGGTTTTTATAATTTATAAAACACACAAGTTCTACTTTTCCTTTTTTCTCCATATTATTTGCTTTCCAAATATATTTTTATTCTCAGTCATAGATTATTTCCTTACTCTGGTAAGATTTTGGAAAAAATACAAAGATCATTGAAAAAGCATTGAGCCAAATTTTTTTTATTCATTCTATTTCTTGGGAGTTCCAAAAGGAAAACTATTGTGGACTTTTTGAAGGCAAAAGCCACATCGGGGTGCTATGGAGACTAAGACTTCTTTGAGGTTTCTTTCTTTCTTTTTTGTTTTTTTGTATTTTTCTATTTCACATATAACATGCAATGTATGTTTCCTACAAAGATTTTAAAATAAATCAGGAGTAGAAGAATAAAACACCTCCATCATTGCCACTATCTGTCATATAAATGATCACAGTTATCAGTTTGATGTGGATCAACTTTCTTTGAGACGTATACAGAGACACAAACACACACTCACACTTTATACTTTGTTCATTGTGTCTTTATTTGTTAATGGAAGTTAGAGTTTCAACAATGAAATTGATCTTGGTTTGTATTTATGGAAGACCCAAAGCAAGACTGATTATAAATGGAAAGGTGAATCAACCTATTTGTAGTGTTTTATAGACAGAAAGGTCAGCTCACTCAAAAAGATTCTCCCACAGGAAGGGTTAAATTTAATCATTATTTGTGACTAAGTGTCCCTATTATGTACTGAATGTTTGTGTTCCCCTAAAATTCATAGGTTGAACCCTAACCCTCAATGTAATGGTATTTGGAGGTGAGGCCTTTGGGAGGTAATTTGGGTTTAGATGAAGTCATAAGGGTGGGGGCTCCCCCCATAATGGGATTAGCACACTTATAGGGAAAGAAAGAGACCAGTGTTCCCTGTCTCCCTCTTCACTATGTGAGGACACAAGACAGCAGCTCCCTGCAAGCCAGGATGGAGGCCCTCACTAGGAACTGAATCTGCTGGCACTTGAATCTTGGACTTCTCAGCCTGCAGAAATGTGAGAAATAAATGTCTATTATGTAAGCTCTTCCACCCTTCAGTCTTTTGTTATGGCAGCCAGAGCTAACGTAGTCTTCAATAAGCTGTAGATATGTTTTCTAAGGAAGGACTCTATTCATTATTACTTTAGTGTGGATTCATTGGCCATTTATTAATTCACTCAATGAATAGTTATTAAATAGCAGCATATATAAAGGTACTGAGTGGCATTGTGGAGTATCAAAAGATTAAAAAGATCATTCTGTCCTTCAAAAGTTTGCCATTGAAAAGCTCCTTGTATTGAAGGTATTTGTGTAATACACCATCAGACTATTTTCTATACTACTGGACAACTTCAGAGGATAAAAAGAATATTTCTAGATGGAGAATCATAGAAGGACCCTTGAAGATGTAACTTGGGCTTGCAGTTAGTCCAGATTTCAACAAGTGAGGTCCAGGTCTAAAAAACTAAGTGAAAGCAACAGCATGAACAAAAGCATGAACAGCAAATGCTAAATGGCTAGTCATGCTTAGGAAATGGCGAGAGATAAAGCCAAACAGGAGTGAAGGATGAATCTGAAGCAGAAGTGAATCAGAAATGAATCTGGGGGCGTCTGTGTGGCTCAGTCGGTTAAGCATCTGCCTTTGGCTCAGGTCATGGTCTCAGGGTCCCGGGATCAAGCCCTGCATCAGGCTCCCAGCTCAGAGGGGAGCCTGCTTCTACCTCTTCTCTCTGCTCATGCTCTCTTTCTCTATCTCTCTCTCTCCCACTGTGTCTGTTTCTCTCAAATAAAATCTTGGGGAAAAAAATGAAATGAATCTATAGATGCACCTGGGTAGCTCTTGGTTTCAGCTCATGTCATGATCTCATGGATTATGAGATCAAGCCCCAACTGGGCTCTGTGCTCAGTGTGGAGTCTGCTTGAAGAGTCTCTCCCTCTGCCCCCCTACTCTCACAGGAGCAAGTGGACTTTCTCTAAATAAACCTTTAAAAAGAAGAAATGCACCTGTAAGTGTAGAATAGAGACAGACTATACTTGGAATCAAATTTGGAATTTACTCTACAGGTACTGAGGAGCCATTAAAAGATTTTTCAGCAAGGGTGTGATGAGACATACAAGTTTCTGGAGAAGGAAAACTATGGTAAGTATGAAGAGAATGGATAGAAGGAGAAAATGAGTCCTAGACTAGTAAATAGGTGGTTATAAATAATGCAGGCATATGGTAACAAGTATCTAAGCTAAGGTGGATACAGTGAGAATAAAAAAGAAGGGTCAGATTCAAGAGAAATGTTGAATAAAGCATAAATAAGATTTAGGGGTAGTTTCATATGCTGGAGTCCAAGACAATTCCAGGCTTAAGGAGACAAATAACCTAATTTACCTAGAACATCCTGGTTATAGTCTATTGTTGTAGCATTCAGTCCAGTTTAGCCTTTGTTCTGGAATGTCTCCTTTTTAAGGAGGATCAGAGATTCAGGAAGACTTCTACATTGCACTCCAATTTCTAACTGGTCTCTCCTAATAGAATATAAGAGGCAGGTGTATTTAATAGAGTTCTCACCATAACACATGGTAAACTCTGAAAGACGGTCTATCTCTCCTATCCCAACCTTTTGAAGTACAGCAAGCACAGCACTGGCTGATAAAAAGATAACATTTGGACATGAAGCTAACTGCTTCCTGTTTCAGTGGTGGCAGGAGATGTATCTGATGCTACAGATTCTGATGTCCATGGGTTATAGCAGCTAGTATGTCATGGCCTATGATGGGCGGCCCATGCTGTGACCTGTGAGAGGCATGAAGCCACCAGGATAACAGCCAGTGGGTTTTAGTGGGACATATAGGGAATTAAAGAGTAGATGTGGGGCACTTGTGTGGCTCGGAAGGTTAAGCGTCCTCCTTCGGCTTGGGTCATGATCTCGGAGTTCTGGGATTGAGCCCTGTGTTGGACTCCCTGTTCAGCAGAGTCTATTTCTCCCTCTCCCTCTGCACCCCCAGCTCATGCACGCTCTCTCCCTATCTCTGTGTCAACTGAATAAATAAAATTTTTAAAAAAAGATTAGATGTAAGTGAAATTGTTTGAGAAATAGAGGCTTTGCAGTTCTGCTACAGAGTATCTGGATACTGTTGCTACAATAATTTGGTAATTTATCTTATGATACAAATCCATAACTTTTTAATTATCTGGTTACGCTTACTCTGTTTTGCAATAAACCCTTTCAGAAGCAAGTGTTTAATCTATGCATGTTTAATAAAAATTAAGTATTGATTTTCTGTTGCTCAAGAAAGTTGATCATGAACACATAACACACAGCATACTCGCTATCCACAATGGGGTTCTTAATGCTATGACTGACCCGAAGACAAACAGAAGACAGAAATGGGCTGGAGAAGCAGCAATGCCTACACCAAATTTTAAAGCCTTGGTATTCGGTATTTGCTGACCATGCTTCTGTTCATGCTGCTACTTCTACTTGGAACCCTCTTCCTGACCTTCTTCCCACTTCCCACTTGGTAAAATCTTACCTATACTTTAAGCCCAAGTGCATGTGGTTTAACACGTGCAGCTACAAAGGCGTGTTTACACCGAGCACTTCATGCAGCATGGCTTCATGAGGTCAAATGAAGTTATCCTAAATTAATCTCTTTTATTTTTAATTCTGAGTTACCTTGGGCCCATGAGAAATGTAAGGCAATGGTTATTAATGAGTCGACAACAATAGCAGAAGGGTTTACAGTTAAATTATGACAAGTTTATAATAGTGTGAGCATATAAAGAACCAATTAATTCCAGTAATGATTTAAAAATGTTTAGCCAGGGGCATCTGAGTGGCTCAGTGGTTGAGCATCTGCCTTTGCCTCAGGTCATGATCCTGGGGTCCTTGACAAAATAATGGATTGATATTCTTCTAAAATGTCAAAAGATGACATTACCTTTAAAGATGAGGTAAGACTGGGGCACCTGGGTTGCTCAGTGGTTGATCATGCCTTTGGCTCAGGGCGTGATCCTGGGGTACTGGGATTGAGTCCCACATCGGGCTCCCTGCAGGAAGCCTGCTTCTCCCTGTGCCTCTCTGTCTCTCATGAATAAACAAACAAACAATAAATAAAGCAAGTGGAAGCCTGGATAGATTCTAGAACAGTAAAAGAATGTAGCATTGAAATTCAAATACAGTGTTTAATTTAGGTAATAATAATAAAGAAAACTTTATTTCCCTTTCTGACAACTGTACTGTGGTTACACAAGATTTTTTTTTAATTTTATTTATTTATTCATAAGAGATGGAGAGAGAGAGGCAGAGACAGAAGCAGACTTCTTGCAGGGAGCCTGATGCAGGACTCGATTCCAGGACCCCAGGATCATGACCTGAGCCAAGGGCAGATGCTCAACCACTGAACGACCCAGGTGCCCTGGTTACACAAGCTGTTAAGCCTAGAGAAGCTGAGTGAAGGATATTTGTAAACTACCAGTACTAATTTTGCAATTTTCTGTTAAGTAAAAAATAAGTTCAAAGTAAAAACTTAAAGATACTATAGTTTACAGAGAAAACTCAATCGAATGTATCTTTTTAAAAAAAAAAATATTTATTTATTCATGAGACCTAGACTGAGAGAGAGTCAGAGACACAGACAGAGGGAGAAGCAGGCTCCCTGCAGGGAGCCTGATGTGGGACTCAATCCCAGTACCCCAGGATCACGCCCTGAGCCAAAGGTGTGATCAACCACTGAGCAACCCAGGTGCCCCAGTCTTATCTCATCTTTAAAGACCTTGACATTTTAGAAGAATATCAATCCATTATTTTGTCAAGGACCCCAGGATCATGACCTGAGGCAAAGGCAGGCGCCTAACTGCTGGGCCACCCAGGTGTCCCTCAATCGAATGTATTCACAGTTTTTGAATTTACTAATCATAAGTTGCAACTTTGAGGAAGATGATAGAAAAATACATAAAGGAAGTTATAACAGTAAGGTGTATATGAAAGAGAAATGGTTGGAGTCATATTTTAATTTTTCTACCCTTGACATCTGGGCTAGCCTTGTGGCTTGATTTGACCAATAAAATGTGGCAAAATAATGTTCTACAACAGCCTTGTGACATCCACTCTCCTGAGGAAGAGGGAAACCTCAAACTACCCAATCATTTCAATCAACACAGTCGAAGCCTTCGACTTTGATGTGAGCATGGCCTCCTCAGCCAGGTGGCCTCTGGTTACAAATTGCAAACACATGTATAAACAACACCTGGAACAAGCCAACCCAGCTGAGCCTTGTTCAAATTGTCACTCCAGAGAATTGTGAGCAAACAAGAGTTTTAAGCCTTTAAGTTTTGGGTGATTTTTTTTTTCCTGCAGCAATAGCTAACTAATACAGATTCAAGGACAGTGATTCATTCAATTTAGATAAAGAAAAACTTGATTTGGAAAGTGGATTTTGAGCTTGGACTCTAAGGACTTATAAAGGTGAAGATTGAAGAAAATGACTCTTTTTTTAAAGACTGTATTTATTTATTCATCAGAGATGTGGAGAGAGAGAGAGAGGCAGAGACATAGGCAGAGGGAGGAGCAAGCTCCATGCAGGGAGCCCAATGTGGGACTCAATTCTGAGTCTCCAGGATCACACCCTGGGCCAAAGGCAGGCACTAAACTGCTAAGCCACCAGTGATCCCAAAAATGACTTTTTAAAAAAGATTTACTTATTTATTTAAATGAGAGAGAGAGCATGAGTGGGAGGGGCAGGGAGAGAGAAGGAGAGAATCTCAAGCAGACTCTGAGCTGAGTGGGGAGCTCAACACGGGGCTCAATCTTGCAGGGCTTGATCTCACAACCCTGAGATCATGACTTGAACAGAAACCAAGACTCGGATGCTTAACTGACTGTACCACCCAGGCACTCTGAAGCAAATGACTTTCTAAATGACAAATGACATAGAGGCCCCAAGGCAGGAGATTAGAGGAAATTCTTATAAAGACAGCATAGTCCTGTCTAATGTGGCTGGAGCATAGCACCAAGGAGACCTCCATGACTCATATATGGTAGCCATATCAATCCTGAGTTCACTGGCAATTTCTATCACTAAATCTTTCACCAAAGCTCTTACATTTTACAGTATAACCTGATTTTTGGTGAGACATTTCCTTTTTTTTAAATTTTTATTTATTTATGATAGTCACACACACAGAGAGAGAGAGAGAGACAGAGACACAGGCAGAGGGAGAAGCAGGCTCCATGCACCGGGAGCCTGACGTGGGATTCGATCCCGGGTCTCCAGGATCGCGCCCTGGACCAAAGGCAGGCGCCAAACCGCTGCACCACCCAGGGATCCCTTGGTGAGACATTTCCAAACTCATGTTACCACAAAATGAAAAGTACAGGAGTCCCATTTCTCTGTCCTTAGACGGCACGAATGAGAGGTTGTGATTCATAGCTCTAGTGCCAAAGGGAAAATTTCCAGATACCCAGATAAACCAGGCAGAGGATTTTACTCAATAATAACCTTGGGGTTTGGATGAAGTTCAAGTTTAAGCACAGAAGCATATGTTTGTAGATATGAGAGCTCTAGGGAATTGTCTGGACTATCATGCCAAGGTAGAAACTGGATTTTAAAGTCTTGACTTCAGCAGACTGTCTAAATATGACATGGGTTCTAAATCTTTAGAGGTGGGAGTATGAGATGTGGCTCTTGTTTCCCCTTAAACTGAAGATTACTCTGTAACGATTTAAGAAAATAGTGAGCAAAGACAAAACAGGTAAAATGGTAGTATAGGGTTTAGAGGTTTACATCCTGGCTCATCTGATTACAAGATATTTAATATTAGGCAAGTTACAAAATCTCATTGAACTTTGGTTTCTCATGTAGAAATTTGAGGTAATAATACCCACCGCACAGAGTATTTGTGAAGATTAAGTAAAATCACGTATAAATAATGATGGCCCAGGGCCTATTCTTAATAAATATTCAATGTATGAGATTACTAATTTGTTATCCTGAGAATATCAAATTTACCCATCTATTTACAAAACTAGGTCTCTTATGTATGTAACCATTGAATAAAATGTGATTTTTTCCCCCAGAGGTCTTGATCATGTTTTTCAAATAATCGGATTCACTGGATTTGTGTAGTTTCTAGATGCTCCCAATATCTATGCATCTTGATGATGCATAGATATAATAAGGTAACATGCTTTCTTCTATAAAGCATAATTTAACATATCAAGTATCATTTCCACATTTGATATAGTGAGTGGCAATGAACAGCAATGAAGCAGACACTTTCCAAAGATGGCCCTCAATGGCCCTCCTGATATTCACGCTGCCATGCAGCCTAGTGCCATATTGACTCTGGACTGGCCCTAAGACTCACTAATTCATGCAATGCAGTGGAAGTGATGGTGTGTCAGTGACTGGGGGCCTAATTCTTAAAGCTTGGCAGTTTCTACTTTTGTGATTTGAGGAACTAGCCATTTAAGAAGTCCAGCTGCCCTGCTGGAAGTGCCACATGAAGAGGTCACATGGAAAAAGATTAGACCTGAGACTGTGGAAAGTGAGAAAGTGCCCCAGCTGTCCCAGCATCCCAGCGGAGGCCAATCTTCCTGCTGTCCCTGACAAGGCACCAGGTTTATGAATGAGCTGTCTCGGAACGTCCAGTCAGTTCAGCCCTGGGATGACCGCAGCCTCAGCAGGCATCAAGGAGAGTAGAAGAACCACATGGTTGCTTCCAGCCAACCCACACAATTATGAGAGAAAAATCAAAATGGTTGTTATTTTAAGGTACTGAGTTTTGAGGTGGTCAGTCACACAGACAGATAACCCAAACGGAGCTCACATTCTCTTATATACATTTGCAACAATGCTATAATGTTTCAAAGCATTAAAAAAAAAAAAGAGCTATGAGTATGTTTGAGTCTACCTTATGGGCCTACCTCCTGCACACTATATTGAGAACCAGAGCTGAAGGGAGCTTGTGGTAAAGGAATTGCAATTTTTCATGTGCCTTTTCCTGAGGGTGAGTTTATCCTTTGAGAGAAAGACAATTTAGAGCTTTCTGTTCTTTGAAGATGTAGTGGGTGATGCACTGCTGTTCTACGGCAGTACTTTGTTCTCCTAAAGCACTGTCTCTTGTATGTCCCTGAAGCAGGAATCTGTGCCTTTAGCAGTGATTTTTGTGAGAAGAGCATTAGTCACTGATAATTCATGTCATGTTGCCATGTGGGAGACGCCACAAAGTAGCTCACCTGAATAATTTTCCTACAGTGTGTGTGTGTGTGTGTGTGTGTGTGTGTGTGTGTGTGCGTGTTGTACTTAGGACACAAGTAGGCTCAACGTGATGAACTCTGGCCAGCTGGGACAGGTTGAGAGCATCCCAGACCTGTAGCCTGGAATATGTGAGGCCAGTAGGGGTAAGACCCTGATGCAGCAGCTGAAAGGTCAGGGCACTTTATCCTACATGTTAGCACTAACAGAAAAGCTATCAGCTTCAGGGAAGATGACAGGAAAAACGGTTTTTTGTGTTTTTTTTCGGGGTCCAGCATAGGCAAATCCATACAGGAGAGGAAGAATCAGCAGGAGGCAGTGGACAGCAGGATACAATGTGGGGTTGGGTTTACAATCTCCTGAGTGCTGTCAAGCTGGGTCCCAGGGCTACAGGGACTTATTTCTTGTAATGAAAATAAAGCCAGGATGGCTTAGTAACAAGTTCTATAGTTCTGTTCTCTGAGGAGAACGTGACATTACAGGATGCTATGCTGTGGAGCCGCTCACAGAAGTCAGCGGCTTAGCTGTGTAGGCAGAGCTGAATGGAGCTGTGAAAAATCAAATACTGTGCGGAACACATGTAGAAATAAAGTCCTCCAGCCTACAAATGTAAGAGTTCCATGAACCCCCGAACACTTTCCCAATACCCAGGGACTGAAAGTGAGAAGTGTACTTGCAGGTGTGCAAACCTCAAAGTTGCAAAGTAGCCCAGAAAGAGCATGGGTCTTGGGGGGAGACGAATCTGGGCTTTCATTCTGGCTCTGTCACCACTAGCTCTGTGGCCGGGGCCGAGTCAATCAGACCAGTGAGGACTGTACTTGCCTACCTAGGACAGAAACCTCACCAAGAGGACTTAACCAAAAAGGGGTCTTTTTCTTCACATGACAAGAAATCCAGAATTCAGTAGTACAGAACTGGGGCAGCTGCTGACCAGATGCTCACAGTCTTTCCTTCCTAGGACTTGACTGTGTGGTGTTTGGCCTCCTGGCCTCACCATGGCTACTCCACTACTAAGCGTGGCTTCCTGCAGGCAGTAAAAGCAAAACTACCTCTTCCCAAAGCTTCTTGTCACTTGGAAGGAAGTCCCAGAGACTTCAACCTATATCTCATGATTTAATTTCCACACACACATTATTATCTCATTTCATACATGAACACATTCACACACAAATACACACTTGCCCACATCCTTAACCACCCCTAACTAGCAGAGAGTGGAGAAAGGTCAGTATTTTTAAGTGGGTGCATTGCTGGTCTAAATTTTGTTAGTTTGGAACAAGGAAGAATGGATAAGCAACTAGTAGTAGATGCCACATTTCATCTGTTCATATGTTTTTTAAAGATTTTATTTATTCATGGGAGACACAGAGAGGGAGAGGCAGAGACACAGGCAGAGAGAGAAGCAGGCTCCTTGCGGGGAGCCCGATGCGGGACTCGATCCCAGGACTCCAGGATCGCTCCCTGAGCCGAAGGCAGATGCTCAACCACTGAGCCCCCCAGGCATCCCTCATCTCCAAGGCATTAGAGTCCAAGACATGAGGAATACTCCCATTAGAATGTAAGCTCCCTGAGGAGAGGAATTCTTATCTGTTTTGTTACTGATGCTTCACCAGCATCTGGAACAGTGTCCTCAGTAGTGCTGAAAGAATGAAATGAATGCTGGAGACGATGAGGAGTGTCCAGTACCCTGGCTGGCACACAGAAGGATCGCGGTGATCACTGTTGCTGGGGTTGTCACCAAGCCTGCCAGTGGTTTGTCCTATGTCATCTTCAGAGGCTGGTAGGCAGTATAGAGCAACTAGCTGTAGCAGAGGTATGTACCTCAAGAGAGGTACATAGTAGGGGGAGAGAAATCAAGTCATGGGTTCATTGGTTTAAGAACATGGTCAGGGGATCCCTGGGTGGCTCAGCAGTTTAGCGCTTGCCTTTGGCCCAGGGTGCGATCCTGGAGTCCGGAGATCGAGTCCCACGTCGGGCTCCCGGCATGGAGCCTGCTTCTCCCTCCTCCTGTGTCTCTGCCTCTCTCTCTCTCTCTCTCTCTGTCTATCATAAATAAATAAATAAATCTTAAAAAAAAAAAACAGGGTCATAGGTGCTACCCACCTCAAGGAGGGAAAAGTTATAGTTCTTCCTAATCCAGCCAGTGGAAACCTTCTAGCTTTCAACTCTCAAAGAGCTAGTGTTTTCCTAATGTGCCACTTGTTATAAAAATCCCCACCTAAGGGCACCTGGGTGGCTCAGTTGGTGAAGCGTCTGCCTTCGGCTCAGGTCATGATCTCAGGGTCCTGGGATTGAGCCCTGCATCGGCTCCCTGTTCGATGGGGAGTCTGCTTCTCCCTCTCCCTCTGCAGCTTCCCCTGCTTGTTCTCTTTCTCTCATATAAATAAATAAAATATTGTTTAAAAATCCCCACCTAGAGTTAAATATCTAGGAAATCAAAAAGGTTCAGGAAGAGATCATGAATTATCATCAAAATAAGGAATGGTATTCTAGAATGTTAGCATTGGAGCAATACTTAAAGAGCATCCAGTTGAAGCACTTCACTGCGAGAGCCTGATTTGCCCCAACTGCCATCAAGAACTCTGGTCACAGAAGGAGACCCTAACTCTTCCTTATACAGGTCCTGCTAGGTATTTACCCAGTCCATCTCCATGCCCACTGATGCCCCCCAGTCAATCCTGCCCTGCTGCCAGGTATCTCCAGCTGCCAGATACGCTGCGTGGGTGCTGCCTCAGCTGTAGAATGGCCTCTCCTTTATGATCGCATTGTCCTCCCAGCACTGGACACAGCCGTGGCCTGGGGACAAGACCCCACACCTCACTGTGGCTCCCTTTTGTTCTCTTTTTTTCTCTTCATGGTTTCGCTAGCCTCACTGGCCCCACTTCCTCACCTCCTCATCCCCTTCACACCATGCCTGTGCAGTTGCTGTTACCATGTCACCAGAGATCTCAGACTTGTCAAATCTCATTGCCAAATCCTTTTTTCTGAACTTACCTTACTCTAGAGCTTCGGAAAATTTTTTACCAAAATATTCCTGATATCAGAAGAGAAATATGAGCCCCAGGGAACGTAGAGTTATTACCTGAAGCCACTGCCACAGACACAAAACAGCTTGGAAGTCTCATTTTATCTTAAGAACTCACAAAAATCTCCCATTCTACTCTTTTCTGTGAAAATGTTTTCTGTTCCAAATGTATTCATAAAATCGATACTCCAGGGATTATTTGTTTTAATCTCATGGTTCCCTGCACCCCTTGGCACCTATATTCAGTGTGAATTCCATAACCCTAACCAGGGTCACTAGGGTATCCTCAGTTGTCAGTTTTATTCCCAGGCTAGGTAGAAACTAAATGAGACTAAAGGCCAAGCATAGTGATTTCTGTAGGCAGCATTTACTCTTCCCATCTTTTTCTTCCCACTTTGCCTCTTCACTTTCCCCTGTCCTGGAGAACAGAAGGGGGCTAGGAAAGGAAGGAAGGAAACACATCCATGATCTGGCATTTGGCTGACTAATCTACTGTCTCGTTCAGACCCAGCAGCTGGGCTTTCATCCAAGGAGGCTAAGCAAACTGGGGAGCTCTCCTTGAACCTCCTGGTGAAAGCTGCCAGCAAAGCTCTTTCATTTGGGAATGGCAGGTTTACTCAATTGTGAGTATCCCTCATGGGAGTGACAGCCAGAGGCTCCTATCATTTTACCCAGATCTTGGACGCTCTTTCTAGAGAGTAGGTTCTATCCCCACCTTTATCCTCAAAAGCCTTCATGCCCCCTTCTCTGTAGTGTGAATACTCTGTCTTGACAAACAAGTTTTTCTTAGAACTACAGAACTTGGGGGATATATCTTTGGCCATAGTTTATGCTTAAAATTTTAACTAAAGTGCTCTTTAAACATCACTGTCGTTGGGTTTAGAGTTGAACTTATTACATATTTTTTCTTGGTAACACAAATAACTTTGTACTTTAAACTCTGTGTCTCGGTCATCTCAGGCTGCCATAACAAATAACCATAGACTTGGTGGTTTAAACAATAGACTTATTTCTCACTGTTCTGGAGGCTAGGAAGTCCAGATCAAGGTGGCTGATTCCTGGTGACAGCCCTCTTCCTAGTTTGCAAACAGCCACCATCCCATTTCATCCTTCACAGGGTGGATAGAGAAAGCTCTGATGTTTCTTCCTCTTCAGGGCACTAATCCCATCATGACAGGTCCACACTCATGATCTAATATAAACCTAATTATCTCCCAAAAGTCCCATCTCCAAATACCATCACACTGGGAGTTAAGGCTTCAGCATATGGATTTTAGAGGGAAATAAATATCCAGTCTGTAACACTGTTCATAAGTAACAATTTCTGTAACATTTCATACAATTTTTGAGTTAGATTTTATGGGTAGTAAAGAGGGTTGCATCAACTGCCATGAGTCCTCCCAAAATATTTACTTGTGGAAGAAGAAGAAACAGTGTGTTGATTAGAATTAAGTTCATCCAGGAGAAACAGCAAACAAACAAAACGTTATTATCCTAAATACAAGATGCCCATTTTTTACTGTGTAATAGTCTAAAGGCCTGTATTTTAGGTCTATATGGCAGTTCTGCTCTGCAAAGTCCTGTAGGCTACATACTTCTTCCAGGTCACACTTAGCCTTATCTTCACGTTCCGGGTAGCAGAACAAAGAAAAATATGGAGAAGAAGGGATAAATGATGAGCTACCTGCCTCTTAAAGTTCCCAGATGTTGTCCCTGGACAACTTTTGCAGGCTTTAATTACACAGCCACCCCTATCGCAGGGAAGGCTAGGAAATGTAGTTTTTATCTTGCTGCAGACTAAAATGTTGTTGCTTCAAGGGGAGTATTGATACCTGGGGACAATGGCTCACTCTGTCATCCAATGACTTATTTTCCATATTTCTCACTATTTGGCCCTTGGCTTGGCTGACACCAATCCTAGTTTTCCTCCCTTCTTTCTGACTGAATCTTCTCAAGCTCTTCTGCAGACTCTTTTTCAAAACTCTAGGCTCCCCTCAATGTTAGCATGCCCCCAGCTTTTGGTCCTCAAGCCCTCTTCTCACTCTACTTTCCTGCATGATTGTATCAAAGTCACGACTTCTGTTTCCTGAGTTTTACATACCTACACCTCTTCTTCAGATCTTTTTTTCTTAATCCCAGACTCCTACATCCAATTCCACAAAGAACATCTCCATTTAATATATTTTGGGTAACCCAAACTCAGTACATCTAAAATTAAACTCTCTGTCTTTCCACATAAGGTCTCCATATCTTATCATCATTGTCTATTCACATGAGTACTAAAAACCAAGATCATAGGATATGCTTGGAATGACCCTCTTCATCTTGCACATATGTCAATGTCCATTTTCTTGCCTTCTTCTCCATCCCCCCTGCTTTTTCTTCAGTGGTTATATGCCCAACATCTATTGGGCATTTGCCAGCTATGGATATATTATACATTTTAACTCTTTTAGTCTACAAACAACCCTACTATTATTATAGCTCCATTTTACAGATCAGGAAATTAAAGAACAGAGAAGTCAAGTAACTTACCCAAGTGTTCACAGGAGTAAATAGTAAAATCAGGATTTGAAAACAGGCAGTTGACTTTAGAGCACTCTACCTTAAGTGCCAGAACTTCCTGTATGAGCCCTCATTATTTATGTCTTGTATTACTATAGAAGCTTTTTAATTGGATTCTCTTTTCTAGTTCCACTAACTCCTTCCTCAAATCCTGTCTTTCGTAGGACTAATTCCCAGAGTAAACTTTCTAGAATACAGGCTAATCATGTCAGTCTGCTGCTTAAAATCAATCATCAGTGCTTCTCCATCACCTGAGGCTAAAGTTCCAACTCCTTAATGACACACCACATCCTTCATGATTTGACCCCAGCCTACAAGTACAGCCTCTTCTGGAACTGTCCAGCCATGCCAGACCGCTTGTACTTTCTGAGCAGACCTTACTCTCTCAGTGTGGCTCTGTGCTTTGCATTCATTCATCACCCCTATTTCAAGGGCAGGCTGTTGCAGAAATCGCTAATAAATCCTCAATAGCAGAACAGATAATCTTTTGTGTTTTATACAAAGTATGGTAAATGGGAGTTTACTCTTACTGGCCTTCATAAGTTCATGGAGGGAAGTGTTGATTCTTTGTATCCGAGGTACCCACCAGAGAGCTTGGTGTGAAATAGTCACTCATTAAATTGTTGTGAGACAATGATGAAATAACTGCTTCATTCCTTTTTATGATTTTCCTAAACAAAGCCTAGGACAAGAAGATCTCTTGAATATCATTGTTTTTGTACCCTGGTTTACTGCCTTGCAGGGGAAATTCACCTTGCAATGGGGTCAGAATAATAGAGAGGCCATATTGTTTGGTCTGGCACATCTTGGGGATGGATGTGAGGATCTGGAAGTAAAGAAGAGGTGGGCCAAGAAGGGAAACATAAATATATTTATGTTAGTGTTGGGAACAATTTGCAATACCTGAATAATGACACCAGGACATAAAACATGTTCAATATTTTGGGAAGTTGTTTGTGGAAGAGATAACTAAGGGGCAGAAGGTGCTTTTTTCCCCCCTCTGCATGGTGATTGCTTTTGGGGAAAGCCAATGCAGAAATTCTTGGGTTGTAGAATTTTTTTTTTTCAAGTACACGATAGTTATATTTATTTTATAGTGTTCTGGCGCTTTTGTGACAGGCAGCCAGAAGTGAAATTACCTTCACTGGTTTTGGCTCAATCCTTCCTCCACTCCTAATCATCCCTTCAAACCCACATCCATTAGACAGAGCAGTTGTCCTTCACCACTAAAGAAATGCAGCCCAGAGTTATGTTACCGTGGAAACAGAATCACTTTTTTGCTGCAAGACACATCGCTTTATCTGCATTATTATGAAGCAGAATACATCGGTAGGGCTAGAAGGGGAATCAAATACTCTACCCACCAGTGTTGTACTTGGCCTTTGGGTGAATAAATGACTTTCAATTAGAGTGCTTAAATATCTTTTAACTTCAATAATTGTTATTAGAGCTCCAGCAGAATTTTACTTGGAAAAGAGTAAAAAATTTGACTCTGCTGTTCAGAGAGAGCTATATATTCTTTCAAACTGCACCACTTCTGTTAAAAATGTGTGCGTGTGTGTTAGAATTTACAATTAATGGTTTCATTGTGTGTGAAATAAATGTGTTTGTCCCTTGTTTTTTGACTTTCTGACTTGTTCCTATTGCAGATTTATGAGGTTGTCCTTCCCTCTTCCTTTGTTTGTCTCTACTCTAAACTGCTTTGTAGTGAACACATATATTTACAATCCCATCTTCGGTTGGGCTGTGTGTATTCAGATCCTCTCTTCTTGACTTGCTGCTGAGCTTCTTCTGGGCCTGCCACTCACTCCCGCTTCTGGGTCATAATAGTCTCCCTCAGCCAAGACCCTTGCTCTCATTTGCCTGCCTGGTTCCATTACCAGGAGGCTCTCCTCATCTCATACCCAACCCTAAATTTAGCTACTATCTTATTTTCTCTTCTTGTTACTGCTCTATTTCTTATTGTTTGTGTTGTTAACTGTCTTGAAGACCAAATCTGCAAGAATTACACTGGTAGAGGAATCAGTTCAGTAAAATTCCAGGAACAAAACAAAAATCCATCATCCCTTCAGTTTCAAAGTTGCTCATAGACATTGAGTTTCCTTACAAGTCTAAAGAAAGCACTATTGAAAAACAAACAAGGGCAGCCCGGGTGGCTCAGCGGTGTAGCTCAGCCTTCAGCCCAGGGCGGGATCCTGGGGACCCGGGATCAAGTCCCGCATCAGGCTTCCTGCGTGGAGCCTGCTTCTCCCTCTGCCTGTGTCTCTGCCTCTCTCTCTCTCTCTGTTTCTCTCATGAATAAATAAATAAAATATTTAAAAAACAAACAAACAAGACACATGTTCACATGCACACACACGCAATCTAACTAGAATCACAGAGAAATCTCTTATAATGGGAAAGGCAGATGAGTCTCTTACTGGCTAGATATAAATGGGAACAGAATGTGATACAGAATGTGATACATTAAAAGTACTAGTGTCTTAATTGTAGAGATAACAGGGTAGCATTAAGAGACAAGTGATACTTAATGAGCAGCTAGTCAGTTCCACGTGTTTTTTACATGTACATTCCATTTAATTCTTAAATTCATCCTCAAGAGTGATGAGAATTGAGACTCAATTGCCACTCAAACCCTAGATAACAGTAATATCTGATTCTGTGTTCTTTCCAACAGTATCACTTTGTACGTGTGCAGCAAAGCTCTGACATGTGGAGGGCTAATAACACCTAAGTTAAATTGAGGAGAATATAGTCTCCGATCCTGGCATTGCCTCCCCTGGACAGGACTTTGGGAAAATCATTTATTTATTTCAAACTCTGATTTGTCCATCCTTATCTAATAGGGATAAATAACCTTTTATCTCCTCATACACACAGGGAATTAAGTGGTTAATGTGGGCAAAGCACCTTGAAAATACAAAGGGAATCCTATTTCTGTAGGAAGAATGACTATTGTTACTATAACAGTAACAATATAATAGGTACAGATTGGTAGGTTCATGTAACTCACAATCAGTTCAGTCCCAAGTCATTGTCAATCCCAAATTTGTAGTGTCTTTGAGAGCAGATCCCATCATGTATTTCTTCTGTGTCTCCCAAATCATCTTAACACAGTGCTGGGGTGTGCAGTGGATGCTTAATACACATTTTCACATAATGGAGTGAGTGATTAAATCCAACTATTGTTCAATATCTTCTTGAGTCATCAGTTACAGATGCAATTTTATCATAATATCAAAAAAGATTTCTTAAATGCCTAGACATAATTAGCCCAAGTTGCTTTAAGAAGATACAGTCATAACCCTGGTTTATAGTACTATCCAATTGAGGTTTTTTTTTTTTTAAGATTTATTTATTTATTTTGGAGAGAGAGACAGAGAGAGAGAGTGAGAAAGAGCATGGGAAAGAGGCAGAGGGAGAGGGAGAGAGAATCTCAAGTAGACCTCGTGCTGAGTGTGGAGACCCACACATGGCCTGGTCCCATGACCCTGATATCAGGAACTGCATTAAAACCCAGAGTTGGATGCCTAACCTACTGTGCCATCCAGGTGCCCCTATCCATTGAGTTTTAACAGGAATAATGGCCAATACTTTCTATATAAGGAAATATTTTATTTCCCTAAACTCCATTGCTTGCCTTTCAGAGAATCTTGGGAAATGTCAGTGGAATAAATAGCAAAAAATAATTTACTTAGAACTGAAATTTCACCTCTCATAAATTAACAATAACTGCTCCATTTTGAGCATTTACTGTGTATGTACTGTACACACACTATCCCTTTAATCTTTATAATGATCCTATGAAATTGGATCTATTATTGTCCCCATTTTATAGACAACGAAACAGATTCAGAGTAGAAATAACTTGTCTAAGTCATAACCTGTCCACGTCTGTAGCACAGCCTGATCCAAACCCACCCAGGCTGAATCTAAAGTGTTGCCCTTAACCAGGATCTTGCACACCAGCCAAGCACGTAGAAAGCCAGCTTTCTTTTGCTGCTTATCTTTGTCAAGTTCTTTATCCTTCATTTTTTACAAGAAAGGAAGGAAGAGAAGAAAAAAAGGAGGGAGGGAAGAATGAAGGAGAAAAGATGAAGGGAAGGGAAGGGAAGGGAAGGGAAGGGAAGGGAAGGGAAGGGAAGGGAAGGGAAGGGAAGGGAAGGGAACCCCTCCTAAGTAACCCAGGGAGAAAGTGGGACCTATCCAACTTAACACTGATCAACACTGTCAAAGAATAAACATATGGAGTGGCCGCTTGGTCTGATTTAATGTCATTTTACCTTTGTTTTGCATTTATCAGGAGAAGTATTCTTGCAGATTAAAGGACCACTGGAAGATACTTATAAAATCTACTGCTACCACCATGATGAGGCACACAGTGTACTGGAATCCTATGAAAAGGAAGAAGAGCTGAAGCAACATTTGAGCCACTGTATCCAGTCCTTAAAGTAAGGTCTTTTCAAATGATGATTTCCATGCCTAGCAGGGAACATTTTAACTGGATGTAGATGAAAGTTCTCACATAAATCCTAGATTTGATGAGGCTTGCTGGGAGCTCTACTTTGTGTTCTCTTTATGAAAAGCTGACATGCCAGAAACCCTGATTGACTTTTTCCTCCCCCCCTGTGAGCATGACTAAAAATAACATAGGAGATGATTCGGGGCTCTGTAAAGATGGAAAAAATGCAATATCAAAAAAATGAAATGTGGAAGAAAAGGCCCTTCTTAAAGCTGTTGTTAGCCGCCTGCCCCCACATGAAACAGCAGTGGAGCATGTGGACTAATAAAGTTAGTGGAATGTCCTGTGACTCTCTAAATGGCTCTCACCTTCCCCCGGATTAAAGAGAGGAGATGGGTGAGGACAGGTCAGACCCTGTTAAAGTTAGTTTTGGGAGAATTAGTCATGCCTTCCTTCCTCATCTCTAAAGTCTTGGCACTACATAATATATGTTGTTTTTAACCTGGAAGAAATGATTCACTATAAAAATCTGA
The DNA here is from genome assembly GCF_011100685.1 of Canis lupus familiaris. Classification (NCBI taxonomy): domain Eukaryota; kingdom Metazoa; phylum Chordata; class Mammalia; order Carnivora; family Canidae; genus Canis; species Canis lupus. The sequence goes on along the minus strand of NC_049253.1, from coordinate 13,428,671 downwards.
AAAACATAAGGAAGCACAAATAAGATAAAAAAAAAAAACTTGCTATCCCATGCATTGGTCTTGCTAGACCTTGCATTAATGCTAGCTCCTTGCTAGACCATGTATTAATGACCACAGCTTGGTTTTCTTTTTGATTTTTTTCATGTGCATGAAATATGGACATGTGTTTGGGCTGATCCTTTGAAATGGAATCCGTATCTTACTGTATATATTGTGTTCTACCGCATGATGCTTAAAGCCAGAATTTCTGCCCTACTCCACTTCTTAGTGGTTCTACTGTGGTCTTTCATTTCTGAGGAATATCCATTGTCAAAGATTTAACCAGAGAGGGTTGTGATATCTAAATCAAAGCATACCAGCCAGTCTGAGCACTCCCCCCTCCTTATATATTTTATAGTAGGGGGACAAAAATTGGGGCCCTAATGTGGTCCAAGAGATGGATAGCTGAATTAAAGTGAAATTAGCAGACTAAATGAGACTACAGTAGTCCCCCACCTTATCCATGGGGGATACATTTCAGTGGATGCCAGTGGATGTCTGAAACCAGGCATAGTACCAAACTCTATATATACTATGGTTTTCCTATACGTGCTGAGAATCAGAAGGAGGAGCATCTGCTTCTGGATAACGACTAACTGTGGTAATTAAACCCCCCAGATAGGGGAACTACTGGACTCTGGAAAATGTCTTTCAGGAGAGAACTGGGACTGAAAGTGGCCTTAAACAGGGCGCAGAGAATTTTTAAAAATTAACTTTATCACCTTCTAAGGGTCATTAAATTGCTGCAGTTCTTTACCCATTTTCATATCATGGAAAAGAATATATTCAAGTCACAATGTCACAAGCATTTATTTATGCTTATGCTATAGCAAGCATATATCTGGGTGCTGCAAATTCAAAGCTAAATAAGAATTAGACCCTGTCCACAAGGAGCTTGATATGATCAGGTAATTCTTAAAGATAAGATGTGACAAGTAGTTCCAGTTCATTATTTCTCCAGTATTAGCAGTTTAGTGTTAGAAGTCAATTCAGAGAAACCTTAAAGTTTGAAGTTGTATCCACCTTAATAAATTCATGAATTAGAAGCAACATCTTCTAAATATACAGATACTTGCTTTCCTGTGGACAAATGATGATGTTATACCAGGTGTGAATGAATACTTTTCTTACCTTAATTGAGTGGCAAGATCTGATCCAGTAATGTCTACCTTGAGTCATTGTCCTTCTTCAATTTCTAGAAATAAAAGAGAGGAAACTCACAGCAAGTGCACGACACACCTTTGGCCATCACTCCAACTACTACCCCAGGAATGGAGGTCCATACCGGGAGCAGAAATAGTTAACTTACTTTGGCTTGTGCTCCTAACAGTTGACTGGACATGGAGCTGTCAGTTCAGTGGGGGTGAATACTAGTTTATTATTCATTAAGACTTCTGACTTCTAAGAGAAAGAAATGGACCCTACCAGAATATTCCACTTGGCAGTGTGGTTCAGTACCATAGTCCCTAAAAGCAGCTAAAGGCAGAGGTAATTTTGAAATATCAAGAAGTCTCAATTACTGAAAATGACTTTCAGACTCAATGACTTATTTGATCTTTTTCTGAAAGCCTTGAGTTATTGCCTTGGTGGGTGTCCCAAATCTGGTGTATTCAGCACTATTCTGATTTTAGAGAATAATTTCAGGCACTGGAAGGTGCTAAGGTTTAGAAAGCACGAAATCCAGGTGAAGTAATATTGGCACAACTATTTCTTAAGGGAAAGAAAAATCAAAATAAAATAGCTTAAGTTAGAGCTATTTTCCCAAAAGTTGCCTTTCCATGAAAATAAAGTTGATGATGAATTGTACTGGTCTGCCTGAAAGCTGAGAGCAGAATTATTGACATTACTATAATACTGACCCCAATTGAGCTAAGCTTTAAATTCTAAGAAACAGGTTTTTAAACAGGTTTATAGGCCAAAGAGAGCCTGGAACACCCCAAGGGCTTGGCTTCCCTTGCCAAGTAATCAGTCAGAGCTATTACTATGGCTCTGCCTTTTCCTTGTGGCTAAATAACGGAGCCCAAGTGCACAGTTGCCAATTTCTAATGAATATTAGGTGTGGCCTCCATTTTCTACCGTTCAAGGGGATATTGGAACAACAGGGTTTGAAGCAATATCCATGAGAGAGGTAGCTTCAGGTCTCAGAAGTTAAAGCAGATTTTTAAAGCTTAGGTTGCATTTGAACTAAAATTAAAACATGTTTATTGAGGGCCTAATAAATATTTATTAAGAATGCTAGATAATATTCGAAAAAAAATATGTATGCGTAGTTCTTGCCTCCTAGGAACACACCTTCTACTTGGATAGATAAAACCATCCAGAAAGTTTAATAACAATATCAGAGTTAATTTAAATAACACACCAGAAGCTGTCACGGTGAGGTTCAAGGCTAATTTCCAAAAGGATGGTAGAGAGTTTCCTGGTTTTGTAACAGACTTGAGCTCATAACCTTTGGCTATTCTTTGAAGCCCATTATCTTTCAAAAGAGAAGATATTATTTGTATCTAGAAAATAATTTTCAATCCCTTTGAAATGTTAGGACAGCACTTCTTGTTGTATGAGTTCCCCTGTGTCAGATCCACAGGAATGTGTATTAAAGGTGCAGAGTCTCATGTTCTGCTCCAGATGAAAGGGGAAGGAAAGAAAGAAAGAAAGAAAGAAAGAAAGAAAGAAAGAAAGAAAGAAAGAAAGAAAGAAAGAAAGAAAGAAAGAAAAGAAAAGAAAAAGAAAAAGAAAAAGAAAAGAAAAGAAAAGAAAAGAAAAGAAAAGAAAAGAAAAGAAAAAAGAAAAGAAAAGAAAAGAAAAGAAAAGAAAAGAAAAGAAAAAAGGAAGGAAGGAAGGGAGGGAGGGACTGTGAGGGTCCAGTCCACGAAGCTACATATTAGCTACATATTAACAAGCACCCTGTGATAATTGTGGATACATACTCATCTTAAAAGGACACCTTCAGAGAAAGAAGCACATGGATTTTCTTCATGACTATAGATACATTCAGGGCTTGGAGATCTTAAGAAAGAAAAGACTAAAAGTATCTGGAAGCACAGTATTACATTTACATCTGTAGCCTGCAAACTGGAAATCTGCAAGTTTTATTTGTTCAACAAGGAGTATTTACAGATTCTCAGTAGTGACCCCTTAGACTGCATGAAATATTATTAATACAGTCTCTAAATTTATGGAAGTCATTTGCTAATGCTCTAGTTACTTAGCCTCTATGGGGTTATTTAAGGTTTCTGATCTGAAGGAGGAAAATGAAAAAAAAAAAAGCTATAAATGCAAGTGCTACTATAATTAGAATAGCCTGTCTGCTACCTCCTTTTTCTGTTTTTCTAGCTATAAATACCACCAAATCTCTGCTGCCTTTCAGAGGCCCTAGAGATCTGTTTATTTTGTAATAGGAAAAGAACTAAAGGACTTTTCTGAGTTTTTTGGTAGCTGGAAGACAAGTTTCTAGCTTTATGCCTCATTGTTAAAAATTTATATGCATTTTTCTTCTTCCAGACCGAAGCCACTATCCTCAGGAGGAAAACTAACTCTAGTCATGGGGGTATTTTGGCTGTTCATATGACTACTACAGCTCCTCCATTCAGAAGGAAGCTGAAAGCTCATGCAAAGCAGAACCTAAAAGAATAGAGTTCAATATGTTTGCCACATTTTATATTTCTTAATGTTATTCTAATGGAATGTTCCAAATTAAAATCGTTTTTGGAAATTTTTTCAGTTCCTTGTTATGTGGCACCATGTTTGAACAAAACTATAATCATTATGATATAGCCACATAAGAAATGTGTTCATTGTAAGTCCAATTATAATGATCCCATGAAGGTAGGAGGTGTGGAAGTATTCATATTAAGTTAGTTTCCCCATAAAAGGATAAATGAACACAATCTAATTTCTTCCTTCCTGAATTGTCCTTGGCTGGGGTTAACTTCAAAATTTCAGCCTAAAAGGGAGACTTTAAAAAAATGATGAGCAAGTAAGGAGACCCTATAACATAATACTACTATGCCATTACTCCAACAGGTTTTCCCTGTTAGAAAATCTCTCAGGTTCCTTTTTGTACAATGCTACACTTACGTTAAACACCATGCTAATTTATGTCATAGTATTTGTTTTATTTGGTTGAAATAAATGAAAAAGAAAAAAATCTATATCTTTTTTAGGAGTCAAAAGAATAATCTTTTCTTTCAACTTCAAATTTCGTGTTTTGGCTCCCAAACGATCACGTTGTTCACTTGTTCTCTTCCATAGAAAAATGCATTTATATTTTTATTCAACTTCTCCCCAAAATTTTCTGATCTATGATCTACAGAGCATACTAGGAAAATGAAATTCTCATTAGAAGGGGACAGAGATTAAGACAAAAATGTGAGCTTAAAGGAAATGAATAGAAGGAAATACAGGGTTCAGGGTGGCACAATTTCTTTCATTGACATAGAAGAGTTCTTCAAACAACAATAATTGCCTGAAATGATAGCAGCCGCTGATTTTTTAAACATTAGAATTCTTTACTTGATTCCAACAAGAAGGTCTTAAAGTCAGCACAACCTAGTTATTTTGGGGTATCTAGGAATCCGTTCATATAAGATGTCTGAAGAGTGGAGGAGTAATTGTTTTTACATATATGTATACCATTGTTTTTTGCATATATGGAGTACTGGGATTGATTTTTTCAAACTTAAGTCCATTAAAATTTATGAAATTCAAACTACATATTTATCATGGATTTTCTCAGTGAAAATGAAAAAAACATCTACTATTATGAGATGGGGGTCACAGTATTTTTATTTTTTTACACTGAAAATATTCAGGGCAAATGGATGGCTCAGTAATTAAGTGTCTGTCTTCTGCCCAGGATCCCAAGGTCCTGGGATCCAGCCCAGCATCAGGCTCCCTGCTCCGTGGGGAGCCTGCTTCTCCCTCTCCCTCTGCCTGCCAGCCCCCCTGCTTGTGCGCTCTCTCTCTCTCTCTCTCTGTCAAATAAATAAAAACTTTTTTTTAAGTGACAGTGTTATGGAGAAAAAATAAAACAGGGAATGAAGATAAAGAGAAGCATAGGAGGCAAGGCAAAATTTTTTAAAAATTGGTCCAGGAACGTTTCATTGGGAAGAAGAAACCTTTGAGCAAAGACCTGAAGGAGATACAGAGGGCACCATATAGATACCTAAGGAAAGAGCAAGCCAGCAGAACTGCAAGTGCCAAGACCTGGAGGCAGAAGCCTGCCTTTGGACTTCAGTAAGATCAAGGAGGCTGTGTGGTTGCCATAGTTTGGGGGAGTTTGTGAACAACAGGAAATGAGGTAGAGAAGAAATCAAGAGAGATCAAGTTGCCTTGGAAGGACATTCGTTGTACTGAGCAAAATGGAAGCCACGAAAGCTAGTAATAGTTACTGGAAGTTTTTGTGGGAATTACCTTATTAAATAGGTGAATTGTTCATAACTTGCATTAATACTGTATATAGAGATATTCTGTAGTGCCTGATGGTCATTTCCGGCAAGTCATTTATACTTTACTCTGGAGTCTTGTAATCTATTTAATGGATTCTCTTTTTTTCATGATGTAAACAAAAAAATTGATGTTTAAATCCATTTTTGCATAATCAAAAACAATAGTTCTAAGATCCAAATCAATAGTTTTTTTACCCTAGACAGCATGAAACAAAGTTAGTGTATGTACGCTACAGATAAAATTTTAGGGATGTGATTATAAAATAATGAGACCAAGTCTATAAAACGTTCATGGAAAAATAACACCGCTTTATTTAGTGAAAATTTAAAGATTTTATAATGTTTGCATTTACCTCAAATATGCAGATTTACATTAATTTACTTTTCTCCTCCTCTCTTACAGGAAGATATATATGCAAGAGTAAGTACCTTGTTTTAATAATAGAAATCAAATGTAACTATAATGGGAGAGTGGGGGAATGGCATAACTGGGTGACAGGCATTAAGGAGGTCACTTGAAGTAATGAGCACTGGTTGTTATATGCAACTGATGAATCACTGAACTCTGCCTCTGAAACTAATAATATACTATATGTTAAGTAAATTAAATTTAAATAAAACTTTAAAATATATATATATAACGGGGATAAAGCTGTTGAGTATTTCCAAAAATTAGAAGTTTTGGTTTTTACAATTATGTCTATTGCTTTTAATACATTATTTCCATTTATCTGAGGTGATCCTACATATTAAATTATCTCATGTACTTTACAAAATGTTTTTGAAGACTCCTGGTGTATAATTTATTTAAATCACAAGTTTGTTGGTGCCAGGAACTTTTTAGGAACTGCTCATCACATATATTACTTAGGAATATTAATGTGTTCAAAAACACACCTTCTTAAGAACTACATTAGACTTTAAAAAATCTTAGATAAATAGTCTACTGGTTTTGAAGTTTCTGTAGATTAATGTACAAAAGAAAAGATTCTTTGTGCGTTATAGTAAATATTGGGTTTCTTCTAATTTAGATTATTATATGATTTATAGAGAAAAAAACAAATACACATATATATATAATATGTTCAATATACCTAAAATATTAATAGGAAATAACTTGTCACTAAGACAATATAGAAATTATATTATAAAGTAGCACACATATACACACACTTTGGAAGATGTCCATTTTTATAGAAGGGAAAGCATAGTCTAGTCTAGTACTGAATGGTTGATACTGGCTTAAATACAAACTCATATTTATAAGGACTTTAAAAAAGCACATTTGGTTTAGCATGGTCAGCAATAATCTAAGGGCCTGAGTTCCTAGTCTGTGTGTTTGTTTGTGTACATGTGTCTGTGTGTGCCTGTGTATTCTAAATTCCTGAAACTGTACATCAGGAAATAAAAAGCCTACAATATAAAAATTATATTACTTAATTTAATCTGTAAACACCTGTCATTCATGCTTTGTTACAGAGCAACAATGAGGAAAGATAGAATTCCAGAAGTGAGGTGCAAGAACCAGGCATCCATCATAAAGGGGACTGAGAAGTTAGTTTTTGACATAGCAAACAGGCACCAAACGCAACCAGTCCTCTCACTTTATGAGTCTTTTCTTCCAAAAGTAAAAAATATATATATGTGTATATATACACATGTGTGCATATATACATGTATATGTGTGTGTGTGTGTATATATGTATATATGTATATATATATACACACACACACATCCTACAGTGCAAACAAATGTAATTTTTTTCAATGAGTTCCCAATTCTGAAACAATTGAATTTGAAAAAGTGCATAATGGGTGGGGGCCTTTGTCCTTTCACACACTGGGGTCTTCCTGGCTTCTCTTCAGTGATAGCCGGTGTGGTTGGAGGGGGTGGGGAGATTATGGTCTCATTAAAAACCCTGTGCCCCTGGCATAGTGCCTAGGACCGGAGATTTACACAGAGGAACTATGTGAATTACAGAAGAACTTCCTGTGCTACAAATTCTGCTCAGGTTTCCTTTCCTAAAGCTTAGGTCTTTATAACCAAAAGACCAAAAAGAGGGAGAGAGATTCAGAGCAGAGTGAGAGATTCTTTTAATATAGTTAGCATGCACAGGCTCCTACACACAGAATACAACAAACAGTACATTGTATTGAAATGCTTGCTTAAAAAAATCTCAATAGCTTTTAGGACAATCCCGCTGTGTGGGAGTTAGCAGGCTTTGTATGCCCCCTCTAGCCTATTCTATACATCAAGAACTGGAAAAGAGGACGAGCAATCGCAGCATGTGGCTGGATGCACATCAAAGCTACATTTGCCATGAGTTATTTTCCTTCCTGCTTCTCTCACTCTGGTCATGAGGTGCACATGCTGCCACATAAAAGGGTAAAAAGCAATGTCAAGTGCTTTGTAATTGTTTGGCTCCTTAGCAGCTAAGGCCAGGAATATTGCAGCCAAGAGTGCATTTAGGAAATGTGGGTTTTTTGATACTTCAAAAAAAAAAATCTCCCTACTTATGGAAACGGAAAATTGTGTGCGGGTTCTTTTTTTTAGAGTTTACATTTTAAAAAAATGCAGAAAAAGACAAGAATACTTATAACTCCTAAAATGTTTATTTTGAATTATAATCTTATGCAAACATCATAGACAGTATTAAAGTGACAAGAATCCTAGAATCCTGCACCAAAAATCCCCCTAAAAGCATTTGATATAAGTCCCATGTTTGAAAGCAAGAAAAACATAACTATTCTAAATTTAACTATCTCCAGAAATGCAGTGTTTCATCTTTATGCTTTTACACTTTTTTTTTTTTTACATGTGCTCTCTGTCTTGATCAGATATTTCTACCTTTGGATTCAGGGTTTCTATCGATCTCAAAATGTTATAAGTTATTTCTCCTTTCTTAAGCTTTATATTTTTAAAATCCTTAAAGAAACACTGTGAAATATATTTTTAAAATTATTAAAGAAACACTGTGAAATACAGAAAATCAAAATGAAGACCGTGGAGACAATCGGTAGTCACATTCCACAGTTAACTGTTGTAACATTTCATGAGTCCCTCACTTCATAGCAATTTTTTCTCCACACACATGCATATTGACTAACATGGGACCACTATATATTTCCTGTATGTCAACTTACTACCTCATTCATCAGTATATCATGGACACCTTTCTATGTTAGTAAATATAAATCCACATTGCTTTGTGACTGCATAATATTTTACCTGATGTATATACCATAATTTAGTTTACCAAACCCTTATAGATACTTGAATAGTGTCTATCTGTCCTATAAAGATGGATGTTTTGTGTTCATTCTTATAAATGATCTCTGTACAATAATTTGATTTTCTTAGAAGGAGTTTCTAAAAGTGGAATTGCTAGATCCAAAGGCTCTTGATACTTAGTGCCAGAAAATTTAAGAAAAGTTGAACTAGGGATGCCTGGATGGCTCAGGGGTTGAGTGTCTGCCTTTGGCTCAGGGCGTGATCCCGGGAACCAGGATTGACTCCCATAATGGGCTCCCAGCAAAAAGCCTTTAATGTTGTGTCCTGCTTAAAAACTATAAGATTGTTTTAAAGTGTAATCCCTGTTTCCTTTACATTCTTATGTAATTTCATTTTTAACATTAAAATCTTTGATCTATATGGAAATTATTTTGGTATAAAGGATTCATTTTTGATATTTTCTTCTATATAACTAGATAATTATCGCAATGCCTGATACTGAATAATTCATTTTTTCTATTGAGTAAGAATGTCAAATTTATTATGTACTTCATTTTCATACATATTTGTATTTATTTCTTGATTTTTTTATTTTGTGCTACTCTTCTATCTATATATGAACCCATACCAAACTGCTTTCATTTCTACAGCTTTATATTTTAGTGTAAGATATAACTATAGTTGACCCTTAAACAGAATAGGGTTTGGGGTGCTGACTCCCATGCAATTGAAAAGCCATGTATAGCTTTTGATTCCTAATAAACTTTACTAATACTCTACTGTTGACCAAAAGCCTTACTGAGAATATAATTAGTCAATTAACATATATGTTATATGTTCTATAAATTATATACTGTGTTCTTATAATAAAGTAAGCTAGAGAAAAGAAAATTTATTAAGAAAATCATAAGTTGAGGGCACCTGGGTAGCTCAGTCGGTAGACTCTTGATTTTGACTCAGGTCATGATTTCAGGGTCTTGGGATCCAGCCCCTCATTTGGTTCTGCATTCAGCAGGGAGTTTGCTTGAGGATTCTCTTTCTCCCTCTGCTCCTCCTCCCAGAGCTCGTGCTCGCTCTCTCAAATAAATAAATACATTTTTAAAAAAGATAAAAACAAAGAAAATCATAAGGAAGAGAAAATATACTCAGTATTGTGCTGTATTTATTTAAAAAATCCATTGTATAAGTGGACATACACAATTCAAATCCATGTTGTTCAAGGGTCAACTATAATCTCCGCTCAATACTCTTCAGAATTTTCTTGAATATTTTTGCATGTTTCCTTCTTTAAAACTTTTGTGTTTTTGTAAAACTATATGTAGTATCGTTTAAAAAGCCACATAGCTGGGCACCTAGGTGGCTTAGTCTGTAAGTGTTTGCCTTCGGCTCAGGGTCATGATCTCAGATCTTGGACTAGAGCCCCGCATTGGGCTCCCTGCTCAGCTGGGAGTCTGCTGCTTCCTGCCCTGCTTGTTCTCTCTCTCTCTTTTCTCTCTCTCAAATAAATAAAATCTTTACGAAAAAAAAGTCAAATAGTTCTATAGGATTTAGGAAAATTAGCAATTCCCTCTTCTCTCACCTGCTTCTAAAGAACATAGGCATTTTACTTAATATTTTGGTACTTAATCTTCATGATGTTAAAAACGTTTGGTTTTTCCCATTGTAAGTATTATGTTTTGACTTCCATCTATGGAACACAAGAATTTCTCTCTCCCTATGCCATCTCGACTACACACACACCCTTCCCATCTCTCCATTTTTCCCATGTGATTACATTGTCATTTGGATTAGAACAATAGTCAATGTTTGATTTATTATATTTGAGTATATCTGAGTAAATTTCTTTTCAGAGCTAAACCTTGGAATAAACTGATTACTTGTTTTTCTGGGAGTTAACTGTTTATTTATTTTCATTTTCTTAGTTTTCTTTGTTTTAATCATTAATGCCACACTCACAGCCAGTTATCTCTTAAGACAGATGGATGCATTATGGATGCTATCAATTTCATCTCCCTAAAACAGCTTCTCTCAGAGCTATCTGACCTGTTGAGTTTGGACCAGGTGACTGGGCACAGCTGTCTTTGAGGAACTCTTGTCATCCTGGAGAATCTCTCTTTTTTTTTTAATAATAAATTTATTTTTTATTGGTGTTCAATTTGCCAACATACAGAATAACACCCAGTGCTCATCCCGTCAAGTGCCCTCCTCAGTGCCCACCACCCAGTCACCCCCACCCTCCTTCCCTTCCACCACCCCTAGTCGTTTCCCAGAGTTAGGAGTCTTCATGTTCTGTCTCCCTTTCTGATATTTCCTACCCATTTCTTCTCCCTTCCCCTCTATTCCCTTTCACTATTATTTATATTCCCCAAATAAATGAGACCATATAATTTTTGTCCTTCTCCAATTGACTTATTTCACTCAGCATAATACCCTCCAGTTCCATCCACATCGAAGCAAATGGTGGGTATTTGTCATTTCTAATGGCTGAGTAATATTCCATTGTATCCAGTCATCCTGGAGAAGCTCTTTACCTCTTTCCTGTTTTTAGTGCATCCTTCAATAGGTTCCTGTGTTCACCAAGAATACATGGGAAGTAAAATTTTAAGAAATTTTATATCCAAAAATATTTATTTTACCCTCACACATGATTTATAGTTTGATCAAGTATAGAATTCTAAATTAGGGAATCCCTGGGTGGCTCAGCGGTTTAGTGCCTGCCTTCAGCCCAGGGCATGATCCTAGAGTTCTGGGATTGAGTCCCACATCAGGCTCCCTGCATGCAGCCTGCTACTCCCTCTGCCTGTGTCTCTGCCTCTCTCTCTCTCTGTGTGTCTCTCATGAATAAATAAATAAAGTCTTTAAAAAAAAAGAATTCTGAATTAAAAATCCTTCATTTTAGAACTTAAGGGTAATTCTTCATAATTTTCTAGTTTTCAGCATTGCCATAAGACATTTAAAGTTTTTTCTCATTCTTCACCATTTGTTTGTACCCATTTGTTTACCTATTTCTCTGAAGGATTGTAGGGTCTTCTATTTGTCCCCAGTAGTCTGAAGTTTTAGGAATTCCCAGGTGTGAATCCATTTCATCCATTGTGCTGAGTTCTCAGCAAGTTCTTTCAACATGCTAACTCCTGTTCTGTTCTTGAATTATTTTACTGATGATTTCCTCCCCATATATACTCTGTTCTCACTTTCCGGGACTCTACTTATTTCAATATTGGATCTTTTAGACCAATCTTCTAATTTTTCACATTTTTGTTCTCTTTTCTATCCCTTTGAATTTTTTATCTTCTTTCTGGAAAGTCCCTGAACATTTTCTTCAATACCTGTGAGATTTTATTTGTTATTATCCTTTTAATTTCCAAGAGCTCTTTCTTAGTTCTCCAAATGATCTCCCTTATTTGTACAGCACTCTAAAAATTAGGCTGTTTTGGGGGAGCCTGGGTGGCTCAGCGGTTTAGCGCCACCTTCAGCCCAGAGCCTGATCCTGGAGACCTGGGGTTGAGTCCCACTTCAGGCTCCCTGCATGGACCCTGCTTCTCCCTCTGCCTTGTCTCTGCCAATTTCTCTCTCTCTCTCATGAATAAATAAATAAAATATTTTTTAAAAATTAGGCTGTTTCTTCAGCAGGTTTCCAACTAGTCCTTCTTATTCTAATTCCCACCTCCCTCTCTCTCCACTTCCACAGTTTCTCAGGGTCTAATTAATGAATCTTTGGAGAAATGATTAAATTATTGTCTCTCCATATTACTGGTTCTCTCCAATTTGAATCTCTCTGGTAATAAATCAATTACCATTCATTCATGTTCTTTACATCTTCTGAAATTTCTTAATGGTTCTGTATTTATTTTCACAATTTTTTATTTGTGTCAAATCCTATTTGTTTATTATTTGTATAGTGATATACAGTTTTTTCTAAAATTGACTTAAGGTGTTTTAAAGGGAGAGTGAATTGAAAATAAATTCAATAATAGTGTACATGTTTTGTGGCTACTGTAAAATTAATATTAAATTTAGGATACTTGTGGTCATAGAACAGAGGAAATTCAAAGTAAATTCAAAGTAATATGATCAATAGTTAAATGATTATTTTTCCTTCCTCTGTTTTCTCCCTCTAATTAAGATATATTGGTGTATCTCAATGTTGTATACCTGATTCTTCGTCCTCCACCACAGTTTTTACATTGTTTAAATGTCATTTTTACTTTCATTGTGTGACTGTTTTCTTGTTTCTGATGCGAAGCTCTTTATAGCAAAACTGGGTGCTGCTAAAACAAAGCCAGCTGTGTTTACTTGACTTTGTAAAGTCCTAATAATTCACAACAAGATTAGTGTAGCTACTTATGGTACTAAATATTTGCCAAAGTATTCATGATAAAACAGAGGAAGATGAAACAGAATTACAAATTAATGACTACCTTAGTTTTTAGCCTAGTGTATATGGGAAATTGTTACTTTTTTGCTGGGGATACATGTGATAATGGGTGCGTGGCTGAGCTGGGTTATATCACACATACAACTCATTTGCCTCTTGCAGTTATCAGAACTTAATCTTACCCAAAGGGATTAGATGGGGTGAATGCCTGGAGTGTCATTATCTTAAAAGACATCCTCTATCTTTTCTACCATATTGCTTGTCTGTGTGATGCAGATATCAGAACATCATTGCTCATCACTTGGGCTGTCCAAAGTACATGTCTGAAGACAAAAGTGTCTGGGAGATTTCTCATTTTTAAGAAAGCCTTTCTAAATATTTGCATTTCTGATACTTTTAAGAGAAACAGTAATCATTTATAATTGGTATTATTATCGTTTGAAACAGAAAAGGGAGGTAATAGAACTTTGATGTCAAAACGGAATGGAAAAAAAAGTAATGATAAGATAGGGACACAACTAAAGGGTTGAGGCTGGTTTTTTGAAAGATCTTAATAAGGAAGAAAGAAGGCAGCTCAGAGATACTAGACTGTCCTTTAATGTATCTGGGGATGTTTTTAGTAGTTAAAAAATTTAAATATGCATATAGCAATAGACCACACTAATAAACTACCTTATTAAAATTGAATTTTCTTTGAGTTGTTTGATTATATTTTGATAGCATTTCAGTTATTTTTAGAAGATTAATTAAACTAATATTTGGTGACAAAGGGAAAATGCAGAAGAAATTCTGATTATATTCATACAGATAATATGATTTCTTCTAATTAAGTTAATGCCTTCCATATTCCAGACCTGTTCTTATTTAAGGGAATAATTTCTACTCAACTGTCTAAACTATTGTATTGTTGAAGAATCTCTGCTTAAGATATATAAGAAAATGCCGTATTTCATATTTGAATATTCTGCTTTTGATACACCATTAGTTAGAAAATATATTTTTAGTTACTTTTTTTTTAGCATTCATAATAGATTTACAGTTTTTCCCATCCACTTCACCCAGTCCTCTGGGAAACCAAAATATCTCTCTCTCCCTATCTCCCTCATTCCCTCCTTGCCATCCTGTCTCCTTACATACCTTCCTCCCTTCCTTAATAGATTTGGTATAAATGGGAAGAAGGTACAAGATAAATCATATTAAAACAACTCTTTACTCCCTTGCAGACCTTTAATACTTACTTTGATTTTCCTTAAAAAAAAATATTGCCTTTTGGTTTGCTTCCATCTTTTTCTATTATAGTATCATCTTTTTCTCAGCATGTGATAAAACTCTTCAATCTATTATTCAGGACCATTGTGCAATTTTTTTTGGCAAAAAATTCAATGTAAAATAAAAACACATTACAGAAAATCTGAAATCTATCACTTCAATCTCCAAATATTCATTGAGAAAATACTATATGTTGTGCCAGAGATGTAGTGATGACAGAGAAATTGCGCATAAACTGGTAAGTAGGGAAACAAAATGATTCCAGAGGGTTAATAAGAGCTATGATAAAAATAAAAATGAGGAGATGTGGACAGAGTGACTGATGTGTATGTGTATGTACACATGTGTGTGCATGCACATGATCATTTAAAGTTTCTTAGTTTCTCATTTATCAAATGAAGAGTTCAAATAGATGATCTCTAAGGTGTTAGCAGACCTTTTCTAATGATAAACTTTTCTAATATTGTCCAAATTTATTAGATCCATTTCACTGTTCCAATGATGTGGTATGTTGTCTATTTATATTGATATTTAGAAATAATAATTGAAGAATTAAAAAAATTAAACTATTAGGATGTGAAAACTGTCAATATTCTTATCTACTAAAAAACCAAATGAAAACAAAACCCAAAAACCCAAATCCAAACAAACAAAAAACCTAAAAGAAAATAAATGTGTATATCTGTCCACCAGAAGGGATTCAAAGCCCAATTTGTATCCATGCTCATTTATAGTGTCTCTTTATTTGCCCTTTTGCAAAAACAAACAAACAAACAAACAAACAAAAAAACCCATCTTTTAGAAACTACTAACTTCTTACTAAAAAAATGAATGACAGTGGATTGGACAATGACATGACCAGTTCACTTTCTATGAACTGCTTGGCTAGTTGGAATGGTTGTAATCTCACCTCAGAAGCTCCTAAAGGAAGAGTCAGGCATGAGCATTCACTTTTGTGTAGCCATTTGAAGATCTGTTGGTTAAGAAGAATTCTACGTGGAAAGTCATGGAAAGTATCATGTGATAGCAATGATTAGTAACAGTGGTGGTATTAATAATTAATTTAGGGAGCTATTGCATTTATTATAAATCTCTTTTGGAAACCGTGGTAGAACCTCTGAAACACTATGAATTCGACTATTCAATTTGGTAGAAGAGAGGAGACAATGCTTTCTTTTAACGATACTTGGCAAGTCATCTGTTTAAATAATTAATTTCTTTTCCTCACTAATAATCACAAAAGTGCCATCAGGAAAATGCATTTTTCTTGGTTGTCATGGAAAAATGCATTCTGAAATTGTTTCCAACTATTGTTATGAATTTTGTTATTTAAAAAAATATATAAGTGGAACATGGATAGAAATCCTGCTTTGAGTTCTCAATGGACAGATACACTCACGTGTTCTTGTAAGCTTTTGCTTGGTAGTAGGGTCTTTCAGCCTGGCTTCTTTCTGTCATCCATCGCTCTTGCTTCATTTTTAGAAATGGTATGCAGCCACATGGAGGAAAAATAAAGGAAAAAAACAGTTTCAAGATTAATCATAAAAATCACAAAAATGAAAAGGAGTTAGTAAGACAAATGTCTGTGAAACTGATATTAGTTATGTCTATTGTAGAGGCAAGCCAAACCTACTGGACATGGGCTCTTTGATGATCAAACCAATCCAGCGTGTAATGAAATACCCGCTCTTGCTGTGTGAACTCCAGGGCTCCACCCCTCCCTCTCACCCTGACTTTGGGGCGCTGGGGGATGCCTTTATTGCAGTGAAAGACATTAACGTGAACATCAATGAATTCAAAAGACGGAAGGATTTAGGTAAGAAGAGACATGATGAATTGAGTGTTTACTGTGATTGAAGTGTTCTGCTTATGCTCCTGAGAATCAGAATATCTAAGTAGTTACAGCAGTTTTCAGTGATCATGTTCACTTGATATCTAGAGTTAGAGGTTGGGAGCAGAGTGTAGCTCTGCCTGGCCAGCTGAGTTCAGGAGATCATGAGGCACAAAAGAAAGAAAGAAAAAGAAAGAAAGAAAGAAAGAAAGAAAGAAAGAAAGAAAGAAAGAAAGAAAGAAAGAAAGAAAGAAAGAAGAAAGAAAGAAAGAAAGAAAGAAAGAAAGAAAGAAAGAAAGAAAGAAAGAAAGAAAGAAAAGAAAAAGAAAATGAAATTTTTAAAAATCAAGCAGCCCTATACTTGAATTCTTTTGACCCCCTCATGCCTTGTGACATACTGTGGGCTAAAGATACCATAGCACATTGTTCTCCTGTCACTGGTGATATGTGTGGTAAGAAGGAGACACGGCATGGCCAGGAAGCTAGAGTAGTGAGAATCTAGAGCCAAATCAGTGATCAAACAGGCCCAGCTAATACATCAAGCTCATCTGGTTCTGGCACATAAAGAATGTAGATTTTGTAGCAATAATATAATATAATAATCCCTCTATTGAAGGGAACAAGTATATTTCTTTCTCAAATTAAAAAATTATTGTTACGAATTTGTTAGCCAAGATGTAAAATTCATGTCTGAAGTGGAATGTAGATTTCAAAACAGGAGGCACAATTATAGGGTTCCTATCATCCCAGATGTAGTAATGTACTGGGATAGATTGTGTGTGTCCTTTGTCAGTGTGATTTGTGTCCATAAGTTCTTAATTGGCTTTTTACTTCTAATACTAAATCTCAATTCAACATTAAAGCAATGGTAGGACTTTAGAGCTAACTGCTCCAACAACTTCATTTATTTACATTGTTTTTCTTTTCTAAATTTATATTCAAAAATAGTATGTATTTATATTAATAAATTAAAATTACAAAGAAGGGACTAGAGAAAAAAAGTAAAAGTTGTAGAGGAAGAGACACCATAAACAAATTAAAAGACAGTCCATAGGCAAAGGATTACTATATAGAATATACCATTACTGATATTTAATCAATAATAAAAACATTCTAGGGACGCCTGGGTAGCTCAGCGGTTGGGAGTCCGCCTTCAGCTCAGAGCGTGATTCTGGAGTCCTGGGATCGAGTCCTGCGTTGGGCTCCTGCATGGAGCCTGCTTCTCCCTCTGCCTGTGTCTCTGCCTCTCTCTCTGTGTCGCTCATGAATAAATGAATAAAATCTTTAAAAAATAAAAAATAAATTCTAATACAAAAAAAAAGATTAGTAATAGAAGGAAGTAGTTCAGAAAGACCGATACATTTCTAAATGTTAAGCTTCACTTATAATCAGAGAAATGCAAATTAAAATCACAATGACACATCATTCTCATCCTATCAGATTGGCAAAAAAGATTTTTAAGGGACAATGTTAGGTGCTGAATCTCAATCTGCAGATGAGAAGTCTTCAGACTTTCTACGTCTTTTTTTTTTTCTATTTTCTTTCTTCTCTTCTCCTTCTTTCCATCTTTCCTGAACACGTGTGGCACTACAGTTTGCTGGGGTTTGCTTTTAAACTTAATTACATATTATGAACATTCTTCTAGTTAATATTGACCTTCAGTGGTTCCCTAGTTTTCCATTTCTGAGTATGTCATAATTTAGTTCACTGTTCCTCTATGGATAAACTTTTTGATTGTTCTAGAATTGTGCTATTGGAAAATGTGCTGTAGGGAACAAAACATTGTATGCCTGATATGGAAAGCAGCTTCTCTGCACAGATTTCCTGCCATAGACTATACGTTTAGAAGGTTCTGCTCATTTGTTCTCCATAAAAAATGTATTGGTTTAATCCTCACCAACGGTGTGTGAGATTGCCCATCGCCTAGCACCCTTACCGGAACTGAATTGTAGAAGTATTTAACATTTTGAACAACAGGAGAAGTGAAAATGATCTTAAAGATAAAAAGATAAAGCTCAGAGAGGTGACTCAGCTTTCCCCAAATGTCTCAGCTAGTGCAGAGCCAGCTACTCTAGAGTCTAAGGTCTCCTTATGTTGGGTGCAGTTTCCTTAGCTAGGTCTTGAGGCTTCATTCTAGAGACTGAAGACAATATATTATCTGAGAAGAGAGAAAGTTTTTCTCCAGTGCCAAGTATTTTTTAAATGTGATAAGTACATGGATCTTGAGCTTTGAGGAGCTCAAGTCCCTGCACACCTGGAGTTTCCAGTCAGTGGGTTGGGCAGCTGAGCTTATGCCTGGGGATTAGGGCCAGAGCATATTGCATCTGCATCAGAGGGTCAAAAATCACTTGGACTTCTCTCTTAAATATGGATCTTGAATTCTTTGGATGAAACATACACTTCCCATGTTGCACATGTTCAGATATGTGATTGCATTCTTTCATTTCAGTTCTAAAATACAAGAAAAATGATGAGGATGAATCACTTAAAGATAAATTGTCTAAACTAAATATTCATTCAATTAGCAAGAAATCAAAAAGAGTGACAAATCATCTAAAGATTCTGACCAGAGGAGAACCACAGGTAACTTTTCTTCTTGGGCCACATATGTTCTTCTGGGGCATATGAATGCTGATATTTTGCTTATTATCAGAGCTGTTTCTAGAACACTGAGAATCAAGGTACTGGCCAGATGTTGATCTTTTCTTTCTACCTCTTTTAGGGGAAATGGAGTGTGGTTGGCTTTGACACTATTTTAGCTGTAGTGCTTCCACTGAGGAAGCAAAGGAGAGATAAGGACATGAGGACAGGGCTCAACGTGAGATGCCCCGAAGTCCTGATACTCACCATCAAGTAGCATATAATCTCACCCAAGGCCATGTCCTTCTTTCATCCCTATCTTATCTCTGCTTTTTAAAATCTCACTTTCCTTTTGGGTTCCCTTAATGTTCATTCGATCTTCACTTCACCTATTTAAAAAGGGGTGGTTAAGTGCATCCCTTATTTTGATTTTTTTTTCCTATCCTAATCCTCTTCCTCTCCCCCCCCCCCCCCCCCCCCCCCCACACACACACACATATTGTCACTGGGCAACTGTTCTGTGTCAGCTGTTTAGCCTGGTTTGAACCACATTCATCTCAACCCCAAATAAATAATGGATGAATTAGCAAAGGCTCTCAAACTTTAATGTGTGTAACAATTAGCTGAGGAGCTTGCCAAAAGATTCCAGGGTTCCTCCTAGTTCAAGGGTGCAACCTAGAAGCCTGGTATTTTTGCAAAACTCCAGGTGTTCTGAAGCTAAATGACCTTCAAGTGAGTGACCAATGGAACACGATTGAGAATCACAAGACAGAAAGCTCATAGCCTGGATATGGAAATTAAGTGGGCTTCTAACAAAAAGTAGGCAGGACAGTTCCTTTGTTACCATATAGTATGTTTTTCTTCTTCTCATTTGCCTGATTTCATCCCTTTTTGTTAACATCTCTAAGGTTTTTAGTGTGAACTAGAGGCAACCATATGGTAGTTCAGTCTTGGTTTTGTTGGCTTTCCTTCGTTCTTTAGCTGCCATGGTCTTTTTCCTTTTTCCATTAAGTCTTTGCAGTTTTCTGACCCTAAGATGGTAGTGGCCTCTTCCTATTCTGAATGCCTAACAAACTTGCTGAGTGTTTTCCAATCTTGGCATCATGAACATTTGCTGAAGTTAGCACAGTGCAAAAATTAAGAGCAAAATTTTTGAAGTCATTCAGATCTGAATTAGAATATCACTTCTGCCATTTGCCTTGGGGCACATACCTTAAAGCCAAGGTGGTCCTCAAGATTATAAGGATCTAGCCGTGGAGGGCTTGTGAGAATGAAATGCGGTGATGCATATGAAGAAAGTACCTAACACAGTGGGTAAACACTCAGTATATATTGGCTGTCATCATCATCATCGTCATCCTCATTTCATATCACTACAGTGTATTACTGCTTACTAACTTTTAATGTACAGATTTCTTACTACTGTTGTAGATGTGAAATCATTTATGTATGGTGTATTAATCAGGTCTTTTAATTTCTGTATTTTATGATGTTTAGACAACTTGAAAAAGCTGGCCATGACAGATGCTCGTCCCAGGACTAGTCAGTCCATTCTTAGAGATAGCAAAGGGCTCAGCTGGGATCACTTCTTTCATATGTGAACCAACTAATCCAGCCCCAAACACCTTCCAATCTATCTCTCACACACCAAGCCAGTGTTCCTCTGTCTTAAATCATCCAAGGCCAGGTACCAGGCAAATAGAGACTACCACTAAAGCCCAGAGCCCAGGGGAATTTCCCAAACTGGCCAATCCTAAACTGTTTATCCTGACCTAGCTATTTTTATAGGGTTTCCCACCAAAACCACAATCAAGGCTCTGGCCTTGACTTTCCCCTTGCTCCTTTCTGCTACCTGACCAAAACCTAGTGATTGCCCTATGGACCTATATGGCACAAAGTAACCTTCTCTTTAGGACTTGTCAGTATATCAACTTCTTCCAAGCCTTGTTTCTGTTTCCTCTTGTGGCTGCACCTATTTTACCATTCCATATCCAATACGGACATTCTTAGAATCCGTGGCATGTATCATTCTTGTCAGTACTTCTTTATGCTCTTCTAGGGGCTCACTGGGTCCATTGCATGCAGGAAAAAAACTCCAGGCCCCTCTCTCAATGTGAAACTATAATGTGAGACGTTTGGGTCATTATGGTGTACGGTCATAGATCAGGGAAAGGAAAATCAAAACATTTGAACTAAAAACAACAATAATAAAATTGGATTGGAAATTCAATTTGAGAAGAGACGATAGCCTCCATAGGCATGTGTAAATGTCATGCACACAATTCTCCCCTGCTTTTTAGGTCTTTGCTTCTGACTTAAGACAATTCTGTTGAGGAACAATAGGCAGGTCTTAATTCTGGGCAGGTTTTTGTAAAAGCTGTTACATTCTTTAACATATTTATCATCAGCTTCTGATATTTTCCATTGTGAACTAAAAGTGAATTGTAGGTAAAGTGGCCTGAAGGGATATTAATTAGATTTTTCCCCCTTAATCTTTTGAGAAGATGTCCTGTCAGCAATGAAGCATTTCACTGTTAATCAGAAAATCAGCTGCATAGGCTGAACTGCAGAAGAGATAAATCTCAAATCAGTCAATTTTGCACTTGTCAGCAGCTCAAGTGAAATATTTGGTGGAGTTAGGGTATAAAACTATTACCCGAGAGGAAGATTCTATTCAATTCATCACACATGTATTGAACTCTATGTACCAGACACTGTGTTAGAAATTGGAAATACAAAGAAATTCTGAATTCAGACTCCTCGGGTTTGAATCCTGGTGTTACCTACTAACGTGAGTAAATTTCATTAATTTCCTATATTATTTACGGTAAAGACCAAGCTCCTTTCAAAGAGATTCCAAAACAAAGTAGGTTAAGCCAGATAGTCATTTATTTATCTCTTACAATAGTCCTAAGATGTGAGTTCAGACAGGTGCTGCTGCACAAAATTGTTCAGGAACCCAGTTGTCCCCAATTTTGTACTGTGCTGTTTCCCCAAACATACTGTCTTCATATGCTTGGTTGAAGTTGGGTCACTGCTGTGTCTTCAGTCTTGCCCTAAGGATAATGCTGTAAGGCCAAAGTTCAGAAGTGAAATACAACCCTTAGCTAACATCCTATGTATTCAAACCAGTTATGAAGGCAGAACCAGCTGCAGGGGAGACTGGAAAGGGTAGCTTCTAGCAGGGCAGCCATGTGTCCAACTTAAACTAACCATGTGTCCAGGAGGAACATCAAGCTATGTCTGCCACAGCTCCCAAGATTCTGTTTATCTCTAAAATGGGATTAATTGTGGCACCTCTGCCATAGAGTTTTATAAGAATTGAAATGAGAGCATGGAAAGCAGGTTTTAGCATAGTGTCTGGAACAGAGTTAGTGTTTAATAAATGTTAGCTATTATTATTATTGAGACAAAAAATACTTAATCTCAAATGCCTGCAATTGACCAGTCGAGAAAATCACTTAAATAATTAACAAGTGTTGTGAGAGGACATTGGGGAGCAATTAATTCTCTGTAGTGAAAAGAATAGGAATTCAAGGGAGGATTCACAGAACGGATGACAGTTGAGTCCTCAAAAAAAATTAAACAGAATTTTGTAAGGCAAAAGAAGGGACAGCAGCATATTCCAGCAAAAGGAAACAGCATAAGAAAGGCATGGCTCTAAGAATGTAGAACTGGACAATATTTCTCATACTGGGATCCTGGATCTCTTACTTTAGAATCATCTGGATCCCTGCCAAAATGCACAAAATAAAACAGCTAGTGATGGGTCCTTGAAAACTGCATTTAAAATAATCTGCCCCAGCATATTGTTCTATACATCAAACTAGATTAGCACATAGACACCCTAAGGCAGAGGGTTTTGAAATTCGTGTGAATTATAAAGAACTGTGCACCTATTTAATCAAAAGCTTCTTAGATAAACAATATTATGGGGTTTAAAAATAAAATAAAATATCACCATTTTCTGTACATCCAATTCTGAGGTCAACCATCTCCCCCCAACCCCCTCAGGTCACTCATCTCCCCCACCCCCACCCCACCCCCTCAGGTCAACCATCTCCCTCTCCCCACCCCACCCCCTCAGGTCAACCATCTTAAATGAACAAACCTATGAACTGAGAACAGCTATGGTTACTAACCAGTACAAACTGAAGAATATCCACCATATTCCACAAATCATTTGCATGTTCACATAGATTTTGCCAGCATGAAGCTGGTTCTGCCCTTCTTTTGTCATAATTTTGATAGTTAAGAAATACTTTGCACCATTAATAATAATTATGGTATTATCAAGAAATCAAGATAAGATATCAAGAAATAACTGAACACATGTGACCACTATCTTAACTCTGCTGAGTTTTCCTCACAGAAGGAATTTTTGCTAAGATTATATTCAGTTTTTCAAATTTGAGCTGGGTAAGAATTACTGCCTTTCTTTAGCCAAGAAGCTAAGTATATTTGCTAAATAACCACTGTGAAATTAACTGAGATGAGTCATATCAACAATAAGTTTCAGTCAACAGGTCAACTTTTCATTTTAATTTTAATTTTTTTAATTATTTTACATACCCACAAATTGAGCATAATTTAAGAGTACGTATATAATGCAGGCCATTAAAAACTGTAGAGAAAAGTTTTACCTCCTCCATCTACCATCACATAGATGAAACTCTGTGAAAGCTGAACAGCAGATTAACCTGCACTATGTGGCTCTGCTACAGTAATTGAACAGCAGTTGTGCTGTGTGCTGGTACACAGCAAGTACTGTGCTAAGGCAGTCAGCATGACATGAGAGGTTTTCATCTACACAAGGAGTTCTTTTGTCATGTGCTGGGCTAATACAGTCTGTGATATTTTTTTAAAACATCAGATCTGCTTGAGTTATAAAAATAAATAATTTCATCTACATTTTAGGTGAAAGACAATACCTTTAATAGAGAAGAAAAGCTATTTAGATACTTAGAAAAGACGGTGAGGCATTGTGTGAAGAACATTTCACTCTGTCTTCAACACATACAGGTAGGTAAGACACAACTGTTTCCAGCGTTTCTACAAGAAGGTATTGATGTCCATGGTTATTACGAAGAGTAAATGTGAATGTTCATTCATTTATATGATCTAATTTATATGATAAATTTCATTTATACTGTATCAAATCTGGGAGCTGAAGACTGCAGGTGAGGGAAACCAGTTTAAAGATTTAGATTTTGTTCTTTGCTTCCTTATCTGCTCCATCTTTCTCCCAACCAAAGTCACCATGTGGCGGGACATTAACTCACACGATTGCCATGTGGTGCTAGACTATTAAAATGCTTTTCTTATAACAGAGCTGAATTCATTAATGCAAAATTGATTCAGCAGAAATTTTCTTTATTTGTTGGATTATACTAACATACACTAACTATATGTTATATAGTTATATTTATATAATTAACATATACTAACATATACTAACTCTTGTACCCAAATCACAAATTTGCAATTTTAAAAGTGGGACTGAAAGAAAAAAAAAATCAAAGGAGGACATCACATAAAATTAGAGAAAGACTAAAGAGCATAAAGCATAACATAAAGGCCATATAAAAAAAAACACAAAAACCCACATGTGGATCTCAAATTCAGCTGCAAGCCTTTGAGAAGCCAACTTAAAAAAGGATGTACGATCTCACTAGTCTAGATGAATAGAGCACCTCTTATTTATTTTATAACCAGTGTTTCGTAACGCCCCCTTTACAGTTCTGAATGAAATTCACATGTAATTCAACCTTACATAGGTAGGTCTACATAAAAGAAAATCAATGTGAAGGATAATAAATTCCTTTTTTTTAAATTTTTAAAAAATATTTTATTTATTCATGAGAGACACACACACACACAGAGACAGAGACAGAGACAGAGAGAGAAAGAGAGAGGCAGAGACACAGGCAGAGGGAGAAGCAGGAGAAGCAGGCTCCATACAGGGAGCCTGGTGCAGGACGATCCCAGTTCTCCAGGATCAGGCCCTGAATTGAAGGCCACGCTAAACCGCTGAGCCACCCGGGCTGCCGAGAAAATAAATTCTAAAAAAATAATTGGAGAACTACAATATGCAGATGTTACACAACCATAGTAGTGTGGGACAAAAACACCCCCACAGATTCCCAGTAACCCAGGAGCTTTTTCTGCTAATGTTAAGAATCATAGACTTAACCAAACCAATTTGAAGTGTGGTATAATTATATTCAGTAGAGAAAGAATGGATCTCATAAAGAAGATGTGGTGTCTTCAACAACACCTTGATCATGGTTATGATTGCAAGACATAGTAGAATTCCATGTAACTCAGTTAACAAATGACCCCCTTCCCATTTTCCAGTTTTTACCTTGGATATCTATTTTTGGAAGCAGATGTTTGTATGCATAGGTAAAATATCATACCAACAGAGGATTAGGTTAACAGGTATCATGATTTGGAGAAAAGATTCTGTGTTATGT
This sequence comes from Canis lupus familiaris, assembly GCF_011100685.1. Lineage (NCBI taxonomy): Eukaryota > Metazoa > Chordata > Mammalia > Carnivora > Canidae > Canis > Canis lupus. The sequence continues at coordinate 13,403,422 of NC_049253.1, read as the reverse complement.
TGATTCTGTGTTATGTTGGTTTATTTTTATGTTGGTTGGTTAACAAGCCACATTCTTTTTTCATTTATTAACTGATGCAAAGCCTGATTTTACAATCAAGTTTGCTAATCTCTTCTTAAAGCTCCGCTTTCTGTGAAAAGAAAACAAAAACTTAGTTATAACAGCCAGAGAGCCGTGGGAACTCTATCCTTCATATATATTTCACGAAGTGAATGCATCTTGGGAACATCTACAGGAAAGTCTTCTATTTCCACTAACTGATTCAACAAAAACATGAGCATCTTCTTTTAAAAAGAGCATTACATTCACTAAGGAAAACTGAAGACACAAATCAAAGAGGAGTGATTTCTAAAATAAAGGATTTGTAAGAACTGAATGGTCAATAAGATGAAGTCCACTTAATAGAAGGTGTCATACAGAGTAGTAGGAGAAAGTGACAGAGGGCAAGTAAGAAAATAATTATTACAAGTAACCTCATTGTATAGAAGATTCATGAAATTTTTTTCCTTCCTTTTTTAATCTCTCAGTGGTAATGGAGGGTTATGATGATGAAGTGTACATTTGGGATCATTTAATTATAATGAACTTCAGAACTTTGCCTATTTTGTGATTTTGTTTTTGGTTTCAGGATGCCATGCCCTTAGCACTGCAGAGCATGATGGAGCTCCAGGAGATTTCATGCAACAAAAATAAGGAGGAAAGGAGCCATTCAGAGGCCCTAAGTAATGCCCCAAATCCCTGTGGTGACTTTGTAAGTTATTTATATTCACAGATAAACTAGGAAGTGGGGTTAAAAGAAAAGCTATTTTTTATTTGTTTTTCTGGAGTTAGAAATAAAACATGCACTAAAGCAAATATGAATGTCAAAATCAGTAGATTTAAACAGGAGGGTTTTTTTTTATTATTGACTATTTTAAAGTGAATTAGTGAAGATCTCAATTACTATGATTAAAATTTAAGAGGGTCCCAGACTGTGTTTCTAAGAGTAGTTAGTGTCTATGTAGCTTTTAAAATCAACATTTAGCTTAAGTCTGCATGTGATAGATCACGGATTTATTAAATTGGCAAGCTATGATTTTCCTAAAGCAGTCTCTGGAAAAGTCTGGAGTCCTTACAGGAGGAGCGAAGCTACACTCTGATGATGTGACTTTGATTAACACACTATATACTGGAAAGTAAAGCCTTCTTATTGAGAAAAGGCTTTTACCTATGAGTCATACGTCTTCTATGCTGTGGTAAAATATTTGTTTCCTATGAGTTCTGTAAAATATACAGAATTACCAAACATAGCCCAGGAATCATAAAAACATGCTTGAGCCAAGAAAATATCTGGCTGGTAAAGTTTGAGTAGTACTGATGGGGGAACACAGGGCTAGCTGAGGACAAAGCACGAGCTCTGGACAGCACCTTGACAAGTCCTTGAAGCAGGCAAAGGGGCACTCCTCTACGGTCTCAACTGCCTCGGTGTTAATACTTTGCTAAGGGCAAAAGGCAGTCTTAGCCCGACCCTCGGGAGCCTGTAAGTCTACTCTGACATACAAAACTTCCTTTAGAAATATCCTTTATCTCTAACCCCCCGAGATACATGTTGGCAATCATCCCCCAAGCACCTGGCCCACTGTTATACATCTGAAGGGTCTCATGACTCAGGTTTTATTAGATGGTAATAAGCCACCTTTTCCCAACAAAAGCTTCCCCCCCCCACCCCCCAAGGTCCTGGAAACCTTGCTTCCAAAATTCCTTAGAGAGTACGCTATCCTGAAACCCCTCCCAACCCCAGGTATGTAATCAGCCACCCCTCACAGGCCTGGGGCAGCAGCTCTTCCTGCCTACGGGTCCTGTCCCTGTGCTTTACTAAAACCATCATTTTGCACCAAAGTTGTCTCAAGAATTCTTTCTTGGTCGTTGGCTCTGGACCTCACTTATATTCCAAAACTTCATCAGTACTAACTTTAACTTAGTATCTTGTGTTCCAAAGGTATTATTATTATATCATAGTAGTATGTTATATAGAAGCTATAATAGACTCCTTCATCATTTTGAAGATCCTTGAAAGTGGCATTTTTGTGTCGGCATTATGGCATTCTGGGTCAGATAGTTCTTCATTGAGAGGTCCTTGTGTTCCTGGAGGATGTTTAGCATTCCTGGGAAACCAAGCTCTAAATCTCAGTAATGCCCCCTCCCCCCATCTCAAGTAGTGACATCCAGGGAATAGCCTCACGTATTTCCAAATCCTAGGAAGTGATGCAGCCCCACCCCCAGTAGAAACCTCTCAGAAGCATCTTATTTCGTGGCACTGGGGAATGGAAACTCAGGATTACATCTGAACTAAGATGATCGATTAGATAAATGAGAATAAGAGAGCAAGAGAGAGAGAGAAAGAGGTTTTTACAATGGATGTTAAATGGAAACAGTGTGGCTAGTTCTTTATACATTTTCTGGGCTTAATTACAGAGAGCACATTTTAGAAAAGTCCTTAAGGGTTTGCTCTTTAGCTTAATTCCAATGTATTAAGTCAATAAGTATTTATTGAGCACCATGTAAGAGCATGGTATACAGCTGCTTCAGCATGTCCCGAATTTGATGGAAGAAGTGCAGTGTTCTCCACTTTGCATGAAACCATAAGATGATAAATTAGGCTAAATTAAAATAATTATCAGGGTGTTCCTGAGTGGCTTAGTTGGTTAAGCATTTGCCTTCAGCTCAGGTCATGATTTCAGGGTCCTGGGATAGAGCCCCTCTGAGCAGGAGCCTGCTTCTCCCTCTCCCTCTGCCTGCCTCTCCTGCCCCCCAGCTTGTGCTTACTCTCTCTGTCAAATAAATACATGAAATTTTTTTTTAATGAAATAATTATCAGAATGATCAGTATAAAAGCAACTTTTTAGCTTATGAATAAAGTATATTAAACTTTTTAAAATGAAATATTAATAAGAATTCAAAAATCTATCTAAAGGCAGAGCAGTGTTTTTATCTAACCTTGAAAAATACTTACCTGCCTTGAAAAATACTTGTCTACATGTTTTGAGTAGGAAAAAAAATATTAAAAGAAAATCTGATTCTTATTTGCTCCAATCATAATTCCTATGTCCAGGTGAATTGGAATCCGTTTATGTCTAAGGTCACAGGATATGATCATAGACATAAATATATATATGCATATATATAAATATACACACACATATATATACACATACATAGTATAGGGCATATACTATGTGTGTGTGTGTGTGTGTATATATATATATATATAGTAACTATGTTGTAATATTGTAATTATGTTACCTGTAGAATCCAGTCAAGTTACAATACTGTAATTTATCAGAACAGTAAACAGATTCTTTACTTAGTCAAAGGACTCATTAAACAGTCTGCAGGTGTATATTGATTATCTTATAAGCTAGACATCAAGTTTGATCTGTTTAGTCTACTGCTAGTGTCAGTAAGAGATTGGTTTCCCTTCTCTTGTAGATTTCCCATGAGTTCACACAAAGTTACCAGAAGCTGTTTAATTAATAAAAGCTGCTGCTCAGATACTGACTCCATAGGACATATTTAGGGTACAAAAGAGAAACCTACTTCTAAATTGCTATAACATAATCATGTAACCGACACATATATGATAAAGCATGAAGTCGGCAGTCAGCAAACATAGGATACTAGTTGCACTTCAGAATAGAGGGGGAGGAAAAAGAAATAGGAGAAAGTAAAGCTAGGATGTTCTGCGGCTGGCATGGGGTTGGCTGTTAAAATGAGGTTCATTTTCAATGGCTTGGACCTAAAAACAGAACCAGCATTAGCTTAGTCCTTCAATGTATTTAAAGAGAAAGCAATAACTGTTGTCATTTCTTTCATAGGAGCAAAATACCTATAATAAGGAGGTACTTATTGGTATAGAATATAAAGTTCCACTACCCAAAATGAGCCAGTAGCGTAGCCAGGGAACTGGGCCGATGTGGGAGGAACAGAATACAGTCTCTTCTAGGACCACCTTCCTTTTATTGTCAGGAAAGGAAGGGAAGGATACGGTGAATCATTTGCACAGTCTTAGTGGTCAGAGACTGAGTTTGCCTCCCACCCCAGTCCTGGAGTAACTGCGCTTGGCTCTGGGATTAGAAAGGAGAGGAAAGGGAAAATGTTGAAGGAGATGACCCCAATGCAAAACCAGGGGCTGGAGAGAGAAAGGTAGAGTGTATTTTGGGCCTGCGGGCTTTAAGTTTTCTATTCCTCTTCCTGCTCACTCTACACGCAATGTTAGAGTCTCAAGTCCCTGTTTCAAGTCCTTGAGCAGGTTTAGGGAGACCAGAAAGAGATCACATCCTCCTTAACTTGGCCGCAGACGTTGCTGTCCTGCTCTGCGCTCCCGCAGGGAGGAAGTAAGCCTCCTGGTGACAGCGCAGGACACGTATGGTTGTTCTTACTCGGTCACAGGACTGCTCTTCTCTCTCGGCAGGCAGCCCACGTGCAGCGGCTGGTCCTGATGCCCCTGTCGGCCCTGCTGTCCCTATTCACCGGGCCTCAGAAGCTCATCCAGAAACGCTATGACAAACTGCTGGACTGCAACAGTCACTTACCTCGGGCAGCAGGAGACGACTCAGACTTGGCCAAAAAGGAGTATGAGGCCCTCAACGCCCAGCTTGTGGAGGAGCTCCAGGTGTTCAACCGGGCGGCTCGGAAGATTCTGCACAACTGTCTGTGCAGTTTCGTAGCTCTCCTCAGGGACTTGACCCTCGCCGCTCAGCAGGTTTATTCCACGGTGGCGCCGGTAAGCGTGTGGCTGCCTAGGCCTGCAGCACCTGCTAGAAACCACAGCCACATGGAACAGCCCTGTTCGTAGTGTGCATGCATGCAGGGTGTGTGTATGTGTGTGTGTGTGTGTGTGCACGCGCGTGCGGAGGTGGGGGCGGAATTTAACTGAAGCCCATAGTCCTTCAGTTTCTTTCTGTTTTCTCCACAAGAAAGTTTCCTAGTTCAGGTTTATTGTGACATGCACACTTGTTCTTTCTGGAGGTTTCTTTTCAAATGCCAAACACCTTTTAGCTCTACCTGCTTGATGCTTTGCTGAAGCTTATCAGTTTGTATTTTGTATTCTCTTCCTAGTCAACTGCTCTTCAGTGCTCACCATGACTATTTAAGGTGTGGATCCCAAAAGGAGGCCATCTCAGTGTAATGACAGAAACAGGAGAACTGTCAAACCAGTCTTTTTTGCTTTTGTTTTCCTCTATGGAAAAAAGTCTAGTGTGTGTGTGTGTGTGTGTGTATCTGTATGTAATTTAGCTTTCCATTAGGATATGATTTTATGACTACTTTCCTGAAGAAGGAAGATATTTACAATTTAATATCAACTTAAAAAAATCAGTGTGGTTTCTTTGCCCTTCATTTCAGTTAGTTCTTATTCAGCTGGTTAGATATTTAATGGACACCATTTGGAGGAAAATTAATTGTCCTACTTTATTTTTTACTGTGTATTTAATTAACTTTTAACTTATCCTTTGAATTAAATTAAGTTGAATAAGCAGGTGCTACATTTACATGGTTCAAAAGGCGAAACTACATACAAATGTGTAAACAGTCTCACATAGACTCCTGTTCCCTAACCACCCATTCCCCAACTCCACCCCATTGTTACTAGTTTATCCATTTAGAGTTTCTTTATGCTATTAGAAGTAAATGCAAAATGCATATATTTTTCCTAGAGAAAACTAGGGTATTACAGCACCATCCTGCAATTTGTTTTTTAACCTCCTTAGGATGCATACCTGTCAGCACACAGAGAACTTTCTCAGCCCTTCTACAACTTTATACTAGTCTACTGCATAGCTATACAATAGTATATAACCAGCCCCCTATTTTTTGGATAACAACTTTATTGAGAAATAATTCACATACCATATATCCCACCCATTTAAAGTATGCAATTCCATGGTTTTTAGTATTTTCACAAAAGTTGTGCAATCATCACCACAATCAATTTTAGAATATTGTCATCACCCCCAAAAGAAACCCAGTACCATTAGCAGTGAATCCACATGTTCCCCCGACCACTCTCCCATAGCTCTAGGCAACCCCAATCTATTTTCTGTCTCTAAAGATTTGCCTATTCTGGGCATTTCATATAAATAGAATTATATAATATGTGGTTCTTTGTGACTGGCTACTTTCACTTAGCATAATGTTTCTGAGGTTCATCGATGTTGTAGCGTTTTAGTACTTAATTCTTATTATTGCCAAACAATATTTCATTGTATATATACACCATGTTTTATTTACCCATCATCAGTGGATGGACATTTAGGTCATTTCTACTTTTTGGCTACTATGAATACTGCTGCTATGAAAATTCAAGATCTTAGTAGATGTTTGTTTTCATTTCTCTTGAGTACATACCTAGGAGTAGAATTGTTGGATCATATGCTAACTCTGTGTTTAACCTTTTCAAGAACTGCCAGACGATTTTCCCAAGTGGCTGCACTATTTTACATTCTCAACAGTGATGATTGAAGTTCCAATTCCTTACATCTATCTGTCTTTTGTTTTATAGCCATCCAGTGGGTGTGAAATGATATCTCACTACGGTTTTGATTTGCAGTTCTTTGATCATCCCCCTATTTCAAACTTTTTAAATTGAAGTATAACTTATATATAGTAAAGTACATCAGTCTGAAGTATACATCTCATGAGTATTTGCAAATATATATACATCTGTGTAACCACCAACCACATCTAGATATTAGCCCTTTCCAGTTCCTCATAAGGGCCACTCATGACCATTCTTAAGCTTGAAGGTAACCATTATACTGACCTGTGTTACCAGAGACTGTTATGTTTGGTTTGTATCTCATAAAAATGGAATCATACAGTATGTATGGTTGTTTTGTTTATCAACCTGTTCCTACTGATGGATATTCGGATGATTCCAGTTGTCTGTAACTGCATAACAAATTATATCAAACATGGCAGCATGTGGCAACCAATGGTCATTTATTTCTATTGTCTTTCATAGTTCTGGAGGTTCCCTGGGCTCAGGGCAGTTATTCTCAGTGTCTCTGTGAGATTGCAGTCTGATAATAGGCTAGTCATCTCAAAGACTTCCTCAAGACCTCAAGATGAGATGATGATAGAAAACTCAAATAGTTGTGGATGAGGACAGTTGAGGCTCCAGAGACCTCCTCCCACCTGATCTTTCAACACAGCTTTTTGATATGGCAGCCACATTGCAATTGGACTTCTTCCATGGCTACGAAAGTCTCTCAGAGTGTCCCAAGAGAAACCAGCAGAAACTGGATAGTCTCTTTTAGCCATTTCTTGAAAGTCAGATAGCATCACTTCTGTGGTTCTGTTCACTTCCACATTCTATTCATGGAGGCAATTTTTAAAACCCATGCACTTTTGAGGAGAGAGGACATGGACTCCACTTCTTGATGAGAGTCACGTCAAAGAATTTACTGATTTGTTTTAAAACCACCACAGGCTCTTAACTAATGCTTCGTGTTTTAGCATTGTTCTCCTTTCCACTTTCCCACCCTACCATGTTGGAGGACCCTACTGCCATCAATTCCTGAGCCCTTCTTCCAAAATTTCATTGCTTTTTGTTTCTCTTCTATTCTTTTATTTAAGCTTGAAGCTTTATTTTTATTTTTTTTAAGGATTGTATTTATTTGAGAGAGAGAGAGAGAGCACGAACAGGGGATGGGGCAGAGGAAGAGAGAAAAGCAGATTCCCCACTGGGCAAGGAGTGTGATGTGGGGCTTGATCCCAGGATCCCAGGACCATGACTTGAGCTGAAGGCAGACACTTAACTGACTGAACCACCCCAGTGCCCCTAAGCTTGGACCTTTAAAACAGTTATCCCTATCATTTTAGTGAGGCTTTTGGAGATAGCAAATTAGACCATTTTTATCCAGAAGTTCTAATATTGCCCTAACTTTTTTGCTGTGGAGCCATCTTCTACTTTCTCTGTTTGTCATAACTCTACTAAATTCAATACCTAATATAGTTAAATAGTTGAGAACAATGCTGTATCATTTCTACCTATAGGTACCACTGTTGGCCCCGAGAATCTCTGAAATTCAGAATCGAGTACTGGAAGAGGTTCAAAATCTTAATTTTGTAAAAGACAACAGTGCCACTTTTATTGAAAGGAAACTTAGTTTTGAAAAGAAGAAACCTTTGCAAATTCCGGTGAGTTTGGTAGGATTTATGACAATGACTAGCACTTCTTTCCCTTGTTCAAGTCACATTAAATTATTTTTCACATCACTTACCTGATTCTAATATCCTATAATTTACCTATTATATATAGGATTTCTTATCTATGAGTTCTATAAGGTCATAGATTTTTACCCATTTTGTACATGATGTATTCCAAGCTGCTAAAATGATGCCTGACAACAGATATAAATATCTGTTGAATGAATAAATAGAATTGTATAGAGCAAAATCATAATAGTTCAACTCTTTCATTTTTCTAGATAAGAAATCCCAGGCTCCAGAGACAAAGTAGCTTTCTCATAATCACTAGAGGCAGAGCAAAGAGGGGTCTAGGCCTCTTGACCCTGCCCAATTTACTGATATTATTTCCCAGAAAAAGACATGCACATGTACAATTTACTTAATTATTATTTATCAAGTGTTCAATATGCAAGAGATTGTCTACAGTATGGAAAAAAATTAAAAATTGTTCCATCCAAGAGGGATTAGAACCTCTGCTTTCTTATACTCAGTTGAATTTTCTTTCTTCTCTGCAACACTGCCCTCATGTGCTAACTAAAGAATTTTTCACTGCATAACTCAGCCGGATGCTTCACAATAATAACTCCATCAGTGCTTCAACATTGAAATAATCCCAAGTCAATGTGTGGCTTTAACATTTAAAAAATCTCCAAAGAAGAAATATTTACTGGCTCAGTGACGATTTTATTGTATGTATACATCTATCTAAACCAAAGTTTTTCCTTACTTCTCCCAGCCAGAAGTGCCACGTCAAACTGACATTCACCGCTCCAAACTTCTATCCACATACGGTAAAGAAGAACTCTACCAAGCAAAGCGCAAGTGCAATGCTACACAAGAATATGACATCAATCTTCTGGAAGGGGAGTTGGTGGCTGTGATGGAACAGAAGGATCCACTGGGGAGTACAAGCAGGTGGCTTGTTGATACAGGAAGTAAGTTTTTTGTGTAAAATGCACAGAACTACCACGTCTTTTCAAGTTGAGATTTTTCCCAGGGGCCTCTCTGTGCTTCTCTAAACACAAATGTTTGGTAAGGGTATACAAATGACCTCGTTTCTTCTTTCTTTTTATTCCTATCCAGTTATAAGAGGCTATGTGTATTCTTCCTTCTTAAAACCCTACAATCCAGCAAAAGTGCAGAAGGTGGATGCTGAAAACAGGTTCGGTGATGATGATTTTGATAACATCAGCCTCTTTGTGTCCTCACGGCCAGCTAGTGACAGTGTCACAGGCACCCCAGAAAGTAGCATAAGTGATAGCAGCTCATCTCTTAGTGGTACATATGGAAAGTTGGAAACAAACGGCACTGATGTTGACAGTTCTCAAGAGGTAGATGAACAGGTAAGAGTTTGAACCTTGATGTAAAACTGCTTGGCTGTTCAAATCATGAAAGGTCTATCTCTCTAATAGCATTCTGTCTTACCGTAAGACTTGGCGGAAGAGTGTCAGCTTTGACAGCAAGGAGACCTCGCTTTATGAACACTTATTCTCTGTGCCCCTTTTCGCAAGGAATTTAATTCTCTGAGCCTATTTCATCAAATGAGGGAAGGAGGATGATAATTCCTTCATTGCAGACTTGATGTGAGGATTAGAGAAAATGTGTACATGTAAAGTACCCAGCACAGAGCAGACACTCTGTAAACAGTAATCATTATTATTACTACCCTGCTGGCATGTATTTAGAGTGAAGCAAAGATGGTCTTCTTATACTCCTCCATCACAGAAAATTCAATACAACAGATTGTCACCATAAAGAACATGTGGGAAATTGTCCATGATTCCTTCAAGAGCAGTATCTTCATTAAGCTATCTATATAACTGGCCATTTTTAATCTCTTGTATAATGCCATTTACTATATATTGAAACTTTTGAGAGCTGCCTTTCCCATGCAGCACCAATGCAGAGACTATGGGGACCATTCTTTCACAAAATAAGTTGACTATGATGAAGGGTTCCTTTTGGCTACCTCAGAAAGTTTCAGTATATTTAACTGTTAATCCTCAAGTGGTGACCAACTGTTTCTCTTTTCAACTTGCTTTTTTTCTTTAGCGGATATTAATTAATTTACTTTTTTTTATAAGAGTAATACATGTTACTTCTGAAAAGTTAAAATGGTATAAAGATATATGTAAACTAAAAGTAAAGGTCTTTATTCCTTTCTCCCCTAACCGTACCCTTCAGAGACAGTATTAGGATTCACGTTTCAGAGATTCTCTGTGCATGTACAAACAATGCAAGTGGGAATGTGTATATGTTACATAATTTGCTTTTTTCCCCCACTTAACAATGTATCTTTGACACAACAGTACCTAAATATCTACCTTATTCTTTAAAAAATTCTGCATAGTAATTTATTTTGTGGATATATCACAATTTATGTAACTATTACTCTAATAAGACATTTAGACTATTCAGGTCTTTTTATAATTTCAAACTATTTCAAGCAAGATCCTTGTTTATCTATTTTTGTGCACTTACATGAGTACATATGTAGGAAAAATTCCTAAAACTATTGGAGAGTCAAAGGGTATATATATCTAAAGTCTTGATAGGCATTTCCATATTGCCCTTCAAAAATAGTTTATCTACTTAGTTTCTTTCATTGCTGATACATTGATTGTTGTCCAATTCATGACCAGTTCTTTAAAAAAAAAAAAATCTAGGGATGCCTGGGTTGCTCAGTGGTTGAGCACCTGTCTTTGGCTCAGGTCATGATCTCTGCCTCTCTCTCAGTCTGGACACAGACTATCATGAATAAATAAATAAATCTTTAAAAAAATATATCTTTATTAAGGACTTATTTACATACCATAAAATTCATTCATTTTAAGTATATAATTCAATGACTTTTGGTATATTTACAGAGCTGTGCAACTATCACCCCAATCCAAGTTTAGAATATTCCCTTCATCATGGGATGCCTGGGTGGCTCAGTGGTTAAGCGCCTGCCTTTGGCTCAGGGCATGATCCTGGAGTCCTGGGATTGAATCCCACATCGGGCTCCCTGCATGAAGCCTGCTTCTCCCTCTGCTTGTGTCTCTGCCTCTGTGTCTCTCATGAATAAATAAATAAAATCTTAAAAAAATATATTCCCTTCATCCCCAAAATCCTTTGCACTCATTTGCAATCTGTTTTCTTTCTCACCCCAGCCTAAGGAAATTACTAATTTACTTTCTTTCTCCATATATTTGACTTTATTGTATATTTTGTATTAATGGATTCATACAATATGTGGGGCTTTGGAGCTGGCTTCTTTCACTTAGCATAATATTTTTGAGATTCATCCATGTCGGAATATACAAATGTACTTTGTGGGGGGGGGTTGTTTTTAAGATTTTATTTATTTATTCATGAAAGACACAGAGATAGAGAAAGGCAGAGACACAGGCAGAGGGAGAAGCAGACTCCATGCAGGGAGCCCGATGTGGGACTTGATCCCAGGACCTCAGGACCACACCCTGAGCTGAAGGCTGATGCTCAACCACGGAGCCACCTAGGTGTCCCTGTACTTTGTTTTTTTGTTTTGTTTTGTTTTATCACATAACAGTATTTCATCCTATGGTTATAGCATACTTTGTTTATCCATTCACCAGTTGATAGACATTTTGGGTAATTTCTATTATGAATAATGCTGGTATAAACATTTATGTACAAGTCTTTGTGAGGATTTCATTTCTTTTGAGTAGATATCTCACAGTAGAATTGCTTGTTGATATGGTGAATTTATGTTTAACTTTTAAGAGAAACTACCAGACTGTTTTTCAAAGTGGCTGCACAAATTTACATACCCACGAGCAATGCATGTGGGTTGTGGACTGCAGTTTCTTCACATCCTCACCTTATTGTCTTTTTTTATTATTATTATGATAGCCACTCTAGTGGCTGCGAAGTGGTATCTCATTGTAGTTTTTATTTGCATTTGACTAATGCTGTTGAGTATCATTCATGTGCTTACTGTCCATTCCTGCATTTTCTCTGGTGAAATGTATATTCAAATATTTGCCCATTTTATAAATTCAGTCATTTTACTTATTATCCAATTGTAAGACTTCTTTATGTACTTTGGATGCAAGTTCTTTATCAAATATAATTTATAAATGATTTCTCCCAGTCATGACTGATTCTTAATTCATCTGGACATTGATCTATGTTTTTATCACTCTTTTGAAGTTTCAAAACACTATTTTTCTATTACTTGTTCACTCTTAGTTTATTCAAAGTTTCTAGAAAAGAGAATAATATTGTAATACCAATAGATTTTTTTTTTGCCTCTGTATTCTGTGTATTCACACACACACAGAGAGAGAGAGAGAGAGAGAGAGAGAGGCAGAGACACAGGCAGAAGAAGAAGCAGCAGGCTCCATGCAGGGAACCCGACACAGGACTCGATCCTGGGTCTCCAGGATCACACCCTGGGCTGAAAGCAGCACTAAACTGCTGAGCCACCGGGGCTGCCCAGTAATACCAATAGGTTAATGAAATTTTACCAGTGAAATCTATTTGGGATTACATATCCTGGCAGACTTTGACTTATCCCAATAAGTCAGGATATTATTATCCCAATAATAGAAGGGCAGAAATTTGAGGACAAAATTTGTCAAGACATCCTAAAGCTGGCTTAACATTGAGCTCTAATTATTGGCTCCACAGGGACTTAAGTACCTCAAGTAGGCTCTTTGGGCATGGGATTTGTAGTCTACTTCCTAATAGCTGCTACTGCAAAGTAATTCCCTTTGAGTAATCCTATCAATATGTGTTTCATATGAATTAGGTCCATTAGAAGGTTCCATTACCAAGAGAGGAAAAAAATGAGATAATTTTCTTTTGCTCAAAACAAAGTATATTGATAGTATCTCTTCATAGAGTGCTACTTGCTTTTTCCCTCCGAGTTTGGAATCAATTCAAAATAGACCTTGGGGTCAGGGACATACATATAAGCATTATTCCTAACAAAACTGGACTAGAAAATGCAGCTTGGATCAATGTCCACGTAGGATCCCTGAATACTTTCCTTTTTGTTAAAATAATTGAGTCCAAATTGCAAGACTCTCACGCATATGAGCAAAGTCTATCCCAGTAAATTTTTTTTAAGAATTTCATCCATTTATTCATGAGATCCCAGTAAAATTTTTTTTTTAAGATTTCATCCATTTATTCATGAGAGACACGGAGAGCGAGAGAGGCAGAGACATAGGCAGAGGGAGAAGCAGCCTCCATGCAGGGAGCCTAATGTGGGACTTGATCCTGGGAATCCAGGATCACACCCTGAGCCAAAGGCAGGCGCTAAACCATTGAGTCACCTGGGTGTCCCAATATCCCAGTAAATTTACCATAAGTTGAAGACAATGCACCTGTTAGAAACCGCAGTTCAAGAGAGAGAAGAAAAGACCACATAGGAATATTTCCCTTAATGTCTTAATTCCAGTCAATAGAAGTACATGGGCTAGTGGTTTTCAGACTTTTCCAATTATGCAACTACTGTTCAGCCCTCGAAACAGAAGGAAAACCTTGGATGATCTTCCTAATCCTTATCAGAAGGCTGATATTTTCATTCTGTTGACTCCTAGAAGGTGTGAAGAAGAAAATGTTTAACTCTCATACCTATGGTGTGACAATCTAATAGAACAATGAATGCATTATAGAGGTTCCTATAAGGTGATTGAAAGTGGGAGTAAATTGTATCTTTTTTTTTTGTGAACAGTGAGAATACACTGTACATTGTAATATGCACATTTGAGGTGCACTACAAACTAATTTTCTGTGTGGCTATTTAGACTTTGTTCTTGGTTGTATTTTATTATCAGGAACATCAACTGAAACATTGGTTTAACTGAATGACAATTTGAGTCACCATTTCTTCCCTATCCTTTCCTACTATGGCAGTTGCACTTTTTATTTTTTTTATTTTTATTTATTTTTTTGCTTTCTTCCAGAATTGAAATAGCATATTGCCATTGGTTTTATAGGCTGTAATCTACTCTTATTGATGGTTATAGTGGACCCTGACAAGAAGGACAGGTAGATGGGTAGTCTTGACCTATACCTGATATTCAGGGGGCATCACTGGGGTCCTAAAAATCAGTCATAAATAGGCAAGTTCAGACTGACTTCGGAGTAGTGGCTCCGAAATTAATTTTTATACTCAAGCTGAGTTTTTAATGTGGATTCCACAAATAAATGGAATCTATGAATGGGCTTTGAAGGATTTATAAATCCCCTCAAATACATTGGAAATGTTGTGCTTATATGCATAACTATAGTAAAAGTCCATAGCTTTCAACAGATTTTCAAAGGGGAATTTTATTTTAAAAGGTTAGAAACCATTGCTCTCAAGACTTAACTTGCTTATCCATTCTCCCATCCACTCAAGAAAAAAGATAGTTGGATTAAGAGCCTCCTGCATTTCCTAGAATGGTTCTAGTGGATCAGAAGTCTTATGTGCAAGGTGAAAATATAACTTATTATCTATAATGGGACACTTTTGTTAGTGAAAGAGAGTGCTTACTGGGTGAGGTAGCTATGACAGGTGTAATTAGGAGGTATGGTCAGTTTGCTTACTGGGGCCTAAGGACCAATCAATTCAGATTCCTCTATGCATATCCCACGCAGAAAGCATACATAGGCTTTCCCTGGATGTTTTAGAAGCTCTCTAAATGATGATCCAGCACCTTTGTAGAATAATGGGGAAGAGGTCATGGATTTTTGCAACCTGGCATTTATACTAAAGGACTTAATCTTTAATTTCTTTACTCACTACTTTATGTTCTATCAAAAAAATTAACAAAAGCCAACAATTATGCCATCCTACTCTAATGTATTCTCCCCTTTCACCCGTCAAAGATCAATGACATGATTTGTATTAGTTTTCTCTGCCATGTAACAAATTGTCATAAACTAAGTGGCTTAAAGAACATAAATGCATTATCTCACATTTCTGTGGTCAGAAGTCCAGGTACAGCTTAGCTAGGTGCTCTGCTTGGCATGTCACATAGCTGCAATCCAGATGCTTGCTGGGCTGTCCTCCTTTCTGAAACCCTGAGTTCTCTTCCAAGCTTGTGGTTGTTGGCAAAACTCAGTTCCTTGTTTTAGAAGGACTGAGGCCTCCATTTTCTTGTTGGCCATCAGCCAAGGACCATTTTCGCTAACTGGATGCTGCTCTCAGACCCTTACCATGTGGCTATGTCTGTAGGCAGTTCACAGAATGACTGCTTCTTCAAGTCCAGCAGATAAGCATCTCTCTGGTTTTAAATCTTTCCCTTCAGAAATGGCCTGAATTCTTTCTTAAAGGGCTCACCTGATTACGTCAGGCACACTCAGCATAATCTTTGACTGGCTCAAAGTCAGTGTATTAGGGACCTTATTATGTAGGACATGTTCAACAGGCAATGTCCACGTTAGAGTTCTGCCTACCACAATATCTAAGATGCCTTGCTTGGTAAGCAAAGTATAAGACTAAAATGATGCAATTTTCAGCACTTCTCAAAGTGGACCAGATTTAATAACAGCTAAACCCAGTTTTAGAGGGAGGTTTAATGTCTGAGAATCAGTGCTGCTTCCTTTTCATGTAAATAATACTGAGAACATAAGTTTTGAATTAGGAACTTCTAAAACAGTTAGTTGTTATGGCCCTAATCCTAAATTCACTGTCTGGTCCTTCATCTTTACATGTTTCAACTACTTTTGATGATGATGCTACATGTCTAGTTTATCACTGTTTTAGAAAGTGCTTAAAAGCCAGCAGGTCATAACATAATGTATTTAAATAGTCATTAAAATGATGCTTTAGAGAGCTATTTTTTGACATATTTTAAAGTAAAAGGCAGGCTGCAAAAATTATGTATACTATAATTCCGTGTTTATTGGCACTTTAGGTAGATAGGCAGAAAGAAAAGAAGAAACAAGGCATGGATGGATGGAAGGAACGAAGGAAGGAAGGAAGGAAGGAAGGAAGGAAGGAAGGAAGGAAGGAAGGAAGGAAGGAAGGAAGGAAGGAAGGAAAGAAGGAAGGAAGGAAGGAAAAAAGGGAAGAAATACAAGGTATTAATAGCAGTTGGGTGATTTCTTCTTACCTTTATTAAAATCATTTCTTTATAAAAATTACTTGCGTAATAACAATACATAATTGATCACTGAAGAATGTGAAAGCTTGCTCCTGGAGAGAGGAAGAGAAGAAAGAGCATTTTTCATGCAATATAACTATCTTGGCTTTCTGAACTACATATAATACTATAAATACTGGCTTCATAGCTTTTTAGTTTTGGAAAGGAAGATTAAAATATTATTTTTGTTAATTGAAGAACTGGGATGAAATCAATAAAATGAGATTCACTGAAGACAGCTAATGTGGCTCACTAAGGGAGGAATAATTAAGTGCACAAATATAGAATAAGGGAATACTGAACTGTCAATGCTACTACAGGGAAAGATCTCGTGGTTATAAAAAGTGGCTAATAAATTGAATATGAGTCAATAATACAATACAGAGTGTTATTTAAAAAATTAAATGCCATAGAGAACTGGGTTGTATTCATAGACTATTGTACATAAAATGAACCAGAGCTTTAGAGAATGCAAAGAAGCAACTAAGAAAATATATTTTAATAAATGCTGAGGAAAGAGGAAGGATCAGGTGTTTATGGCTTAACTTAATAAAATTTAATTAATGTGTCTGGACCAAAACATTAACATTGAAGGTTAAAAAGATAGAGCCTAGAACAATTAAAATATTCCAAAAAATAAGAAATTTTTCAGCTTTTACATATAACAGACTGAAAACTTCTAACTTGTGGTCTAATGTTATCAACTGCTGTCTCTTTAAAATTGAGTATCTATCTTATGTTAAATGGGAGGCATAAACATAAAACTAAAATATGCTCATCCTAAATTAATTTCGGACCATGATCCCTCAAAGTATTTAAAGTATGTAATTTTGTGCTTTAAATTCACAATTTCATGAGGATTTATATTTAGTGTTTAAAATACATGCTCTGCTGTATTTCATACCACATAGATTTTTTAAAGACTTATTTATCTATTTATTTATTTATTTATTTATTTATTTATTTATTTATTTATTTGACAGAGAGTGTGAGCAAGCAAGCATGAGCACACAAGTGGGAGGAAGGGCAAAGGGAGAGGGAGAGACAGAACCTTCAGCCGACTCCCCACTTAGGATGGAGCTGGGCACAGAGCTGTATCTTACAACACTAAGATCATGACCTGAACCAAAATCAAGAGTCAGATGCTTAACCAACTGAGCCAGCCAGGCACCCCTCATACTAAATAGATTTAAGTGGAAGATTTTATATTCCCTTTGAGAGAAAATGTGCCAAAGTGAAAGACCACCATATTTAGGAGTCATATATTAGTAGGTAATTCAACTTGCTAAACAATCTATAGCTGCATTGGCAATGCATATATGTTGTGCATGAAAATTATAAAATTTGGCTAAGCAACTGTTAACATGGTCTCTTACAGAGAATCAGAAACTGTATTATGGCACATGATATTCCTGAAAGCTTTTGCCCACCAAATCCCCCATTCTGCTCTTGTGACCCTAATCAATTTCTTCATTTTCTAATCAACAAAAACATTAGCAGCAACATATTAGAGACCTTAGTCCCTTTCCACAAGAATATACTATGCATATCCTTTCTAGAAAAAGAGTCTGCTTCCTAAAGTAATATGAGAAATAGATCAAGCACAGAATTTGGAGTTAGAAGATGCAATCCTAGCAGCATGAACTCTGTGACTAAAGTAAGTCACAACTCACAATGAGGGTATAGAACATTGGACATGTAAACTGTCATGAGCATAGAAAAGTGGTTATTATTGCTGCCACTCCATTACTCAAGAATTTATAGCACCTCCCTTTTTATTTTCTTCTTTAATTTTTATTTTTAAAAAAAGTTTTAAAGATTTTATTTATTTGAGAAAGAGAGAGAGAGCAAGCTGAGTCAGGGGGAGGGGCAGAAGGAGAGAGAGAATCCTTAAGCAGACTACTCTCTGAGCAGGGAGCCTGGGGGGACTCAATCCCAGGCCCCTGGGATTATGACCTGAGCTAAAGGCAATCACTTAACTGAGCCACTGAGGCACCCCCTTTAATTTTTAAATTACAAAATAATCCATGCCCAGCCATCTGTCTTGTGTGTATCTTCTATAATGCAAGGTTATCTCTTTTACATTCTTGTGTGATATTCAAGACTTTCAGCCTTTTAAGTCAAATTAACATATATCTGAATTCCTACTGTGTACCATCATTGGTCAGTAGAGAAAAATTTAAATGTTCCTTTCTCTCTCTCTCTCTCTCTCATTTTTTAGGTAAGTTTTACCCCAACCTGGGGCTTGAACTCAGAACCCCAAGATTAAGAGGCACATGCTCTAAACTGACTAAGCCAGCCAGGCACCCCATAAATGCTCCTCTCTTTGAGGTAAAGCTCATGAGAGTTGTTGAGATAAAATCAGTGATATCAAAATTTCATCAAAAGTTAAATAACAGTTCAACATCTACAGAAAAACTTAAGCTGCTAACTATATAGCGCTCTCTCAACATTCCCCAGTCTCTTTTCCTACTCAGTGAAGTCATCTTATTTCTTACCGTTTCCTTTTAATATTGGCTCTCAATTTTGAGAAAGTTAATCTACTTGCCTATCCCATATACTGTTTTCATTCTATGTACCTTGGAATATGACATTTCCACCCCCTTTATCAACTTTGTCACGTATACAAAGTTACCTCTTTAAAAAACCGGCTCATGTATATTACTTATGTGTATAGGGTGTTTTTTGTTGATTGTGTGTGTACCTTTTTGGGGCCCCATTTTTTCCTTAGCTGCATTGTAAGTTCTTGGATAATATAATATCTGGCACTTATAGGTACTTAATAAATTTTGATTAAATAAATGAATGAATAAAATGTTGTTAGTCAATTGCTTAATTTTATGATATAACATTTCTGTTATCAATCTTATGATCTTAGTGGAAGAGTGACTAAACACTTACTTAGGGGCTTCTTATGTTCTAATAATTCTGAAGTATTCCTTTGAGGTTAGAGAAAAATTCTTTTGACGGAAGTATGTTTTATTAATTTCTTCTAGGCCCCTTAAGATAATTTAAAAGTTATAAATTTAATGCATTGTCATGATAAAGGTTTAGAAAACAAGAAAAATGAAAATCATCTCTAATTCTACTACTCAAAGGAACTAATACTACTAGACTTATATTGTACATCTGATTTTATATACTTTTTTTTTTTACTTTCTATTTCATCATAAGCATTTGCCCATGATATTGGTCTCAGAAGACAGCATTTTTAATGACTACAAATTTCCTTAGCGTAAAGATCTAGAATAGATTTTAACTATTCCCCTCTTACTGAACACTTAATGCTATTCCCATTTCCCTCTCACTTCTCATTTTGTGAATGGGCACTGCAGCAATATTATTGTGCAAAAATCTCTGCCAATGTTTCTATTTCTGTAGGAGAGATTCTTAGAGCTATTACTGAATAAAAAAAGAATTAACATTTTAAAAAGTCTTTTAGGGGTGCCTGGCTGGCTCAGTCAATAGGAGCATGCAACTCTTATTAATCTCAGGGTCATGAGTTTAAGCACCACGTTGGGTGTGGAGCCTACTTAAAAAAATAAAATAAAAAATACATCTTTTAACAGAAACTGCCAAACTGGGTGCCTGGGTGGCTCAATTAGTTAAGCATCTACCTTTGGCTCAGGCCATGATCCCAGGGCCCTGAGACTGAGTCCTGCGTCGGGCTCCCTGCTCAGTGGGCAGTCGACTTCTCCGTCTCCCTCTGCAGCTCCCCCTGCTTGTTCTCTAATAAAATAGCATCTTAAAAAAAAAAACAAAAACAAAAACAAAAAACAACAACACACAGAGAAACCCCTGCCAGATTGCCTTCGAGCATGGATAGTTTAGACTCTTCCCCAGAGAACAGTAAGAATGCATGTTGAACTATATTCTCATCTGGGTCATGGTTTAGCAAAATAAATGCAGCAGAAGGAACTGGGGAATGTGATGTTGAAAAAATAAGAAAACTTAGCCTTCTTTCTAAAAGCTTGGATATCTTTATTATATTTGTCTAAATATTTAGGTTCTGCTTCCAATAATGTCATTTCCTTTTTTGTCTAGATTTTCTATGCAGTTCATGCCTTTCAAGCACGAAGTGACCATGAACTCAGCCTTCAGGAATACCAAAGAGTCCACATACTTAGATTTTGTGACCTAAGTGGTAATAAAGAGTGGTGGTTAGCTGAAGCTCAGGGGCAGAAAGGTTATGTGCCAGCTAACTACCTTGGGAAGATGACTTACGCTTAAGAAAAGGGGCCCCTGACATTTGTTTTCTGGCAAGTTATTGATTGACTACCTCATAAAACTTACATTACAAAATCTTGGTCTAGAAGTCAAGAAACCTCCAAACTACATGAACTGATCCTGTATCAAGTTTTAAGGAAGACTGTGGTTCCTAAAAAGATTATTTCAAAGTGTATTTTGAAGAACATGTTGAAGGAAACACTTAACAGAAGCAGCAAAACAAACACCTCAAGCTCAAAAAACAAACTGCTCAAGCTCCAACTATCAACTACTTAAAAGTGGAGATCTTTGAAAGGATAAATGTGTTATTAACACGAAAGGTTGGACTTAAGAATAAGATTTTTTCAATTTATTATGTATTTTGCCTCAAATATTTTTTCTATTTCTCTTTTCTTTTGCATATGTGCCCATATATACTTATATACATATAATCCTATTCATTATATGGTTTATATGTATATATGTATACTATATGATATAGATTATATACATATATGCATAAATCAGGGAGTATACTAAATACACATAAGAATAGGAATTAACAGCCAATTAGAAAATCTTTGATGTGAAACATCTCTATAAGTTTTGAATTAAAAAAAAAACACGGAATAACATTATAACATCTAACATTTACTGAATGCATACTACATGCCAGAAATTGTTCTAAATGCTTAAATAGGGTAACTTTTTTGATGCTCACAACATTATGACAAAACTGTTCACCAGAGAGGTGAAGTAATTTATCCTAAGTCACACTGCTAGTTAAGTGGTAGGCCTGGACTCAAACCTAAGTCTGATTCTGGGGTCCATACTCTTAACCACTATGCTGTACTAACCTTCCAGAAGAGTATACATTCGCTATAGCAAAGCACCTAGTGATACAAATAATGGACATTGATATGGACCATTTTTCTCTCAGGTCCATATTTAAATATTGAGTTTTTCAAAATCAAGGGCTATAAGAACTTTTATGATGTTAGTCTAGAGAAAATGAAGTATCTAGGCTTATTATTTTTATTTTTTGCTGTTTAAACATTTTTTAAAGCAAAATTGTTTAAAAACAATCCTACATGATCACTAATGTTACTTGAATGAAGAAGTATTTTTGGATCGCTCAATCATTTGGATGATGAATGGGGAATGTGTGTTCCATGTTCTGAGCCAAGATGTAAATATTTTTGGTTGCTGATTTGTACTCAAACAAGGCAGGCATTAAGGATAACATTTGCTGAAACACAATGTCCTGGGACACTGAACTTTAATTTGGAAATAGCTCAAAACTGTCTGCTAAGATTTCAGGCATATCTTGTCAAGACATTTTAATGGACTGGTAGATGCTTCTTTAGAACAGCAAAAAGATTTGACTAAGTGGTTTTCTTTAAAAACCAAAATAAGGTGGACTTTCAGTGTTCAAATAGAATGTGCTAATATGACATTAGATTTTAAGATTTGATTGCTACTTTGAAAGATTTCATCTCTATAGTATATAGTTACATATATTACTAGGGAATATAAACAACAAAATGAAGTGGTGCTTTTCAGAGGGCTGTTTAATGCATGTATATGGCATGTACATCCCTAGAAATTCATAAGACATCTACATGACAGAAAAATTTGCATTTTAAAATTTTGTTCCTGAAATACTTAATCTAAAGGTGATTTTATAAGGTTTTAATGTTGTTTTTGCATAACATTTTCTCATTTTGAGTTTGGATACCAAAAGAAGATTCTTTTTTGGATATACAGGGACTTTTTATGTCTTAAATAGTGCTTTGTACCCAATGGTTAAACATAAGTAAATTCCAGTTTGCCTAGAGTAAAGCAAAAGGAAATCCAAACTTGCTACTTCTGGTAACTATGAATATACCCAATAACCAAACTAGTGGGGAAATTATATATATGTATATATATATAGTTACATTTTTGGTATATAAAAGTATATATTTAATATATAACAATATATATATTATGCTCCCCTCAAAATGAAAAATTATGTAAGTAGCACATATCTACTTCTGTGGCTGAAATAAGTGACTAGATGTATATGAGAAGCTTTGTCTACTTGTGTGGTCCTAGGATTGATGCTTCCTGGCTGACCTTTTTAGAAACCACACCACTAAAATCATAGCTGCAGTTAACTGCTGAGCAGGTGTTGTAATGAAGCCACCTACTGCAGTCCATCCCTATTGTGAAGAACATATATTACTATAAAACTGTTTTTTTGTTGCTATTTTAAAAATTCACCTACATTTCATATGCCACTTTGGCTTCATTTTTTTAACATCGTACAATCCCTTCCTTTTCCTCATATGTTGTTGTTATATTTTTGAGGTCAGACATTATTTTGTTGGGCCTAAGGGAAATAAAATCCACAGATAGTTATGGTGTATGTAAGTCTTTAAGAAGTTTAAAAAGATTAAACTATTGGTGACATCATTATAATTAAGGCATTAAGAAATAATTTCTTTGTATTTAAAATTTTAAATGTTATTTACAATATAGAATTCTCTGAAATAGGTATTTTTACCAAGAATGAAGGAGAAATTTTTGTGGCTGTTTTTCTTTGTAAAACAAATAAACAAGTGTATGTATACATGTTATATAGTATTTATTTTTAAATATCTATGCTCTAAAGTAATATTATGCACAATGTTTGGAAATTATAAAAAAATCAGTAATACAAAATTAACCATGTGTACTTAAATCATGTGAAAAAGTCACAAAGCTACTAACTGAACACTCCTTGTATTTTAGAAAAATAACCTCTTTGGAGCACTTGGGTGGCTCAGTGAGATAAGCTTCTGTCTTCAGCTCAGGTCATGATCCCAGGACCCTGGGATCAGGCTCCCTGCTCAGTGAGGAGCCTGCTTCTCTCTCTCTCTCTCTCTCTCTGCCCCTCCCTCTGCTCATGCTCCCTAATAAATAATTATATAATCTTTTCTTGAAAAAGAAAAATACCTTGAGTTTTCATTAGTATAAAATAATTCTATGAACATTGAGAAGAAAAATAATGCACAATGTTAATCATAAGTATGTAGCATTGCATGAAATACTTTAAGTGCTGATATAGTCTATATTTTGCCTGAAATATAATTTGGACTTTTAGAGATGGCTATTAAGTGCCTGTCACTATTTGTGATGAATAATTCATATGATTTACAAAAATTAGTTATTACTGAAACATGAAATTGAAACTTCACTTTTCCCATAAGCTTCTTAGATTTTTGTCTATTGCAAAACCTTCTCAGAGCCATATGAATAGAGATGAAATCTTTATATTTGAAGATGGCGAGAAAACTAATGAAATCCTATTTGCTGTAACTATGGCTTCTTAAGGTACTAAACGTACTGCTCAATACTGAATACATCTAGCC